>NC_090921.1:622370864-622676343 GCF_040938575.1 Ambystoma mexicanum | reverse complement strand
ACAAGCGTCCTTGCAATGTGTCACTGGTAGAATTTAGAAAGGGTACTCGGCAGAGCATCCAATTGCCATGCCCAAGAAAACGATGTGTGAGGAAGGTCACAAGAGTGTCTCTAAATTTGGAATTGTTTGCAGTGAAGCATTTAGCTAAGTCACTAGCTGTGAGAGTGGAGTTGGTAGTCATAGGTTTACGAGGAGTGATGAGTGACTATAGGGTGCCCTGTAGCCAGCGAGGATGGTTGTGGAGTGAGAGTCAATTGAGGGGGAGGCAGAAATCTGATTTTCACTTTATCAAGAGAGGACTTGAGAGAGTTCAGGGTAGAGAGGAAGAGTTGCAAGTCCTCATGCAAGTGGGTACGCCTCGATTTGTGAAGCTGCCGGTGCACGTCTGTGCAGAGAGAGTAAATGAATGGGATGAACCATGGTTGAGGACACTGAGAGTTAGTGGTGAAAGATATCAGGGACTGAGAGGAGAATGAGTAATATAGCAGGGATTGAAATCTGGAGAAGGCAGTGTTAGTGGAAGAAGCATCAGGTGTGAAGGAGCAGAGTGAGAGCTGTACGTCAGAGAGAAAGAGAGGAATGGCAAAAGGTTTACATTTCCTTATAGTAATTGGCGAGGCAAGTGAAGAGGTCAGAGGGTGGAAAGGAGATGGTAGTGCAAACAATGGAGTGACCAGATTTGGATGGTGTGACAGTATCAGTGGCTGAGAGAGAGGTGGAAATCATTAAGAGATCCAAAGATGTACCCCCTGTGGGTTTATAGTTTATGAATAGAGTGGACAGTGTGGTCACTAAGAAAAGACTGAAGTTCAGATTACTGAGAAGTGGTTTGAGAGCAAAAGGTTAAAATCTCCTAAAAGAATGAGGTCATGCTTAGTGGAAAGAGAATCAAGGGGTTGCCCAAGACCATCAAAGAATGGTCCAGTGGGGCCAGGAGGGCATTAGATGGAGAGGATGTGGACCGAGTGAGGCTCATGAATATTAGAGATGTTGAACTCAAAAGAGTTAGGAGAGGATGTGGCATTGGATATTTGTGAGGCGTTGAAGCTGGAAGAGAGTCGATAACCAACACCTCCACTTCTGCCAGTCAGATGAGGAGAGTGAATGAAATATAGGCATGAAAGTAGTCAGTGATAAAGAATGCTTTGTTACGTACAGACTGAGTATTCTAGAGTGCAATGTTCATTTGATGTGGTAAGGACAAGTAGAATAGTTGAGTCTCAGAAGAAGAGAGGTGAGGTGGATAGGTGCGAGGGGAGGCATGGTTAGATCATCGGTTTTGTTTTTTTGAAATAGGAGGTGGAAGAGAGATGGGGTGGTGGGGGTTTCAAGATGTGAGTTTTATTATAGGGATAGGAAAGAAGGAAGTTGTAGTGTGATTGGAGAAAGCACAGTGAAGGTTGAGTAGGAGTAGGAGCAGCAGGAGCAAATGCATTATGGTTGAGTACCTCAGTGTGGAGAGACAGCACAGTAGATAGCAAGCTAGTGGCGCTCACAGGTGCAGCAGGTATGAAGGCAAAAGCAATAGCTCATAGGATCAGAGGCAAAGAGGCTGGTCAAAAGCTGGTCTTCACCCTTCACTGTTCTGCCCTTAACTGGGACATCTGGGTGTCACAAGCTCTCATCACCTGTTCTGCAGTCCATCAGTTGTTGGTCGCTCTAATTTTGTCCCTGATATTACTGGGATAAGGCCATTTCTTCCTGAATGAGTTCCCAGAGGAGTCTCCTGTGGCCGTCAGCTGGAGAGTGGTCCAACTCAAGATGGCCACAGGAGAAGTGATGAAGGAAACTGTAACACAAACGCATGCTCCTCTTCTGTGACTTCCCTCTCCCCCAAGGGCAAACAGCTACATTGCATCTCATCTACCAGTCACCCAAGACCAACAAATGCATCCTTGAAGACATCTTCAAACTTGTCACAATAGCAACTGCCATGCCTCAGCGACAACATCATCCTAGGAGACGTTAATCTCCCTGCAACCAAAGCAAGCAAAAAAGGAAATAAAGTTCTTTTTGATCTGCACGACACCCTCAACATCACACAGTTCATCAAAGTCCCACCCACAACAAAGGCAACACTGCCATTATGGTATTTCCTATGCCCCAGCTGTCATGTGGCTTGCAGCTCTATAACTAGACTGGACTTACCACAAGGCCATTCCCATTCAGCTCCAGCAGACAAAGCCCAGCCAATGAGGTCCACACACAAAACAACCAAGACACTCAAAACAGATTTGTCACCCTGGCATCCACCTCGATCCCATCATCCAACATCATCACCTTGGCTGAAAAGTTTGAATACATGCTTACTGACACCACTTACTGCAATGCACATTCCAAAGATGTCCACAACTTGGTATACACATGGATCATCCACAGGAAATATGCCACATTCACTGGTACTATCATTATATGGCAGGAACAGCCACATTTGGTTATGGGAATGTACAGCCATCTCTCATATCCAAATTGAAACATCATATGCCCAAAATACTGTATGCCTAAATTCAGACCAGTATGTCCACCTGTTGCTTCATATGCTGGGGTACCATTGCCCTTTCCCCAGTTACAGATTCATATGCTAGGCAGATCCTTAAATGTCCAGGCCCCTGTACAGCCATATCATGTGTCTTGATTAAACCATCATATATCCCAAAGTGGCCTCGTATGCTTATGATACAGATTCATCAGATCCCTTTGTGTGGAGTTATATGTCCAGATGTCTCATATGATTAGGAACTGCTTCAGACATCTAGACACAGCCTCACAATTCCACGTACAGTCTTCAATGCCTAGGTACCTCTTCATAATCACATGTTTTATATGCTGAGGTACTCACTTGTTTATCCAGGATCTTCCACCATATACCTCGGTTCTGCTTTCTTTGCCTGAAAATCTTCTTATGCCTGTGTACAGTTTCAAATGTTCATGATCAATCATCATGTGTCTCTTAGGAGGGCCACAAGCCCCCCTCTTTATCTACACGCAATGGCTGTGTGACTCTCAGCTTCAGTTCATACAGGGAAGTTCTGGCAGCCAGGTGCGTTTCAGTCTTCTGTGTATATACACTGTGCTGTATTTGGTGTAGGAAGCTTAGCATTAGCCCATGTTAGAAGTATCCTACTCCTGTAGTAAGGAAGTGCGACATGACTGTTCCACTTATAGAATGTGAACTCCCCCTAGGTACTTACTAGATGGAGGCTGAAGTTTGAAGTAAGCAGAGTGCCCTAATATGCACCTTATGAAATATTAAGAAAGCTTCTGCAAACCTGTTTGGTGTATGAAACGTCTTTAACCCTCTCTTTCCTCCCTCACATCTTGGACCTTGCCAAGAAGGCAAATATTCAACTGCACCTCCTCAGAGGTATCCTTCCTTTCCTCACTTTTCCCCAGAAGCTCAATGTCTCTAGAACTCTGGTACTCTCTAAAATTGACTACTGCCACAGCCTCTTCCTCAATCTACCCTCTTCCTCTCTCCGCCCCTTCCAACTTGTCCAGAATAGGGCTGCAAGACTTATCCTTGGCCTCAAGCACAGGCACCGTATCTCCCCAGCCCTAAAACCCTCCACAGGCTCCTGGTTGCTACAAGGGTCAAATTCAAATCCCTCTGCATCATCCATAAGGCTGTCTGGGCTGAACACCAATCTATCTACAATTTGCTCTCACCAAGTACTTTCCTTTCAGATCTTTACGCTCCTCTGGTTCCAACTCTCTGCGTGTCAGGCACTTTTCTAAGCAGCGAGCTGGTGGCAGATCTTTCTCCTCGACTGGCTCCCTCCTCTGGAAAAGCCTACCCCTTCCACTCTGTCTTGAACTGGATCTCCTCAAATTCTGGACGCTCCTCAAGACTTTCCTCTTCACCTCCTCCTTCCCCCTTTCAATCTGTGCTAATATCACACAGTCGCTAAGATTGGTGGCCTGGGACTTTATGTGTCCTTCTGTGTCGTGGCCTTCCGTCTGATCGCGATCAGCCCTCCACCCCAAACTCAGCACTTGCCTTCAGGCACCCACTGGCATCCATTGGCTTGTGTTTTCAAAGGCGTGCACTTATTGGCAGGTGATCACTCTGTACCAAGCAATCTCTGCCAGGCACTTACTGTTGCACACAACTGATACCTTGGCACTCCCCGTGTGGAACTCCTAGCGCTTACCCCTTCCCTGTACCTTCCCTCTCTCCCCACACTTGCACGTTCTGAATGCTCACAAGGCCTAGTAGGACCGCTGCTTTTCCTGTTCATTCGTTTATTCTATTTGCCTTTGTTCCCATGTTCCCTCTCCTTTGCCCTGTGGGTGCTTTGAAACACAATTTCTTGATGTATAAGTGCCTTACAAATGCACAATCAATAAATGAATAAACGATTGCACCGGGAGGATAGCTCAGGGGCAACGTGTTTATCTTGGAAGCAAGACAATGCATATCAACAGTGTTCGAATCCTGGTCTCGGGCTTAGAAACTGGTCTCCACAGAAGAACAATTACAACCAAAAAATGACAAATGCTTAGCCACATGGAAAGGACCTGAACCCACGTGTGCAAGGCACATTTGGGTTTGGAAGTTTTGGCTTACAAAATGCAATTTGTTCCTGGCCAACTATCTTCCTGACCACTCTGGGGCAGCCAAAAGTACTTTGGAAGGAGTGGACGATTTGTGTTGCCATTATGTCACTGCAGCGTATAGTGTAGAATGCAAAACCACGTTGCTGTTACATTGTTTGGACCACGATGTTGAGAGAATTTATGAGGGATCACCAGACCAAACTGAGGAGCAACTGGATGGAAACCTCCTAAATGACTCCAGCTGGCTATATTTAATCTTGGTTTTTACAACGAGAAAAAGAAAAGCACAATACTACAATGCTACTACTTGCATAGCTGGGCACAGGAAGCTCACACAATCTGTGGAGGAGTTTTTATTGGACTCTGGTAACTGGCATTGACATTTACATTTTAAGATAAGCACGGTGAACAAATAAGGGACCAGGTCATGGTTATAGGCACCAATAGTAAAATACAAGAAGGGTTATGGGCCAAAGTTGATCCACCGCAAAAGGTAGTGATTGATACAGCAAAAAGAGTTATCACCTGAGTGCCTGCATTATAGAACTAGAAAGGAGAGATAGGGGTAATGACAGTACCAAAGGGTGGAGAAGAGCAGGCATTGAAAATGCAGTGAAAACAAAACCAAGAACACAACACCGATAAGGACGGGGTGGAGGGAAAGAGTGCTCGGAGAGATTTCAAGAATGTGTCCATCAGATGCTACAGAGACTCCCATTACTAATAATTGTCCACCCAGGAAATTGGTGTGCAACAGGTGCAAGGTGATTATATACTTTACCTGCTTCTGCAAGATCCCCACTATGCATCAGGAGGAAGGGCGTGCAAAGTGTCTGAAAGCTGCTCCAGAGTGAAGTTAGTGAATTCCAGAGGAATGGCGTTGGAAAAGGAGGCGAAAGCACTGACGATGTAATGCTGGTGGATGTACATGCATGTAGTGCTTCCCATCCTAAAGAAAAGTGGAAACACAAGTTTTGATTTCGAGTTCTAATACCTAAAAGACACACGGTGGGCTTGGAGCGAAAGACCCATGGCAACCATGAGATCAAGAAATGGCAGAGGGATAGAACAGCGCCTCGATGTCTCTGGGTTGGGTGCGCTATTCAAATTGAAAAATAAATAAATAGATAACTCGTCCTCCCTGACTCCTTCATCTGTATCAGATTCTCACATGCTTGGGAGTGTTCAGCAAGCAATTTATAAGCAGAGTCAAGGTGTGCGGTTAAGGTGCAGAGTATATAGCATTTCTGGAACACTACAGTGCCGATGATGAGAAAAACGGCACAAATCCAGAGATTATGTTGGGAGAAATAGAAGCCAAAACAAAAGAGCATACTGCCAGAAGATCAACTCCTCTTTTGGAATTTATTAAAAGCAGAAAATTAGAAAAACAGAAAATCAGGGAAGAAAAACGTGAAGAACGCAGGCGGAGGGAATTGGAGAAAAAACGGTTGCGGGAGGATGAGAAACGAAAGCGTAAAGAAGATGAAAGACGAAAGAAAAAGGAGACCGAGAAGCAAAGAAGAATGTCCGAAAAAGATACACAAATTCAGCTCCTGAAAAAGTGCAATATGGGAGATGAGTCTACAACAGAAAAGGCAGATGAGAAAGAAGAAACTGAAATTGATGACATTAAATGGGAGAACATGCTTTTATCTGGAAATCTAAAATTCAAGCAATCAGAATGTTATGCAAAAGACCTGAAAGAAAAGTTTCAAAATGATAGCGACAAAGAGCTAAGATTTCATGAGAAAGAGCACGAAAGACAAAGATTATGGGTGGATGATGGCAGAAAACACAGGACAAGCTATGACTTGGAGAAGTTTGTGAGATGGAATGAAGAAGATTTGAAATGGGGAAAAGGATGCCTTCAAGACCGAGGGAAGAAAGGGAACCACCACTAGAGCTTCAGTGTGGAGTCATTAGACAAACTGGGATCGTCCAGCAAGGCGGCTATAGCAACCAGGAGTTTGCAATCGAGCACATACAGAATTTTCAAGTAAAGCGTGTCTCCGTCTTGAGAAATGGTCAGTGGGTGCCTGTGATTCGAAGCATGAGATAAACCAATGATTTGGAAGTGGCACTGGGAACAGTGAAGAAATGGAAAAAGCAAGGTTGCCAAAATGTGTGCTCTGTAAAATAACACATTCTATGACAAACATTTGAATTTGTCACAATATGAGAGAAGTTCTGGAGAAAAGTTCTAGCAGAATTGCCACTTTCTTACTTTATAAGAAAACTGTAATGGGTTTCCGAAAATCAACGATGGTCATAAGTGAATTTCTCTGTCACATTGGTCGAGATGAAATATGCATATAGGTTCAGTGTAACCAGTTTATGATATTTTGTTCAAATAAACATGATCTTTGCTAGACCTTTACAATTTACTGTAGAAGTTTGTAGAAATTAAATGTCATCCATTAAAGATGTTTGACACTTAGTAAAAAGACATTTTTCTTCCAGCAATTCTAATTTTTAAGCACTTTAAAATAGTCCTGTAAATTGAATAAACAAAATCATTTTCAGATGTACCTAGAACATTTTTGTTGAAATTAGTAACATATTTTTATAGTATATAATGATTCAAGGTGGGTATGTCTAGTAAAGATAGGAGATTTTAACTGTTTATAAAGTATTTATTACATCTACCGTTTTGGCTTTTTATTTCCACAATATATTTTGGAACATTTGGCTCACTGTTTTTATTCTTTTACAAATGATTATTAGTGGTTTTAGAAAACAATATATTTTGTGTTTTACAGACTAAATTGTATAGTTGTGATTGCAATAGGGCTACGATTTTGATAACAAATTCAAGTTTGGAGAATGCTTGCACACATAATTTTGACTGAAAGAGCATAAGAATTCTGAAAGCAACAATATTTTGTTTTATGTTTTTTATGATTGTTAAACTTTTGCTAGCATAACAAGTACAACCCAAAAGAACAACCTTGTCGGATGTAGACTAACTTTGGATTGCTAAATTATTTTTACATTTCTTTTCATTTTGCCAAATATAGCACACATTTGCTCTAGATCTGAAAAACATTCATTGTATTTTTCCGAAATAAATATTACATTTAACAAAAAGTGGAAAAAAAAAAGGGGCATCTCTACTCGCCTCCTGCCCACCATTCAGAGTCCACGGATCCATGGAGGTATTGTCGATCTGTAGCCACAACACACACTAGAAAAGATGTGGTGTTGTAAATGATCTATGGCTCATCTCAGCTCGCGTGTGTATTCAAGTTTTTAATGGATTTTACGTAGGTTCAGCCAGTGCCTGAACAACCCGGGACGCAGATTGTCTACCATTTTTCTAAATGTAATAGAGGTCACAGTCATCCATTTTATAATCTCTTCCAATATTAGGGCAACCTTGAAGGGCGATGGTTGACAATAAAGCTGCCCATTAACATTTAGCTCTCTCTATTTCCACTCTGGGTTCCCCCTCATGTGATCAATATGTTCTGATTTGCCACTTTATTATGTCACATGAACACCATCCATTTTTCATCTAAGTTTTTGTTGCTCCGCTTTATGTCTGTTGTTGAATATACTGTGGGATGTTTTTATCCATGCATCCAAGCCCTACCTCAAAACTGTGCAGTACTGACATGGAAAACATCATGATGACCAGAGCTTCCCAGAAAATGCACAGGGAAATGCATGAAGAATAGGCTGCCACTCATTTTTGCCGATGTTATGGGCACAGAAGGGCACTGCCTAAAACCACCATTGGACTACCCGCACAGTAGTCTGAAACCATTGGGAATGGCAATGCTGATTGCCAAAAGCAACCTAGAATTGTGGGGAATTCATTTTCTTAAATCCCAAAAATGGTTGCAGTACCAGTACTCACCACTATCAGAAAGCCGGCGGTTTAAAACAACACCAGACTTTTTTTTTTAAGTGTAAAACTGAATAGATGAACCCAAAGCAGGCCAAAGAAAGACTTACTGAGAGGTGGATACAATGTAAAGTTATATTCTGAAGTGACTTGAAGGTTTATAACAAGACTGGCTGAGCTGTGGATTTCAGCAGTTTAAGTAAATTTGGACTGAAAGACACTAAAAATCTAAATGTTTAAAAGAAATGAGTGACCTACTTTTGAGTGTCACATAGGTTGCAATTGTTTAAATGTCATAGTTTAAACTTAGAATCAGCATTTTAGCTGCATATGTAAAAATTGTTAGTTTTATTTGAATGCAGAAAACTGGGTAACTAAAAGTGACATTAGCTGGGGCCTGGCTTAAGGAACTGAATTCTGCCCACCAGCTACCCCCGACAGGAGATGAGACTTGCACAACAGCTGTGTTCCCGGGCCTATCTGCCTTTTGCTGCTCCCACCAAAAGGGATATGACACTTCTCTGATTGAATTACCAATGGACTGCTAGAGATTAAACATAGGACCCAGGCAGAGGGTTTATTGAAGTGGCCATAAATGGCTTCCTCTTGAACAATGGGCCTTCCAGGGCCCAGGCAGATGGTTTATTGCAGGGGTAATAAACCCAGATTGTAGTTTACAAGGCAAATCGGCTACATAAATTCAAACCCAAATGGTTATTTAACTATACTCCATTGGAGGTTGTGCAATAATATACTTACCTGGGTTGTGAATTTAGTGGCTCGGTCAAACCGCACCATCAAATTGATCGCATGGAGGCAAAATTGACTTCAGCAATTTCGCAATCTAAAATCATCTTGCACAAATTTGGAAAATTTACAATTCAACCAGTAATAACTTACTGGTCCATGAAAGCAACCCCTTCTATTCTGTATGGGGCTGAAACCCTATTGAATTTCAATCATGTGTATCTGGAGAGATTTGAGGGAAAGTTTTGGAGGGCTGTGCTCAACCTCCCACATTGTGTTCCAAGTGCTTGGTTGCGATATGAAGTAGGTCTTGTTTCCATACATGCGGTCTATACTTGGCGATGTTGTATGTTATTTTGTAAATGTCTTATGGCAAATCAAAAAATGAATGTGTTATCTGTAATAGGTGCCTACATGTTAACAACCGACAAGAACTTTGTAAAATTGTGGATTAATCTTTGTTTGGAAGCCTTAGCATCTGCTAACATTTCAATTTACAAGTTGATAGCCAATCCCGTAGGTTCCAAAACAGCATTTTATAATCTAGATTGGTCAACTACCATCGATAAATGCCAAAAGTATCGTCAACCATGTAAGTTTCGCTTTTGGCCCAAACCAATGAAACGCCCCGAATCTTATCTTTTAAAATTCCCTTCTGCTAAATTAAGAGCAGGCTTCTTGAGAGCACGATTCGATTTATGGCCCACTCACCAGGTTCAGGCAAGGTGAAATCTGCGATCACGAGCTCTACAAGCATGTCGATTCTGTATGTAAGATAATACAATAGAATCCTTGGAACATTTAGTTTGTTATTGTCCCAAATTGAATGCTCGAAGGTTAATACATTTTTTGAAAGTTCTGCCTTGCATAGAAACTGTCGACCAAGAAATTAGATGGACCTTCTTACTGTGCTCTAATACTTACCTAGTGCAGATTGCACTAACCAACTTTTTATTATCTTTAAGCTTAGAAAAGAGTTAAACGAGATGTAATCCAAGTCTCAAGCAGCTTGAAAACTAAAAGTTAAGGAAAGAGGATATCCCTCCTTTCTTTTCTTAATCTTATTTCTATAATGTTAGGGAAGTATTTATCTCTGAAGTGTATCTATTTTATTTTAATTTTATTATGTATTAGTTAAATGTCTGTATATTTGTTAGATGAAGGGCAACAACACTTGTGCTGCTTGAGTCTGTACACTCTATCATGAATTTTTTCTAAAATTGATGTTATTTTTATGACTATAACAAAAATCAATCAAAATATTATGCTCGTGTATTGAAAAGTTGTTTCAACAGCTAAATCAATAAAAAAAAAAAAATGGCTTCCTCTTGGCAGAAACTGGGAGGGGGAGAAACTGGAGACAGAGGCTGAGCTTGAAGAAAGTGGAAAGACTGGTTTCTGTACCATGTGACCTGAAAAGACACACCCCTGTAGCCAGAATATGGTTTTAGAAAAAGATTAATAACTCATAGTACGGACTTGTCATAATTATTTAAATGATACCATAATTTAAGCAGTTAAGAGGGTATTACTTAAAATGTATGCATGTTAAAAATCTGACACTTCATCAATTAATGTCCATACTCCTTGCGCACATGTGTGTAAATTTGGGGTAATGTCCGATATTGCGAAACCAGTTAAAAAGTGCAAATGTTGCCATTTCTGAATGCAAGCTCCCAGGAAGAGCAGATTTGGACAGGGTATACCTCCTGTGATATGTGATGGGTGCATGTAATTTTTAACAAATGTGTACCTGTGCAAATATGTCTTTTGGGTCAAAATATAGATTGTGTGTAATTTGACAGGGGTGGGTTCTCTGTACCATAAACAGACCTCATCATGATGACACTTCATTTCATTCCCCCAATCAAGGGGAAGAGGATGAAGTGGCCAATGACAAGTGGAGAGGGGTAGAGCCTATTGATGCTGCACACACACCCATTTTCAAAACACATAAAAGCAGACAGTCAGGACAGATAGGGACCTTCAAATCCATTTGCTGCGGGACGCTCTGCCGGGAAAATCCATACTTTACCTCCATCAACCTTCAGAGAGCCAACATAGAGACTTCAATCAATCCGCATCCAGAGATCCAGACTTCAAATCTATCAATATCCAGAACCAGAGGCAGAGCAGAGCTGACCCAGACCACTGTTAGCAGAACCAGAGAGCTGACCCAGATCACTGTGAAGTGCCGAGACCAGACCAGAGTCCAGTCTAAAACCTGACCAGATCCGTGGCGAGGCCCATTTGTTTAAAAAATATATTGTGAGTACCTAGCAGACTGTGCAGAACCAATCTCTTAGTTAAAATAATATAATTCAATCTATTTTAATCTAAGTAGAACTGCCTCCTAACTGTCACCTGTCATTTGTAAAGCTGTCACCTGTCATTTCTAGTTGCTAGCTGTCACTTGTCTTTTTGAACTTTAAAATTTCAAATCTGAAAAACGACCTTTATTTAATCGCTCATCTCTCCGTGACCGTTTGTCCTAGAGACTTGCAGTAACTTTCCTCTGAAAGCTAGGAATCTTGGCTTTTCGACGAACCTAGAACCGCATTCCTACCCCCTACACTTTTGCCGCAATCGCGAAAAATGCACGCGCGAATTTTATCGTGATTTGAAAATTCCTCCACGTGTGAAAACAGCAGCTTCTTGCTAGAACTGTTAGAAAGTCGTTTGAAACCTGCCAATCATTCCTAGAACATTGCTAAAGTAAGCCTGAACTAATTTAAACCAACTAATCCTCAACCTGAACCTCTAGAGGGAATTAAAAGCATTTTAGCATATTTTTCACTTCATTGCCAGCACATGTAAAAGCATTTTGGGCCTGTGTTTCAAACTTCTGCAGTCTAAGCTTGCTGGGGTGAACTGAATTACATTTGATTGCATTTCTGAGAACTGTGTGCTTTCCTTCCATTTCCTTGCATTGCATAAAGGGGGGAGGGGATTGCCAGAGAAAAGTGATTACATTGTTTGTTGAAATCATATTGAGTATTTTCTGTATTGCATTTTCATTCAACATTACATCCATCTGAACTTATATAAAGCATCCTCTACCACCTTATTCTTCTGTTCCTATTCACAAGTGTGCTAGTGCCAGACTATCCATTATTGATTACTGCTCAAATTCAGTGTGATATTCAATTATTAATTTATTATAAAGCGTGATATATATATATTGTTTAAATTATCAAATAAACCTTTTAAACTTGCAAAACAGAACTGCTTCTTGGCTCAGGTGGGTCAGTGGGATTCCAAGAGAGGGGTATTATATAGGGGTAGTCATCCAGAAAGCATGAACTGGACATAAAGATATATCAATAAGGGTTTCCATTCAGTATCCCAGACTAGGCATTGACTTAGCTGTAGTGTTGAATTGAATCCTCTTACAATACCTCGGGAGAAAACATGTCTGTTGTCCGGACACCATAACTAATATGTGACAGGCCAATGTGACAAATGAATGAGAAGAGGTGCAACATCTTCCCCGACCCTCCATGTGCTTCTGTACAGTCTCAAATGCAGCATGCATCCACTCACTCACGTGACACTGCTGAGGCTGGGCCCAGTTGTAGCAGCTTGGTTTATTCTAAACTTGTCCGTACCCTAAGTCATCCTGGGCTGGGAATGTTGGTCTGGACCACCAAGCTGATTGTAATGTAATATCTGTGTCTTCCATTTCTAACCTCTTCATGATATTCAACAAAGTACTGCTCCACTGGATTAAAATAGATACAATTAAAATAAAGACAACTAATAATATTTCCTCTGGCCACACAAAACCTGTGAGCTATAGCCCTCATAAGGATATGAAGATGACGATGGGAAAAACCTCCAAGATGGAGGAGGCACCCATATAACCGGAACAGGGGCCTCCCTCCTCATCCCTCCCCCCTCCTGGGTAAGGGGGAGGGTAGAGCTCGAAGAGTGCCAAACTCTCCAAAAACCTGCAATGGGCAAACAAAAGGAATGGGCGGAGCAAGCCCCATATAAGCGGTAGGCATCCTGCTGGAAGGGACTTGCATTTTTCAGCAGCAGGACGCCTGCCACTGGAGAAGAGGATTTTGCTTTGGCGAAGAGGATTTCGCTTTGGCGAAGATTTAATCTCGAAGTGCTGCCGGTTTTTATCTTTGTAAGGATCGAGTGAACGAGCGTGGTCCTGGTGCTCTGGGATGCGACGCATGCAGCGCAGAAAGGGAAGCAGCCGGAGAAGCACTTAATCAGGAGACGGGAAGGAAGAGCGGTGCATCTGCAGGGGAGCCCATAAGCAGGAGAGACACCAGTGGAGCCAGCGCGGAGAACAGCAGGAGCCGCAGTTCCGGAAGAAGAAGACCCAGAAGCTGCGGATGAGACGGGAAAGGAAGAGGCGAGGTTTGACGGTTGAGGAGGAACTCGGAGCGGTTCTAGGAAGGCACGGCATGTTGCTGGTCAGGCAGAAATTGGGAAACAGCGGGTTTTACTGTGGGTGCCTGACCAAATAGACATCCAGCCGCTGAGGGGTAAATTCGAAGGCCAGATGACAACAATAAGGGGTCGGACTCGCCCAGGCCCCATTAGAGGGTGAAAGACTGCATTTGAAACAGCAGTTCACAGTGTGGAACGCTACTAGCAGGCAAAGAGAGCATTTCTTAATTAAACAAGGGCTTGGAAGATAACAAGAGCTGCGCAAAGCGGGCTCTGGGAGGAAGAACAGCAAAGTAAACATACCAGAACTGTCAAGGCGGAAGATAACAAGAGCTGCGTGAAGCGGGCTCAACGGGTGAGTGGTGGACTAAAGCGAGCTGTGCCAAGTGAGCTCAGCATCAAAGGAAATGCTTCTACAAGGATCTCTGGCGACTTCTGCAAGCTGCGCAAAGCGGGCTCACCAGGGAGAAGCGCGCCAAAAGGACGCTTTTGAACTACGGAGATGGAAACACAGGGTTAGGGCAGCAGCTGTGGACGTACTTGCTCGCAGAAGCACTTGGAGGCCTTCCTAGCAATGGCGTAGATGGCTGCTGACAAACATGGCACAGGAAGGCTGGAGCTGGCGACATCCCAAATGGGGCAGAGGTTGCTGGGCGCAATCAATGGGCAGAATCACCGCTGTTGTTCCCTCCCACGGCCAATGAAGAGGCTTGGGTGGAAATACATGCCCTGAAAGAACGGGAAGAAGAGGAAGAAGAGGAAGAAGATAGCATTGAGGAAGTGGAGCCAGTCTCCAAGAGGAAGAGGGTCATGACAGAGAAAGCCAAGGCCAGCAAGCAACATGCAGAGGCTGCTAGAAGGCATAAAATGATAACCCCTAAGGAAAAGGAGAGGGCGCAGGAGGTTGTAGCTGTAACGGCACCTGCACCTGCTAAAGCTCCAAGGAATCGTGGCAGCGCTCCCAATGCTCCTGTAGCTAACACGGCGGTAGCAGCTGAGGGCCCCACCACCTTGGAGATGGTGAAAGGTATGGTCATGCAGTGTATGCAAGCATGGGGAAATGGGAGTAATGGGCAAATGTTATGTAATAATATTAATGCATTTAACCATTTGGGTAGGAACGCTGAGGTGGTGCACCTACAGGGGGAGACCATGGCAGAAAGGTAGGGGGTGCCTAGTGGGGGGTAGGCAGCACTTGCACCTGGGGCTGGTCAGGTTGTAGGAGCGGGGCAGTTGATGCAGGTGGGAACACCGGCAGCAGGCCCGCAGCCGATAGGACCTGCATGGTGGGGGCGAGGGCCAATAGTAGCGGGGGTCGCTCCTGGGATCCTCCTGCAGGGTGTGGATGGCCAAGGAAGGCAGCCAATAGCGACACCTGCAGCGAGTCAGGTGCAAGATGGAATGGCAAGCAATGTTACGGTGTACGGGAGGCCTATGCCGGGCTTTGCCGGCGGAAGGAATTCTTGGAAATCCTGGATCGGGTGGGGATGGAACCGCAGGGCGAAGGGTTAAGGGAATTAACCGAGAGAGACAGGGATAAGAAAGAGAGGGAGAAACCAAAGGTGGAGGCCACTATCCACAATTGGCTGAGGGCGTTTAGAATGTATGCTACCATCATGTTAGAGAAGTTCCCGCAGGATGGGGTGGCAATGATTGCATACGAGCAATACATTCATACGCAGTATCTAAAGCATGGAGGGGATGCCTGGCTCAACTATGATAGGGGATTTAGACTCAAATGCAGGTGTGGCCAGCTATGACCTGGGATGAAGTGGACGTGGGCGGGTACATAGATAAGATGGTTCCGGCCAGGGCACCGGGAGAAAGGGGTCTTGGGGAGAAGCCACAATACGGGAGAAACAGAGTGTTCTACCCGCACAGAGGCAGGGGGTCCTTTCGAGGGAACTCCGCCTGGAAAAACCGTTCCAGCTTCCAGGGGGAGCAGCCTGAATGCTGGGGGTTTGCTGAGGGAAAATGTGCCACGGCAACGCTTGTAGATCCAAGCACACCAAGGGCAAAGGCACAGGGGGGTGCAGCTCCGCAGCGGGGGAAGGGAAACAGCAAAGCAGTGTCAAACCCACAGAGAATCGAAGCATGATTAAAAATCAGTTACCCACACCAATAAAATTGCATGATTCCTTTTCTAGATGTGTATCATAACATGGGCGATGCTAAAATTCTATGGGAAGGCTTTAGGTGGGTGTTCAGGATTCCTTTCTCCGGGCTGGTGGTTGCCAAAGAGGCCAGCAATTTGAAGTCTGCTTTGGGGATGCCGGAAGTACTGGCTCAAAAAGTGGGTAAGGGAATCAAACTGGGAAGCGTGGCGGGCCCTTTCGCCTTCCCTCCTTTAGAGAATTTTGTGGTGTCACCTTTGGGATTGGTTCCCAAGAAGGAGGAAGGGCGGTACAAGTTGATCCAGCACTTTTCATTCTTCGAAGGTGAGTCTGTGAACGATGGCATAGCAGTGGTGCAGGGCAGGGTTAGTTATGCATTATTTGATGAAGCCGTGGAGATGGTGAAAGCCACAGGGAGAGGTGCTCTGATGGGTAAGGCGGACATAGTGTTGGCTTTCCGCTTGTTGCCAATACACAAGGAGAGCTATCATTTGCTGGGTTTCAAGGTGCAAGACGAGTATTACTATGATACATGTTTGCCAATGGGTTGTGCTATTTCATGTGCATACTTTGAAAAATTCAGCACCTTTCTGGAGTTTGCACTACGGCAAAGGTCTTCGGTGGGCGAGGTACTGCATTACCTTGATGATTTCTTGTTTATCGGTAAAGAGGGCACAGGCGAGTGTGGTCACTCATGAGAGCTTTTCAGGGTTTGATGGAGGAAATGGGGGTACCGCTCGCCAGTGGGAAGACAGTCGGTCCAGCCACAACACAGACCTTTCTGGGGATCGAGATCGACTTGGTCAGGGGGGAATGCAAACTGTCTAAGGATAAGGTGCTGAAATTGAAAGACACAATCATGGGATTGAGGTGTAAGCGGAAAGCCACCCTAAGGGAACTCCAATCTCTGGCAGGCAACCTCAATTTTGCAGGGAAGGTCATCCCAGCGGGGAAGGTGTTCGCGAGGAGCGTTGAGTTCAAAACAGTGGGGCTGCAGCACATGTGGCAACATGTCCGCCTGGGTGGGGAAGTCAAGGAAGGCCTCAAAATGTGGGATGCCTTTTTGGACAACTTTAATGGGGTGTTGCTGAGGCGGGAGGAGTTGGCCAGCAGCAATGGTCTTAAACTGTTCACTGATTCCTCGGGTTCACACGGGTTTGTGGCCATTTTAGGGAGTGAGTGGTGCGGTCAGCCATGGCCTGCAGCATGGAAGCATGAAGGGATCACTAGGGATATCACGCTGCCAGAGTTGTTTCCTATTATAGTGGTGTTCAAATTGTGGCCCAGGCAACTGAAAGACAGGAAGGTGATGATCTGGTCGGACAACTTGGCGGTGGTGCAGATCATCAATCAGGGCACGTGCAGTAATCACAGGGTGCTTAAGCTGCTTAGAGGCCTCACAAGGAGCCTGCTGCATCGGAACACAGAGGTGAGGGCTCGGCATATTCCAGGGGAGAAAAATGTGGCAGCTGATTCTCTCTCTCGTTTGCAGTGGGAGAAGTTTCGGGGGAGTTGTCCGGAAGCAAGCGGGACGTTGAATCCTTTCAAGGCACAATGGTGGGGCATGATTGAGGGGATTTGAGTTCCCTGATCAACACCGCCCTGGCACCTAACACAACAAGGAGATACAAAGGGTACTGGGAGCGGTTCTTGGCCTTTTAGAGCGAAATGTCGTCAGAGTCGCAGAGGGATTCTCCCAGTATGTGCTTTTGTGGGATGATGTTGGCGATCTGGGAGGTCCAGATCTTAGATGTCTTATCACTTGGCAGCAATAGGGCATCATTTCAAGTTGGAGGGCAGGTCCAATCCCACAAAAGAGCATTACATTGTCATGGCTATGAAGGGTTGGGCCAAGCAGGCCGAGAAGAAGCCTGATGAGAGAATGCCCATTGACATGGGGAAATTGCACAGGATGATCGGTTGTCTGGATGGAGTGTGCCGGAATGAATATGAGAAGGTCTTGTTTACAACTGCCTTCAAACTGGCGTTCTTTGGGGCGTTCAGGGTGAGCAAGTTGGTACCAGAGAATAAGGAAGGTAGGGGTTCTGGGTTCCTTAGGAAGGGGGACGTACACTTAGACAGAGGGCAGCTGAGCATATTCCTTAGAAAATCCAAGACAGATCAGAGAGGGAAAGGGAAGATGATTACACTCGGCAGCACACAGGGTAGCATGGTGTGCCCGGTAGGGTGTGTAGCGGCGTATCTACAGCTGAGAGTTCCTACAGGTGAAGGGTCCCCGTTTCTCGTTCACAGCGATGGGGGCATTGAGCCGTTTCCAATTCAGGATGGTCATACACATGGCACTGGCGAAGGCAGGGGTTACAGAAGGGGTGTTTGGGACCCATTCCTTTAGGATTGGAACAGCCACCTCGTCAGCTGGGATGGGCTTAAGCGCTGAGGCGATCAAGCAAATAGGGAGATGGAAATCGGGATGTTTTAAGAGGTACATCAGGCCTGATCAAATATAGTGCTAACAGCTTCCCTCTCATCTCCTCCTTAGTAGCTGCAGTACAAAGAAGGAGGCGGTCAGTCTGTGTAGTGTGGCATTCATTTGTGTCAAGGGCCAGGGCGAGCTAGACGGCCGATGAGGAAGAGCTGACTGCTGCCGAATACCGGATATGGTGGCACGGGGTGCCGGGCATGAGATGGGCACAGCTGCAGGGGCACGTGGGCAAATTGCTGGATAAGCAGCAAAAACGACTTGAGTCTGGGGAGAGGGAGCCTGATGAGGAAAATGATGTCTTCCTTGCAGGAGTTCGCAGCACAGCTGGGGAGACCGAGATTCTATGATTGGAAATCATTCCAAGACAGGAATGGAGGGGTGCTGAGAGTCACTCAGTTGTGGAAAATTCAAGAAGGAAGTTGAATTGCGCAATGGCCAAATTCTGCAGAGGCAGGGGTTTCCCACAAATCATGCATGGATTGATCAGCCTTAGATCCCCGGAATACTACTTGAAAGATGGAGTGCATTGTGCATGTTTTTCTGGAATGTGTGCACAAAGCTCTTGGAACTGTGAAGGAGGAAGTGGGGAGCCGTGGTGGGCTCTACCCCACCTTCGGCTTTGCAGTGTTTTGGCGACCAGTGATAAGAGACAGACTCCGAATGAGCCATTACTAAGCCGGAAGGGTCTTTGCTCTTTCGGACCAGCGCCTCTTGGGAGCCTAAATGGCGGGGGAGTCTGGTGGTAGCAATGAGGGCTCAGCTTCCCCCCAAAAACGGTGCTCTCTGAGCCCAGGAACACCTGCAGGGGCATGCATGTCTGAGGCACGAAGGGCTTGGGGGAGTTGTGCCTATTATGGACCTTGGGGAAAAGGGGGAAGCAGGTTTTGGATACGGAGCAGTCGCTGCGCCTTCAGAACTATTTTCACTATTGTTTGCTGTGTTTATTATGTGTGAAAATAAATCTGCAGCCTTTTTATGCCAAAAAGAAAATATGTCTCATTCTGCACCTTACTGGAAGGAAAAAGAAGGGGCATAAACAAATGAGCAAAGGTGATGTAAGTTGGTGTAGTAAATGGACAAATGCCCACGTTAGAAGGCACAGCATAATTAGGGCAGCAAGCAGAAAAGCTTCGGATACCTAAGAAATTAACTCCCTAGTTGCAAGGTGACATCGACATCACAAATTGAACTCACTCTCTAAAGTTGCCCTCCACCCCACATCCCAAATTCGGCTGCTGAATTCCCCGACAGTACAACTAGATTCACGTCTGAACTATTTCAAGCTGTTTGCGCAAAAACCCACTACCACTAAAGACAGCAAACGATTGTGAGACTCGCCTGGCTCCTGCACACGTGCCCTATAATGGCGTACACCTGGATTCCCCACACTGAGTATTATGTGTAGCTAGTAGTCACCCTCTGCATATCTTAAATATGTTGCATTCAGCCATTTAGTGCTAACCGCCTTGTGTTGCATTTAGCTTTCCTGTGTTAATTATATTGTGCTGGATTCCGCCATTTCGTGCTAACCACATTGTGCTGTTTTTAGCCATTTTGTGCTAACCATACTGTGCTGCATTTGCCATTTCATGCTAACTGCATTGTGTTGGATTTAGCTATCCTGTGTTAACCACATTTTGCTGGATTTAGCCATTTCGTGTTAACCACACTGTGCTGCTTTTAGCCATTTCGTGCTAACCATACTGTGCTGCATTTGCCATTTCATGCAAACTGCATTGTGCTGGATTTAGCTATCTTATGTTAACCACATTGTGCTGGATTTAGCCATTTCTTGGTAACCACACTGTAAGCTTTTAGCCATTTCGTGCTAACCATACTGTGCTGCATTTGCCATCTCGTATTAACCACATTGTGCTAGATTTAGCTTTCCTGTGTTAACTATATTGTGCTGGATTCTGCCATTTTGTGCTAACTACACTGTGCTGCATTTGCCATTTTGCCTTAAGCACATTGTTCTGGATTTAGCTATCCCGTGTTAACCACAATGTGCTGGATTTAGCCATTTTGCTCAAATCCTAATGCGCCGCATTTCGACACTATGCGAAATTCATACTGTGTCACACCAAGCTACGTTGTGTACTTCGTAAGTGCGCCAACCTAGCCATTTGTAGTAAACTGAACCTACTTAGCATACACCACATTTAACTTCCTTTCCTGCATCATGCACTGCACACACTGAGCCATTTCACAAAAATATTAAACGCTGTACTTATGTACTTAGCGAACCGGTGTAGTACATAGTAACTAGGCCCTGCTACTCTGCCATGCTCATTGCCTAACATGTGCCCTGTTTCACAGTAAGTGCTCTGATTAACTTGTGCACTTCTTAATATCCTTCACCTATTACATATATACCTAGGCCTCTATGGCTGTCGGCTCACCCTACTGTGTGATACCCTCTGCGCTCAGCCAATGGAATTGGCTAAAATCTATTGTACGGCCCTCCTCCTGATAGCCTACCACAGAACTAGACCGTGATGACATGCCAGCCCCATAGCCCATTGCATTGTCACCTGCGCACCTACCTCTTACTCTAGGTATGGCCAAAGTGCTCTCTACTTCCTGCCATCCTCATTCCTCCCTCAAATGCTGCAGTTCAAAACCTGCATTAATCTCACATTTAATACTATTACCAAAATACTCCCCAACCCCACCACCAAGCCATCCTCATGCCTAACCATGCTTAAGCATCACAACGACTCCTTAGGAACCACCACCCCTACCACTCAACAGAGAAACGAAAAACATAGGGACAAGACAAAGCACCTCCTCAGAAACCAAAACCAAATCATAGCCACGCTCTCCTTTAGCAGCCAAATTCACTCTAGAGCACCTACAACCAAGTCAGCATCACCTATTGCTACTGCCCAGCTGAGCCAGATTAAGAAAAATAAATGAACAGTGCCTATTAGAAAGCCATTCCCAACCAATACAAAGATGACACTCAACAGGGATAAAGATGGTAACACATCTACCCACATCAAGGGAGCCCTTATTAAAGACAGATCCCACCCTGCACACGCCAGCACTGACACCCAAGCCACCCCCCTGGCCAATAACATAGAAACACAAGGCTTCACCTTGCGCTCCGCAGGCCCAACACACGCTAAAGGCCACATGCTTGACTGGCTCGCGGACTATAATTGCACTACTCACATCACCAACACCAACCCATGCCCATGGTGAGACCATAACACAATACTATTCTCAATCAATACAATGATACATGCATGAACCCCAACTACTATGGCACCTGCAACCAAGACTCGCAACCACTGCAACATCACAACTGATAACATGCTACCGCTGCTCATTCCGCTCACCAGTCACCCTGGGAACACTGCTGATCCATCCTCCTTGGTAGCCACCTATAACCAGACCATGGAGGCAGCAATCAACAAAGTATCACCAATGGGTAACTGCAAAGCTAAATCTAAATCCCATATCAACCACTGATTCACCGTTGAACTGAAACGCAGCAAGTCATTGGGAAAAAACACCCTTTGACAACAATAAACAGCAATTTGCCACACTAGCCTCTGAGTATAGAGAAGCCACCTTTCTAGCAAAGAGTAACGCTTACAACATGCGTATAGAGAATGCAATTCTGGTACTAAAGAGCTCTTCTCAGTCTTGTGGGAACTAGAATCGCCTTCACAGACGCCAGACCTCTGTATCAAGGACCAAGCCTGGTGTGAAATCTCACCCCTCCAACTCAAGATTAATCCCAGAAAAGTGAAACTTACCACTCCTGCTCAACCCACTGTGGAACATAACCCAACAAAACCGTTCCCCAAATTTAAATTCTCACCTATTACCTTAGGGAGACCATCAAAATCATAAAAGGACTAAAACCCTTGAGATGTAAAAGTGACATCTGTCCAGCTACATTAATCAAATATTGTGCAGACAATCTTGCACCATTCATCATTTCACTAATGAATAACTCATTCACCTCCAATAAAGTACCGAAAACTTGAAGGAAGCCTGGGTACTCCCTTTACTGAAAAAAACAACTTTAGACCCATGCGTGCCAACAAACTACAGGCCCATCACAAAGGTCTTCTTCTTCTAAAAACACTAGACAGGGTAGCCTATGTACAAATCCAAAACTACCTAGAAACACAAAACCTTCTTGGCCTCTGCCAATCAGACTTCTACCCAGGCAATGGCACAGAAACGGCCCTGGTAGATCTAAAAATCCAAATGGACCAGATAAGAGACAGAGGCGACCTAGCCATACTTCTCTTACTAGACCTTTCGGTGGCTTTTGATCTTGTCAATCACAACCTCTTATGCCGCCACCTTGCTACTGATGCCCACTTCTCTACTGACACCATAAGATGGATCGAATCGTTCCTCTTGAACTGATCCATGAGAGTCCTCTCATCGACGGCGGCTGCATGCCCTACTCCGCTCTCCTGTGGAGTGCCTCGGGGATCATGCGTATCCCCCATGCTGTACAACACATTCACAAAACCTCTCTTTGATCGATTAGACAATTTGGGTGTCACATATACAAATTATGCTGACGACACCCAAATACTACTTTCAATCACGGGGGACTATGACACAGAATTCCAAAGCGAAACTAAAGAACCTCCCACCCTCTTACCAAACCTTCGACATGGAAATAGTATCACGGTAGCCAAAGAAGAAGGCCCTACCTTACTGTGGAGAACCGCGTCACTCTGGCTAATGCACTAATCCTCTGCAGGCTAGACTATCTCAATGGCAGCTTTGCAGGCTCCTCTACTAAAAACATCAAGAAGCTTCAAATTGTACAAAATAATGCTATCAGAGCGGCTCTTAATAGCTAGAAGTCAGACCACATAACTGCAATCAGAAGAAATATTCATTGGTTACCAGTTAGAGACCGCATTAAATTCAAAGTAATTTCTCTCACCCACAAACCTATCTAACACCGCTCCCGCTACTTGTCAAACCTGATTTCCAAATCTCAATCAACCAGACCAACCCGCTCAGCCTACGTAGGGCAACTGATCACACAAAGATACAAAAGACAAAAAGCAGGAGGATCTAGCTTCCCAATTATGCCAGCCAACTATTGGAATGCCATGCCCACGGAACTAAGGACAGACCCGTCGCTATGGTGGTTTCGCAAAAAGCTAAAAACATGGCTCTTTAACCGGGATATCAAGAATCAACCATGCCACACTAAGGAGTACGAGGCACTCCCTAGATCCACTGCCTGACTGTACACTAGACCTACACAACCTAACAAAACTGTGATACAACACTATGTATATTTTCCGATGTATGTATATGATGTATATTATGTATTGAAATTATACCTGCATTATAAATGCACTGTATAACCAAGCTTCTTAAATGTAACCGACTTCTTAAGTTCAAACGCCCAGATGCCTGAGGGTTAGGCGCGCTATAAGGAAGAAAGAAATAAAGAAAGAAAGGAAGGAAGAAAGAAAGAAAGAAAGAAAGAAAGAAAGAAAGAAAGAAAGAAAGAAAGAAAGAAAGAAAGAAAGAAAGAAAGAAAGAAATCCATTATGTGGCAGACTGGCAAGTGATAATGTTGACTGTCAATTCTCTATCCAAAGGGAGCTGATTTTCAGACTCACATTGCAGCCAGTGTTTTATCCTTACCCTGGGAGATGTAGCACACAGAAAGATGGAGAAAGGATGTAGTGGAGTGGTAATAGTGGGGGAAATCCCCACTAACACCAAGGGGACAGGGTGACCAAATATATTTCTGGATTCCTTTAATGACTCAAAATAGATGTAAGATGAAGCACTGAAAAAAACGCTGTGCAAAGCTGTAGAAAGCGGGGAGGGCACACCTACAGGACCTTTTCTACTCCCCAACATGTCACACCTACTAATATATGTCACACATGCCATCACTCCATGGATTTCTCTAACAAATAATCTGTGTTATACTTTATTAGTACCCGATGAGAGTCAACAGAATGTAACACACATTTTGATTGGTTCTCGCTGGGTTGTTACCCGGCTGAGAATCCCTAGATTCGCAGCCGGGATTCCAGCAGTTTTCTGGCAGCCCCTCAGCCAATGAGGAGGCTCGAAGTGGGGCCATCCCCGTTGCAAGCCTCCACACGGCTGGAGGCTACCATAGTCCCCCGTCGGGGATTCAGGTTTTTTTTATTTATTTATTTTAGAAAATTTGGCAAGAATGCAAACTTTCTGATGAAAATGAAACCCACCAAAAAAAAGTAGCAGAACAGGCAACAACTGCATTGCCGGTGAAACGGAATCGGTGTCACATTTAAACAATTTTGTTTCACTGTGGTAATTTCACCCACCCCATGTTCATGCCACAATGTATCTGTTATAACTTTCTTTAAATGTAGGGTGCTTGCGCTATCATGTGTGTTTGTCTCACTGGTTCTCCATGTATGAATGTAGGGTGTTAGTAAGAGTAAATGAGTAACAGCTCAGATAATGTATGTATGGATGAGTCTTAGTGTGTCAGTTGGTGCTGAGCTGTGAGTGCCTGAGGATGGACGGGTGGATATCTCCCTGTGTCACATCTGATAATACGAGTAACTGCATTTCTGCAAACTACATTTAAGTGTACCGGCCTGACTCCTGATCTAAACTATGACTGAAGAATATATACTGCTTGTTCTCTGATACCTAAACCTTAACAAATCTCATACTGCACTGGGGGAATGAAATAACTGGCATGTGTCAATTCTAGCAGCCTGCTATACAAAAGCTTACCAAAAAGTGTGTATGATGCGTGTAAAAGTGATGTGGGCTTGTAACAGGAAGGGTTGCATTTGTCCACCTTATTAAAACACGGGGATTAGTAGAGGTGGCTTCCAGATTAAAGGAACCAAATAAGTACTACACACTGCGTTAAAAGTGGCGCCTATAATGTTGTATCAATATAATTCCTTTGGGTACAGGTCTGGGCCAGGGATTTTACTGGAAACTAGTGGGCCTCGTTATGAGGTTGGCATTGTGGGTAAAAAGTGGTGGTAAATTCATTACCACCACTTTTCCTACACCACCAAATCTCATGTTTGGCAGAATTACCACCGGCGGAATTATAGAGTGTTAATGCTGCCAATTTTTTCTTCCAAACATCAGCATATATACCACTCTCTAATTCTGTTGGTGGTAATTCTGCCAAAAATCACCAATGGAGTCCTGTGGACTCCTAAAAATGGGGGTTTACATGACTTACTACCACTTGCAATCACATGGTAAACCCACAGGAAAAAGTAACGGTAACAATAATTCCATTTGCCTGTATTGCAGCATATTTACCACTGAAATGCCACCAAACGTATAATGAGGACCACTGGTAAATAATAAATTGTCTATTCTTGCAAATGCTTGTGCATGCTCCCTCTCTACATCTAAATCCCCTTTCCTGGAAAGGGCCCCAAAGTGTTTAATCGAGCCTGCTTCTTCATTATTTGCAGTTAGATCCACTACTGCCGTTTAGGTGTTGTAACTATCTGCCACCAAAGCCTAAACCGTCACATAGTCACCCACGGTGGCCTTGCATAGATAAGTTCATAGTTTATCTTTTAGGTTTGCTTTCACAATTTTAACGTACAAAATATTATCCGATTGAATATAATGCTGTTCATGAAATTATGCAAACTCAGAATGGCTTTACAATGTCAGTTAATGTTAAAAAAAAAGCAAGGCCTAATAAGCAATAAGCAGAGAAACATGTTATGTTTGTAGGGCTGGTTAGAAGAAGAATTACCATTTTAAAGGTGATTTTGCATGTTTGCTGCTATGTAAAGAGAAAATGGTTAAATTGTTCAACAGAAATTTTTAGAATTCTACAAGGAAATGATACATAGAAAATTATTAAAAATCAAAAGGATTCTAGTACAGTGTTTAAAACAACATATTTATTATTATTTATTAGTTGATTTAATCAAATTAATGATTTTTACAAAACATAGTAGAATGGAAAATGAAGTGAAGAAACAAGACGAAATGAAGAAGAGATAAACAAGTTTAAGAAGAAGAAAAGAAGAAAGTGAAGAACGTGAAGAAACGAAGAGGAAGTGGACGATGTAGAATCAGAAAACTGCGAAGAAATGAGAAATGAGAAATAGAAGAGAGAGAGGTAGTGGTGGGAAGACAAAACGTTTCAATGTGGTTGTAGTATTAACAAATAGTCCAAATTTCTGAATTTCATCAAGATAGAATAAACTTAAGAGTCTGTGTGGCAGCAATTGTCCAAGTATTTCTTTCTCCACTCATTAAGCGTGTCCGCCATAGATCCTCTTCCCTGGTGTAGGACGCTGAAAGATGTGGTAACAAAAAATTCTCGCCTATGGCTCTTGTTCCTGGGCAGTTTAAGAGCAAGTGGCGTATAGTTTCTACAGTAGTGTAATTTTTACAGAAGCGTCATGTGTTTGAATTACTCTGTCCTCTGAGTCTTAGAATCTCATTTGTCGGCAATAAATTTAGGCACGCTCTCAGAAACAGGTTTCTGGCTGCTTTGTTGGGAAACTTACTCAAGTAGTTCGGAACAATGTTCAATTTGCTTTGATAAGGTGGCAGATGACTCACTGATTTTGCTTTTGTTGCGATGTTCAGAGTTTCAATCCAATCAAGTTCACTAATTTTCCTTTTAATTTTTGACAGATTCCTAATGAGCTCTTTATCTGAAGACTGAATTTCTGCTAGTTTCGCCTTACGCGCTGTTTCCCACAATTGTAAAACAGGACAGCGACCTGTGAGAATTTCAGCACGTATGATGGCTAACACCTGCGGACATTCTGGAAGTAGCATTTTCCTAAATGCATCATGGATATTATCTCCGTAGACCCTTTCAGAGAGAGGAGGCCTAACTATCTTCGAACAAGGGGGGCCAATGTAGACTTGGGGAGACCTAGAACTATGCGCCAGAAATGTCCCTCTAACTTCAGCCACAGATGGGCCGGTGTATGGGGAAGAGCTTCTGCAGCATAAGTCAGTGAGAGGACCACCTTCATCTTGTAAAATTTGATCAGAGGTAGCAGAGAGAATTGACCAAACTTCCTGTCCATCGCCCATGCTTGAGCCACTAGTTTTTTACTTTATTCATTAAGCAACTTTGAAAATTTGCATTAACACCGGAACAGTCTAGTGTTACTCCTAAATATTTGATGCTGGAAACTTTTTCTAATGCAACCCCATCCAAGTACCAAGATAATTTCTCTTGTGGTCGTTCATGTTTTTCCATAGTCAAGATCTTGGTTTTGGATGCATTTGTGGTCAAGTCGTTTGCTCGAATATAAGCAGCTAAATTGTCGAGCTGACGCTGAAGGCCAATCGGGGTCATATCCATAGGATTAAATCATCTGCATAGAGTAGCCTTGTTGTTTTTTGGTTTCCCATCGATGGTGGAAAGGAACGGATAGATATTTCTGAGGCTTTGAAATCACCCAGATAAGCAATGAAAAGTGCCGGTGCCAGAGGGCATCCCTGTTTCACTCCTCGATCAACTGTGATTTCCTGATGAGAGTAGGCCAGCTTGATTTAATTTCACACGTATCTTTGTGTCCTGATGTAAAGCTTGGATTGGTTGAAGGAGTTCGATAGGGCATTTCCAAAGGCTTAATTTCCTCCACAAGTTCATTCTGTTTACTTGATCAAAAGCTTGCGCTAGATCTATGAAAGCAAGGAACACTCTCGGGCCTCCTCCCAAAACCTTGCTTTTAAGCGTGCTGAGAAACATAATGTTGGTCGTTGTGCCGCTATTTTTTGTAAATCCAGTTTGAAACGGATCGGCACATTCTGCCTCGCTTGCCCAACGCGGAAATTTCTGAAGTAGTAGCGAGCCGAACACCTTTCCAACTGTGTCCAATAACGCAATAGGGCGGTAATTCTTAGGATCTTCCTTCTGACCCTTTTTGAAAATTGGGACTACAATTGAAGTGGTCCAAGAAGACGGAATCTGTCTTGCCTGTTTACAGCGTTTGAAAATTTCACTGATCAACAAGGACCATTCTCTTGGATACTTCTTAAGGTCTAGATTTGTAATTCCATCCGGGCCGGGTGCTCGTGATGGTTTAAGTCCTTGAAGAATTTTGAAAATCTCTGCTTCACTACTCAGATCTATCCATGGTTCTAGTTTTGTGCTAAACATATTTTATAATTGCTATTACAAGTAAGAGTTTAATGTTACACATTTTACTGTTAAATCGGACAGAATATATTTCAAGCAGCTTAGACATTGTTTGAACCTAAGCTGTGAATTCAGCACACCTGAAACTGCATGTTTGTGCAAGCATCAGCTTTTGTGAAAACAGGAATTTCTAGACCCCATTTTTCATTCACTGTAATAAATGCTTAGTACAATAAATGGGTCCCATTGTTTGCACTTGAGACAAGATGCCTGTTTTCTAAATATAAATAAAGATGTCAAATTGAATTCCAGGAATGGGGTTTTTATGATCTTGAATTTGGAAGACCACTCTGGGAATAGATTGCTATGTGCCTGGTTGACCATTAGATACAATTTCAAAAGAAGCAAATGCTTTTAAAGACCTAACCTCTGACCTTGGCAGAGCAATAAGGCCTCATGTACAATGTGCATGTGCCCTTAAGAAGACTATTAAAATTAAATTTTGCTCAAGACAATGTCATTCAAAGCAGATGGCCTCTGTTGATAAAGGACAACCACATACAATTGAATTGTAGGTTAGTTAAAATATATAACAGAAGCCTATTTAAAAATAAAATGCATTCAGAGGACACGTGGAAAAATAATTTTAGTTACATCTGCAGAATCGTGTGTCTGATTTGAAAAATAAAGATAGATCTGAATTCAGCAGATACAAGAGAATGATATGCATTCAGAAATGCAATATTAAAATTTATGATGTACGACACATTTGCATATTTTAATACCTCAGTTAGGCATGATGTGACAATAACATAAATAATGTGTTTGGATTAAGAATATTCTTGGCAAAATGTGTATATGCCAAAAATTATAAGAGAAATAAATATTGCAGTCCTATTTTGATTCCCTATTCCTGAGCGGAGGGCTAAGTCACAGTGACACAACCCATTTTGGCACAGGTAATTCAATGGGCCAAAAAAAGCAAAGAGGAGGATCCAGGGGGTGGGAGTAAGTGAGTGGAAACTAGCACAGGCTCTGTCCATTCCAAAATTGCTGGATCAAATGATTCTGCATGTGCAGATTTTCCTGGGTTTTTAAGCTCAACACATTGGAAAAGCAGAAAAGCAAGAGATCTTATCCAAGACGAGAAAAGCTGAGTCGGATTCAAACTGGATGTAGCTGATAGAAAATCTTTGTGAAAGGGCCTTGTGCAGGTGGGACTGAATACAGAGGCCTTTCCCAAGACAGAACTACATTGCATGAAAGGTATTGTGGAAACAGGCAGACAGACTAAAAGTACGAGCTTATCTGGTGGTGGTGCCTGGTGCCGGATGATGTCCCTACCAGTACATGGCCTTTGAAAGACAAACCAAAAGCGAGTTCAATGATCCCAGAATATTTTGACAAATATGCCAATAATACATTAAATGCCAGATATCAATTAAAGGTATTTTGTGGAACCCTGTTCACAAGCTATATCACTGTAAAGGGATTACAGTGCAAGGCGTATGTGTTTTGTGTTTAGTAAGTACAAATTGAAACTCTTGGTAATTTCACCATGTTAAGGATTTTTTCCAGCAATATGGGATCTATGGAGACCTTAGATATCCTGAATTAAAATGTGAAATCACAAAACCTTATGATTGGTGGTGGCCATATACGATCATTGAAATCTATTCCTTAATTAACACTTTATACATGGGTGTTGTGACTGTGAACATGATTGCTGAGAATACTGAGAAAGCTAGGTGTCCCAAGAATTCATTAAATTGTTGAGAGGCGGATTAATACTCCATCTATAGCTTCTGCCCTTCCCCAGCTCAATACGTGAGAAATGTTACTCACTAAGACAGTCATACCACCCGTATCCCAGGCAGGTACGGCAGGAAATGGACACATTTAAGCTGAAGATGGCACGAGTAAACCAAATTAATATTGTGACATAACATGTGTATGCATTAGACATGAAGCAAATGTAAAATCAACATGAAGAATGCGAATACTTGTTAACACATGCATTTAGACATGGAAAATATTAACACAGCACCCATAACACATGAAGTATACTAACATAAGCAATGTATAAACTGAATACAACATGAACAACACGTGCATATGGCTCACTAAGATAGAAATACTATAGTAATGGGTAGCCATCTTTTCTAAAATGGAAGCCACAACATGCTGCTAATTAAACGAAAGTCCTCAAGGCTTCAAGAGAACACAAAATGCTGAAATAACAAAATACGGTTCCGCACAGAGCTCAGACAGTAGCTGGCAAACCAAGCCAAGGTTACCGTGAATACGGGTGGATGGGAAGGGCTGAGAAAAAGCACAAGATAACGATTGCCAAGAGGAAAAACCATACATTCTCAGACTAATTAAGAGTACAACCAGTAAGGCGGAAAATGGGAGGTAATCCCTCCAAAATTTATCCCTGAGGAATTACCGTTTCCACCACTTGGTCAGGCGGTATTTCCGCCTGATTACAGGTAGTGGTGCCAGTGTAATTCTCCATTTATTTTGGGTCCGTCAGATCCAATGGGGCTTTTTTTGTGAAGTTACCGTGGCAGAATTACCGCCATGGTAATTCCGCCAATTCTGCCGATTTATCAGCATTGATTGGGAAAATTTACCTCCAGGGTTTTGCTGGAGATAAATCCTCCACTCAAAACCCAAATTCATAACTTGGCATAGTGGTAGAATTGGCAGTAACTCGGGTATTGCCAATTTTACCACTTACCACCTAACTCGTAATGCGGCTGAATGTAAGGGAGGCATGGTATCACAAGTATGACACTGATAAAAAAGGTACAATGGGTAAAACCTTTATTGAAGTTTCAATGGAGTTGGAGAAACTCCTATTTTGCCTTATAGATAAAATGCGAGTAGTCTCGACCATCAAACAATAAATAAAACAGTCCTAGTTCAGTCTGTCAAATCAAAATGGCATATACGAACAAAAACCTAATGCGTGCCTTATATCTTGAACAAAAAGTGTGAAAAGGAGAATATGTATGCAAAGGAAAGTCCAGTTTCAAAATATAAAGAATAAATGAGTCTGAGTAAACACAATAGGCAGTTAGTTCAAAACGTGGATCGAGGCCGTCTGAACTTCCACATTAAAAATGTTACTTTCCAATTTCCAAAACACAGTTCACCAACAAGTTGACGCTGACCCCCCTCATTCGGGCTCAGACCTTTTAGAGTAAAAGTTCACATCAGTCACCCTCAGTCGGGTTCAGACATTTCACAGAAAAATAAAACACTTCCAGGTGTTCCATTCCCCAGGCTTAATTCACCTCCTTTAGGAGTTCCCTTCACTTAACTAATTACACCTTCGGTCTCCCTCTGTCGGCTTCGGATCGTTTCCTGATATCGAAGACTTTCAAATGTGCGTGGCATTTTTCTACAGACCTCTGCAGTACCACTTTGACTTTCCAGATTTCAACTCACACTCTTATGTTATTTGCCCCAGTGCTTCCTTGTCTGGATAGTTCACTGTATTATGCACCAAAGTTCAACCTTCACCTTTTTACTTTCCCCTTTAATCTGGGTTAATTTACATCACCTCGGTTTTACAGTTCATTCACTTATCGCTACAAACTTTTCACCTTTCACAGAGACTTCCGAGTGGGCTACTTCCTTTCCTCAGACCACACCGTTCCCCAGTATCTCGGACTTTACAAATTATTCCTTCAAGGTTCATTTGCAGGTCTGCCTTTCTTTGCATCTCATTAACACGCTTGCAGCCTTCAACTGTGCATATAATGGAGCCACCTCAATCTTTCTTTAGCACACATCGGTCTCTAATGTTGCTTGCCAACTCACCGGCAGTGTGCGTTTCTTTCTTTTCTTTATTGTCTTCTAGTTTACAAGTTAAGGTTAGTACCACAGGCTTGGCCTTGCCTCCCCAACTCTGCGGGAGAGTCACTGGTGTCATTGAAACACAATGCAGGCTTCTTGTTTGAAATTCAGCCTTCTCCAAGTGCCTTTCGCTGCCTTTTGGAATCAACAAACTCCTGCAGGGAACTCCTGGGGTTCTCCACCCGTGGCCTTTGTCCCTCGGTCCGTGGCTCTGCTCCAGTAGGTTTGCCTTTCCCCTGGAGGTTCTGCTCTTACTCGTGTTCCATCTTGCTCAGAGTGTGTCACGATGTTCCGCCTTTTTCTCGTGTGAGGAGAGAGAATTGGTATCAGATGTATGCATTTAGAGTCAAGTGCCTGACTTTGCCTGATCCAATTTGCAGCGTCATGTCCTATGTGAAGTGTTAGATTTGCATTGTTACTCTCAGCCTCCCTCTTACTCGGACCAGTGTTTGTGTAGAAAGGGGGGTTGGGACATTGGAAAACCCTATGAAATAGTAGGGATCATAGGTACGGGAAAGGGAGGAATGCCGCATCTCACCATCGTTTTCCTCACCCCCACTCACCAAAGACCCCTCACCCAGGTGATCCGCTCGCACTGGTCCACCCCAGGGGTCTGGATCCACATGCAATGGCCATGCCCTGGCCACCTGGGAGAGGAGAAATCCCTGGGGTGTAGCAGTTGAGACACCCCTTGGTTTCTCACAACAACCATAAGCTAAAAGACTCAATGAAGAATAACTCAATAGTGTTCCCTGTCGCAAGAGAAAAGATAACACCCACATTACTATTATCTAAATTCCCAATAAATGAAGGATGAAATAATTCCAAACATGCTCCCATCACACGTGACCCATATTTCAAGAACACTGTCTATTCATTAGCAACGAACACCGAAAGGACAGCTGCCTTACTTCTTGCGTGTAGCCCCAGATATGAGACAACGCACAATGCAAAATACAAAGAGATCACTGTGGCTGATGGCTTAGACATGAGGGATGGTATCTTCTTTAATTGAAAGGAAAGCAGTCTGTAGCCCTCCCTCCCCCTACTCCTGTCTGGCTTATGTCTTGACAACCTGTCAGTTGTCGAGGTTTTGGTTAGTACAAAGCCAGCATATGAAAACCCCCAATGTTATGCTGCCCACAAAGCAAGGTACCAGCCAATTATATATTATAGAAATGATGTCTTTTTATCATTATCAATTTTGAGGTGGTTCAGGAGGAGCCATCAGATAAGCGTTACCCAATTAGAAGTTTAACCCCTATAGAATGTATATGTAAAGAACACTATTATTGAATATCCGTACCGCGTAGGTTTTGGGAACTAAGATTACAGTATGATGTCAGCTATGAAAAATGTTGAATATCTAAAACATTGTTTTTTATGTAACCGGCAAGAGTGCCAAGATTGTAATGCGTGTGTGCTGTCCCTGCTTTCTTTTCATGAAAATAAAGCTGGGTTTTACCTTGTCTATTTCATTTGAGTTCATTATGAACTGGCACCAGAACCTCTGTGTAATTTGGGACTTTCCAGGCCATTTTAACAGATGGTAGCAGAGGTGATAGTTTGCTAGGAGTTGTCGGATTGTCGAGGAATCCCTGCAGGGGCCCAAAGAATACAGAGCTGGCTGTGGAGGGTGGGATTATGCATGAAAGAGAGCGGTTGACAGGAGCCCCTTTAGACAAGGTCCTTTCCGGTGCCCACAGGATGCCCCGTAGTGCAGAGGGCAGCTGGCTGTTAAGGGAGACTCGACACCAAATACCCTCAACAGATACACGGATGTAAGTACGGCATAGGTCTGGCAGAAACAGTGGAGGGGATTGTTTTTATATTGGGGGATTGTTATGAAATAAAGAGATAAATGATAAAGGAGTCAGGAAAGATCACATGTTAAACCATGTTATGGGGTAGTATAAGAAGAGATTAATACCTCACCAGGCGTTGGGAAGACGGCTATAGTGTATTCTTTTGAGTAGTGATTGCTGTCGCCAGCCTCATGTTGTAAGACAGCTTAGGCTTTGCGAAAAGTGGACTTTTTGTGTATATTGGTATATATTGTGGAGGACATGAAGTTGTGGTGTGTATCGTGGAGTGTAGTGAGGTGTGGGAAACAGTGAGGTGGGGCTGCTCGGAGCGTGAGTGACGAATGTGGTATCACTCAGAATGTTTGCACCGAACAGCAAGGTGGGGCTGTTTCGGAGCATGATTGGCATTTGTGGTGCCACTCTGAAACATTGGGTGACACAAGAGGTGTGGTCTCAGAGAGAGACACAGGAGTATTAAGTGCAAGAAAAGTATTGTTGGGAAGGGTGTGAAAGGGAGGTAAATGGAGGCAAGTGAGAATTGAAATAATATTTTGGTAAGTATTGGTAAATTAAGCAGTGACATATTATCTTGGGAGACACTCCCATCATCCACTTGTGAAAAGTATTACCCTGGTATAAGGACACAATTATTAAATACCAAACACAGTGGGCCTCATTACGACACTGGCGCTAAGGTATTACCGGTACCGGTAAGGGTACCCGTACCGGTAATCCCTTAGCGCCTGATTATGAGGTCCCTTTGCGGGTTCCCACCTTAACGACTGGTTTTACCACCGTTAAGGAATGGACACGCAAAGGGACCTTGGTGCTAATTACGGTACTGCAATTTCCGGTACCGTAATTACCGCCTTCCCCATTCCCATTATGCCCTATGGGGCAAAAATGCGAATGGGGAAGGGCCATGAAGGAAGGGGGAATTACCGCCCCGCCAACCTTGTAATGGGGTGGTAATTCCCCCTTTCTCCATGGCGGAGTCGGTAAGTTACCGGCATGGACCATGGTGCTATTAGCACCATGGTTTTCCGCCTGGGTCGTAATGAGGCCCAGTGGGTGAAGGACACAAGAAGGCACTGAGTCGAAGACAGTACTGGAACACATGGGCACATATTTACATGCAGCATATATGAAAAAACAGTTACAGAATCGATTAACCATCCTGGAACTGTGGACAATGCATGGGGACGAGATAGAGGAGCTACCCACGAAATAATGGATGCCTAATCAGCATGACGAAGAGGCCAAAGCACCCACAGCTCCTCCTCCCCAGAGCAGTGATCCATCTTCGTAAGCACAGGGATTATATCCATTACGAGCATTAAAAGCAGTGGTGGGGTATACTAATTCCACAAATTCGCCCCTGTGTACAATAGTGAAGACATTATAAGTGGAGAAAAAATAAGTATGCAAAGACCACTGTCCACACTTGAAGAATATGACGAGTGCTGTGACTTACAAGCAAAACTGATAGAAGCTGCGGAAGAGGTCCAGAAAGAAAGAGTCAAGCAGAGCAACAGGGATGAGATGGCGATTGTACCAAATTAATGGGTTGGAGGACAGATAATGCTTAAGTTTGATGGAAAGGGCATAGACGATTTTGAAAAAAAGAGAAAGGGAAGATAGAGAAAGACAAGAGCAGGAAGAAGAGAAAGGAAAGGAGAGAGAGAAAGAAAGAAAGAATGAAGGAGAAAGGGAGCGAGAAAAGAAGCATGAGGCAGATAGAAAAAGGGAGAAGAGACGAGAAGACGAAAGCAAAAATGAGAAACAAAGAAATGAGGAGAGGGAAAGTGAAAGAAAAAGAGGAAGAAAGGGAAAGGGAGACGGGGCGTGGCTTGGGCAGCCATGGAGTAGGACATGCTTCCCGTGCAGCTCCGGAGGATCCGACAGATGATCCGTGAAAACTACCTTTAAAAGTGCGCCACTGGTTCCAGAATTGATCACACAAGCACGGGAACGTATGTTCTGCTCACTGTATAAAGACTGAGAGAATCGTAAGCGGGATTCTGGAGGAATTGCTCGGCGAATGACGGCGGCTGTTCTGTCCATTGTCACACAAGATGGCCGACAACAAAGGAAATGAAACTAGAGCACCCGAAGAGGACGAATAGAGGTGGCGGCCACGGGGAAAGAACGACGATGGCGAAGTGCAGATGGAGCGAAACCCCTGTGGCGGTGGGCCTTGGGTCGCGAAGGGTTAGGTGCTGACCCGGACGGCAGGAGCCCAAGGGCAGCAGAGGTGTGAAAAGACAGGCCGCACCACGACAGGCACGAGAAGCGCTCGCTCGGCATTGATGAGCAACTAGCAGCGGTGAGAGGAGGCGGATGTCGCGACTGCTTGAAGATCACCACAACAGCCGATAAGAGTGGAAAAGACGGTTGGGGAGACACGCGGACGCTGAATCGCAATAGAGAGGCCCACCGAAGGCCAGAAAATGTCGGCGCGAGGGGCCGTGGGCAAGAATAAGAACAAACATCCCACAATGGATATTTTTGCAAAAACACAACGGTCTCCTGCGGCCATCGCACCCAAAGGCCCGATGGCACAAGCTGAGGGCACCACAGCGGCTGATGATCATCAGATTTTAGAGGCCATTACGGAGCTGAAAGACTCTTGGGGGTTGCAATGGTGGACCTGTGCACTTCCCTGGAGGCTAAAATTGAAGCAGTGGGCATTGAAGTCTCCCTGCTGAGACAAGATGTCAGGGGGCTGGCGGAACGTACAAGCAGCCTGGAAGGTGCAGTGAAAACTAGCACGGACACCAGCACCAAAAATGCACAGGAGATCCATGTCCTTATCACACAGATGGCCAACTTGGAGTCTTGAGCAGAAGAAGCGGAATGGAGAGCGAGGAGAAACAATATCCACGTGGTGGGTTTGCTGGATGGTGAGGAGGGCCAGGACCAGATTGATTACATCGAGAACTTACTCCTACAAGGAATTGGGGCTGGCACACTCTCGCAGGGATTTGTAGTGGAGCGCGCACACATAGCCCTCATGAGGAAGCCGAGACCAGGGGCCCCTCCACGAGCGATAATCGCCAAAATATTGAACTACAAAGACCACGAGAAAATACAGGAGTACTTCCGAAAAGGCGGAACAATCGAGAGGGCCTCGAGCACCATCACAGCATACCCAGATTATACTATGCTGGTCCAAAGGCAGCGGTACAGCTATGTAACCATCAAAAGGAGGCTGCGGGCGGCTGGGTTTAAATATATGCTTCTGTACCCTGCAAAATTGAAGGTGGTGCATAAGAGCGAAATGCATTTTTTTGACACTCCGGAAGAAGCAACGACATGGCTGGATCGGCAGGGCTGCCCGGAACAGGACACGGAAGAGACCCAAGATGGACACGATAAGTGACTGGGATACGGTATGCATACTGTTATGGCAGCGTGTGAACATCCTAAGGGCGCCTAGGCGAAGGCTAAGGACAATGGGCTTGGCTGTAGGAGGCTGATATTCGATAAAATACTGCTGATTGTAAGGGACTTGATGGACTGGAATATAGTGGCGGGTACATATATTTACATTGTATGGCAATGTGTAGTTATCCGATGTGCTATGGGAGCGGCAGGGCGAAAGCACCCTACCCCCCGAATTATAGTTGTAGTTGTAGTAGGTTGGCCACTAGGGTGGCCTCACCCTGCGGAGCTTCGAGTACAGGCGAGAGCCAGAAAGAGCTAGATGCGGGGGAGCCTGAGATCCAGGGATGGAGCTGGGCAACAGTTGGGGGGGGTGATGTTGGGGAAGGGACGGGAGGTGGGAGGGAGGGAGAGCGGGAAGTTTGGTGTGTTTTTGGTTAAAGGGAATCTAGAATGGGATGCGAGTCTATACAGATTGGATTGGAACTCAAAGTCAAACTGCACCTGGAGGAGAGGGAATGGGACTACAACAGGCCATGGGGGACCTTAAAATACTCACATGGAATGTGCGGGGGCTTAATAGCTATTTAAAAAGGAACAAGGTTATGTTGTATCTGCGTAGGCAGAAAATAGGTATTGCATTGCTGCAGGAAATCCACCTTACACGTGAGAGGATGGACATGATTGCGGGAAAGTGGAAGGGGGTGTTGGTTGGCTCATCGTACTCAGCCTACGCAAGAGGAGTACTTATAGGGTGGCGCCACATGTCCCGTTTCAGCGATTGCAAGTGGTGGCTGAGACAGACGGGAGGATGGTTATGCTGAGGGGACTGGTGGAGAACAGGGAGATAAGTATTGTTAACACGTAGGCCCCGAACCAGAACACAGCGGCGTACATTAGGACATTGGGCTTCATCACAACTTCAGCGGTAACCCTTAAATCCGGCGGTAGCGCTTTTACCGCCGGATTTAAGGGTCCGCCGAATCAGGGCTTCGGCGGATTTCGCCCCAGCTTTGAGCTGGGGGGAAATCCGCCGAATATTCGCGCTATTACCGCCGGCGGGAAATCCGCCAGCGGTATTAGCGCGAAGATTCCCTATTGAGGCCAATGGGGAATGGGGCATTCCCGAATGGGCTCAGTGGGGAATGGGGACTTACATTACCGCCGAACTCGTGATCCGGCGCTATTAGCGCCGGGGAGTTCGGCGGTAGGGCTAATACGGCCCGCGCTGATAGCGTTACCGTTACCGCCCAAGTCGTGATGAGGCCCATTGAGTGCGAACCTGAGCGCATGTGTAGGAAGCACAGTGATTTGGGGAGGGGACTTCAACTGCATATTGAACCCGAGGGTGGACAGATCGGATGGGAAATTGGATAGACCGGCCCCTGCAGCCAGGGCGCTACAGACATTGCTTGATGACTTTGGGTTGGAAGATGCATGGAGAGTGTGGCACCCCCAGGAAAGGCAATATTCACATTATTCTGCCCCACAGCAGTTACCAAAGAGGCTGGATTATGTCTTCGCATCACCTGAAATGATAGCAGAGATTGCACACATAGAGTATTGGGCCAGGGTCCTCTCGGACCACTCGCCCCTGATTCTTGCGTGGCAATACTGCCCCCCGAGAGAGAGGATCCCGACATGGCGCCTATGAGCAGAGGGAACCCTTCTTTGGAGAGGATTTGAGGGAGGAGATTGTACACTATTTTGAAACAAATACTGGGAGTGTGGACTCGGCGGGAACACTATGGGAGGCCTTCAAAGTTGTCATGAGGGGTGCGGCCATAGCGAAATCCAAGGGCCTACAAGGTGGGGTTTCGGCTGAACTGCGGGAGACAGAAGTAAAATTAGAAGAGGCCTTAAAGGCCGGAGACGATGCAGTGGAGAAGCTAGAATTGATACTTAGGCTACAGCAAAAATGCGCGGAATATTGGGAGAGGTTGTGTAACCTTCATTATAAAAAATACATAGAGAGACAGGATGCGGGAGGTGATAAACCGGGGAGACTTTTGGCGTGGTTATATAAGAGTCAGACCCCCAAAGCCACAATCAGAACTATAGAGAGAGAAGACGGTAGCGTAGAGGACACCCAGGAGGGAGTTAATCAAGCGTTTGTGGATTATTATAAAGTATTATGCGGAGTGAGCTGCTGAGTGACTGCAGACTTTGGCAGACCCAGAGTCTTTCTACAGTGGCCTTCGTTTTCCCAGCTCACACAAGACTTCAAAAACAGCATTCTGCCGCGGACTGGCTGCGGAGAGAGCTGCTGAGTGACTGCAGACTTTGGCAGACCGTGGCAGGGAGTGGAGGAGCCTGCCTGTCAGTCTGTTCGGTGAGTCCTTTATCTGTGAGATTTGTGACCTTCCTCGGCCGTCGCGACGGGGCGGTGATCATTTCTGAACAAACCTCTATTATAAGGACTAGGGACGAGGGGCCCAGGACTTAGCAAACTACGCTAAATACAGCATTAGGAATCGGGCAGGCATGACGCCCCCCCCCGCACCCTCCCCTCCCCTGGAGGTGGAATCTTCCTCTGGCTCCAACTTGTCTGGTCCCCCGTTTCCTGTGCTAGCCTCCCCGCCAGCCCCTGTGGCTCCTAGTCTTACCGGGCCACCCGTTCTTGAAATGGAGGTCACCCGCCGCATCTTGCGGCCACCGAAGGAAGCACCGAAGGAAGCCAGTGCTCTGAAACCGAACTCGAAGAGGAGGGGCGAGAAGTCTTCGGTGCCGAAGCGGGTACCGAAGCGGACAATCTCGTCAGACCCGCCTGACTCCTCGCCAGACTTTTCGGTGAAGACCGCGAAGACACCGAGGATGAATCTGTCGAGATGTGATGAGTCCCTTCTGGCCAACCCGTCTGAGGCGCCACCTGGCTCACAGCCACCTCGAGTGACTTATCAATTTCAGCCGGATCTCGTGTCCTCGAAACCATCTTCTTTAGTCCAGGCTGAGCAAAACTCGCAAGCCCTGTCTACCTCCTGTGTGGAGGAGGAGTCGAGCCTTTCGAGTAATTCATTAGCTCCGGAGAGACAAACCCCAAACGAAACATCTAGTCTGGAAAACAACCACTCCAGCAACAAAGTAACTGAAATCTATACTGCTATGAGTCTGAGCGGGGTCAGCAACCTGGAGTACCGCACGCAGCAAACTACGACTCCAACAATTCCTAAAAAAGGTGAAAAAGTCAGACTGACAAAGGCTACGCATTTTTCAACTGAAACTTTATGCACTGCTATAGTCCACAACGTGCAAGCGAGCGAGATCCTGGAGAGTCCAACCGAAGCCCAGATCACTGCAGAGGAGGTCCAACTAATAGACATCACCAACAGAATCATCCCAGTGTCGAGAAACCCCAAGAATGTCAATCCTTTGCACGCTCCTGTCTCTTGCAATCCTCAGGACGGAGTTGACCACGGCTGTGGGCCAGGCACTTCCAGTGTATCTGGTTCACATGCAGTGGCCGACCAAACGATGCTAAAAAAGCATGATGGGGCGGCAATTCAAGTAAAGAAAAAAAAAGATAAACAAGGACCTCAAACGGATGGTGTGTCTAAACAACTTACCCCCGCACTAACCAAAATATATTGACATAATCCTAACAGGGTGAGAAGAAGAGCGACCCTAAAACCAAAAGTACCTTTAAGTAAAAAAATGGGCCCAAAGAACGGACCTGGCATGCCTTTTACTGTCGCAGCAATTAATGATTTCTTTAAAAAGAAATTAGAAACTCGACTGAATATGCAGCAGGAGTTGTCGGACAGTGAAATTTTGGAAAGTTGCTCGCAAACAGAAACAGAAATGACATCATTAAAAAGCTGCACAGAAGAAACGATTACACCTTTAAAATTTCCGGACTCTGCTTCTACAAAGACGCTGACAAAAAGCTTGCCGGCACTGAGATGGCACTATACCAACAAAACTGTAACAGTGAGAAAAGAACAATGTTTGAACGGGGAGGCGAGGGACTGCCCATCCCCTGCGAAACTTGGAGCCAAAAGTACAAGCTCAGTCGAAAGACAAACAATTCTCCAGCTACTCCAAAGTCCTGCGAATACTTCACCAATCCAGCATCTGACATCCTCTGAGCGAGGAAATGAGACAAGCACAAGCCTACAGAGATCGGACTCCCAAACTGCACTATGCTCATCTTTGAGGTCAGGAAACATAATGCCATCAGTTGAGCCTAAGCATGATGAGTGTGTGCGGGCAAGTGCTACAAAGTCAGCAAAAACTCCAACGCTGGTATACACTCCTATACGCATGCGTAGACTGAGTGAAACACAACAACCATCGTTACAAGACCCTTTTCAACAAAAGGCTGACATAATGACCATTATGTCTACTGTAACAATTGCGATGGCACCTTTCAGTAAGCTATATGAGAGCCTAAATGATATCCTCCGCGATCAGATGTCAATTCTGGCTTCTATGCAGTCAAAATTAAACTATCTGGAAGGGTACATTGTCGGGACAGGAGGCATCCCGATACCCAGGGCAGTTGGACCGCCCATCAGGAATGATCCCAAAATAGTGCAGCCCCTTCTGGGGCTGTTCACACCGGTCAGAGAAAACGCCAAGGGAGGGCCAGACTGCAATGAAAGAAATCCGACACTAATGTCGACTGCCAATTCTGAGACAGACTTAACAGCTGCTCAACAAAAAACAAGAAAAAGTGCACCAACAATGGTACAACAGAAGGATCCTCTAGATGAGATAATTGCAATAATAGAGGAAGAGGATGAAGTCTCTCTGGCTGATCGCTCAAACGAGGTAACAGAAGGACTCACCAAACACGCACCAAATCCCTTCTCCTATACAAAGTCAGGTGAAGGGATGAGCAGGCCTGTCAAAGGCCTCCGGGATAACCCTAAGGTTTTTTCCTATGGTATATTCTCTCAGCAAAAGTCGATTGTCCATCTTACTTCCAAGAAAGACAAGAACACGCCAGCTGTGGTGTCTGGCCCACAAGCTCCGCGGCCGCGAACAAAGACAGCTGCAAGAAGAGTAACCCCTATGTTTCAACAAAAGGAGGGTATCCCTGCAGGAATTGGACCTCAACGTGGAGACACTGATCCAAAATCCCAACAAAGTATCGAAATAAAATGCTCGAAGCGGACTGGATTAACACTCAAGAAGTTGCCAATACTTATTATTATTCTCTGACAGCAAATATCCCATGTGTTCCAATGAAGTTAGACGCGGTACGAGGCTATCTTCAGAAATTCCCTGATGAGAGGTTAAGCCGTCTGTTCATGAGGTTTAAACTAAACCAACTGAAAACAAATGAAATCCTGGCTATACGCAAGCAAGCTGAAACGAATATGTGTCGCTTCTGCAAAACTGAGAACAAAATAGAAACCACAAAACACTTGATTCTCGAATGCGCAGGTCTGATGACAGAACGACATCGATTCCTTGCAGACCCACGGAAGAACTACTCTACCTTAGACATGGAAGATCTATGGGCTATGCTGTCCGGTGGTAACAACAGGCGCTTTGTCATCGGAGTGACCTTGTTCTTCAAAGCTCTGAACTAGTAACAGATCGAACAAGCGAAGGGAAGTCCAATCCCCAAAGACACACAAAAATCACATCACGTCGAAGTCCCTTTTTTTTCCTCATCTGAGAATCGGGACTGAGGTCAAGTCAAGCAAAGGAGCCAAATCAGGATGAATTCAAGGTCATAAGGACTTTCGATCTTCCTTTTTTCTTTTTTGTAAAAATTGTGATACAATTAAAACAAAAAAAAAAAAAATAAATAAAAAAAAAAATTATACGGAGAAGATGGGGAAAGTAGCCGTGCAATGATGGAAGAAACGCTTGAGGATATGGGGCTGCCCAAGATAAGCGAGGAGGAGAGAGAGGAATTGGACACCCCGATTACCCTGGAAGAATTGGGGGAGGTGGTGAGGCAGCTGCCTACTAGCAAAACCTCAGGGACAGATGGGCTCCCAAGCAAATTTTACAAGATATATATAGAAGAGGTCCTCCCCCCGCTGCTAGAGATGATAAACGAAGCGTTCGAGATGGGACGATTACCGGAGTCACTGAGAGAAGCTGTCATAGTACCTCTCCCTAAACCTAATAAACCTGGGCGCAGCTGTGGTTCCTTTAGACCCGTGTCAATGCTGAATCAAGACGGCAAGATATTAACTGCTGTTTTAGCGAATAGACTGAAGAGGGTCATTAGCAAATTAATACATCCGGATCAAACGGGTTAATTCCCCCATAGAAACATTACCAATAATCATAGGCGACTTCAGAGAATCATTGAGTTTGGCAGAGAAAGTGATGAGGAAATGGCAATCGTGTCCTTGGATGCGATCAAGGACTTCGCCTCCGTCAAGTGGCCATGGCTGCTGGCGGCCCTGAAGCACTACGGGTTAGGGCCTGGATATGTAAGGTGGGCGAAAATTTTTTATAGCGAACCGCTGGCTAGAGTTAAGACAGGATCTGTGATATCAGAGAGGTGGCAGCTCAGCAGGGGTACTATACAAGGATGCCCGTGGTCTCCTATGCTCTACATACTGGCCCTGGAACCTCTGGCGATTTATCTGAGGCAGCAATATGACACCATAGGCATTGAGGTGAAAGGGGAGCGGCATTTGATCTCCCTATATGCAGATGACATGCTGCTGTACGTGCAATTCCCAGAGGAAAACCTCCAGTACATTTTGGAAGTGCTCAGGAGATACGCTGTGCTGTCCGGCAGAAGTCTAGCTTGTTCCCATTGGGGGGGGGGGGGTACATAGGGATTCCAGCGGAGAGGTTACCGGTATTGCAGGTACCGTGGGCGGTTAGTACTTTTCGGTACCTGGGGATAGACATATATCACACCGTGGAGGAGGAGCATAGGTGTAATACAGAAGTAGCCATCAAGAAAATTGAGAAGTGCATGCAGTTTTGGGCAAAGCTGCCTTTGGCGATGATGGGGCGGGGAGCGATGCTAAAGATGGTGGTCCTGCCGAGGCTCCTACATTACTTCGAGGAATATACCGTACCTGATTCCTAAGGTGTTCTTCACCAAACTAAATAGCATGTATAGGGACTTTTTGTGGCATGGCACGCGAAACAGAGTGGCATTATGGAAGCTAAAGAACTTCCATGACAAAGGAGGAATAAAGCTGCCCAACTATGAGGCGTACTATGTGGCAAGCCAGTTGCAGTATGTTTGGCTCTCTGATGAAGAGACCTCTGAACTTAGGCTGTTTGGGCGTGATTGTGCACCTTTTTATTTGAAAGAAATGATGTGGGTACCCAGGGCGGAAATGGTGGGGCGCCCTAAAATGATGCTACTGGGGTGGAAGGTGTGGCGCAGGGCATGTCAAATGATGGGGGACCCGTCCCCATGCTCACTGCAGATAACATTGGTTGTATTGACGGCGGCAGACGCTCAGCTGCAAATGATACTCCGGACCCACTGGGAACCGGCTGGGGTGGCAACGATGGGTGATATTTGGCAGGAGGGCTCAAGTATTACTTTTGAGGGGGCTGCGGGAAGAAGCTGGGTTGCACGAAGGCCAGTACATCACGTATCACAGAGTGGTACAGAGGATTAAGAGAACATGGCCTGAAACTGTGTTGGAGGAAGAATTAGACGCCACCATAGACGTGATATATGACATAGCTGAGGGGGGTCACGAGATTTCCAGACTGTATGAGATGTTGATGTCTGAAGTGGGGAAGGAGGTCAAGCAGTTGAGACTAGACTGGCAAATGGAGGTCAGGGCCCCAATGGGAGATGGGATGTGGGAATGGGTGCAAGGGTATCATAAGAAGGTGTCCAGAAACGCGAGGCTGAAACAGATACAGCTGTACATAACACACAGAGCCTATATGACGCCTTGGAGGATATCGAGGTTTGAAAATGCAGGACAGCAAGCATGCCCCAAGTGTGATGAGGAGATCGCGGGCATGGTGCATATGTTCTGGTCATGCCCGATCATAGAGAGATTCTGGAGGGGAGTGAAAGAGAAACTAGAAGAAAGAGGGGTCAAGATAGTAGTGGATACGGTGTGGGCCTGTCTGCTGGGGGGGTTCCCCAGACCACAGAAGCTCAGGCATGTAAGTAAGCTGAGGGACCTGGTTTATGTGCTCGCAAAAAGAAGGATTGCCATGGGATGGAAGTCATACCATGTGCCGAAGATAGAGGTGTGGTGGAAAGACTTGCAAAAATGGGCAGAAGCCGAAACCATGGCATGGCAAGAAGCGTGTAGCACTGGGGGGGAGGAGGAGAATGAGTCCCTGATGGCCTGGAAATCACTGATAGCCGAACTGTTTGGGTCATTAGCTGACCCGGCTGAGCCTGTAGAGGAGGAGACCGAACCACAGGATGCGGAAACTGAAGGTTTAACACCATAGACTCGCAAGGGGGGTGGTCTAGAGGGAGTAGTGGTTAGGAATTAAGAAAAGTGTAATGACACTGTTGGAACATGCACTGTTTGTTTGGTTTATATTGTTTGATTGTTTGTAAAATTCAATAAAATCTTTTTTTTTTTTAAAAAAGGGAAAGGGAGAGGCAACGAGATATGGAGAGAAGTAGGGAAAGGCGAGAAAAAAAGTAAATAATATATTTAGGGGGTGTAATCTCCCAGACATAGAGAGGAGACAAGAACAATGAGAAAAAGAGAAGACGCTGCAAGGAAGTGGATGAGATTCTTAAAAAGCATACTCTTCCAGATGAAGGAGAGGAAGGGGCCATACGTAGGAGAATTGGCAATCTGCATAGGAACAGGAGAGATGGCACAAGCAGCTTAACAGGGATTTCATTGGGCAGATCCTGTGGAATCTACGGAGGAGGCGGAGGCTCTGCCGCCATTAACGCGCCCTCACGTCTCTCCCCAATGTGAGAGCGCATTCTAGCTTTCTTCATCCTTCGCCAACTTAAGATGGCTCTGCCCCTTTATCACCGCGTTGCACCCTCATTGCTACCTGCTCCCAGGTTGTCACGCTGTTAGGTGTTCCTTGGCTCTGCGGCTCCTCCACTTTCGCACTCTCTCCTGTGCCCTTTCTGTTCCGCTTGCTTTCTTTCTCCAATTTGCTCACGGGCGACTTAGGCCCCATTGTTCACTCAACGCCTCTGCGCCTCATTGCCTCGCAGCTCTCCCCTTCGCCATCCCTCTATCTTTCACACGGCTCCACCGCGCTGCACACCCACATTTCCTTGTGGCTTCTCTGCGCCGCCCTCCCTCAATTTATTCCCGCAGCTGCTCTGCTCTTCATCTCCTGTGGGTTCCACAGCTCGTCCGCCTCCTCTCTATCCTTCCTGGTTCCCCCTTCTCCCTGTCACCCGCTCTCCTCACTCTCTAGAGCGCAGACTAATGGCTCTTGGATTATTTTCTCCTGTTTTTCTTCCTGGCTTCTCCATACTACAGTGCATCCAGCTTTCGCTTATCTGGAACTGTTCTTCCTACAAACAGCGTTGGCTGCCTTTTTGGATCCACCAGACTCCTGACTACCTACCCAACAAAAGAAGGGTTTTTTGTTGCCTCTGGCTTTTTCCCTTCACTCGTGGCAGCTTCTGGGGGGTCAGCCAGTGGGCAGGGTGGCTATCGCCCGAGGTCAGTCATTTCTCTACAAGCAAAGGAAGACTTCCTGGAAGAAGAAATCTACTACACCATCGGATGAGGAAGTGATTTTGACATCTGAGGAAGATTCAGGTGAGGAAGGGGTTTTGCCAGAGGACAGTTTGCAATGCCAACCTACACCCGCCACCATGGCCACCGCCAAACAGGTTCAGGAAGTTATAGCAGCAGTTCAGGGCCTCTCAGTGGATCTCCAAACCATTAAGGATGAAAGCGATGTGCTTAAATAACTGGTTACCGCAAGGGACTGGTCTACAGACCTTCCACCAGTTGCTTAAAGAGGTAATCGATGCCTGCATTGTTTACTTCACGTTCAGAACAAACACATATGCTAATGACCAGTCCTGAGTGGGCTTCATGGTCTCCAATATGGTGGGCAATGCCTTGGTTTGGGTTATACCTTTGGTCACTTCGGCCAATCCTGCTGTGCTAGATTTTCAAGTGTTTTTGGACCACCAAGATGCTCAGGAAATCGAAAGGCCCCTGTCTTAGGAGGAAACCAAGACCAGGGATACATAAGTGTTTTCCTGATTTCCTGTTTGTTACACACACGAGTGAAAAGAATCTGTATTCTCGTTTGTTGGTGGTTCATCTCTGTCTCATGATTCCCCATAAGAAGATTGAGGCTCTTGCACTCATAGACAGTGGAGCCACTGGTAACTTCCTGGATGAAGTATGGGCTCTTAAAGAGGGCATCCCTTACTAAGAAAGAATGGAAAACAAAGCTGTCGAAGGAGTCGATGGTAGACCCCTTATTTCAGGTCCCATAACCCACACTTCTACCCCTAACTTCTGTTATGTATGGCCATCAGGAAACCATCAGTTTCGATCTCATCCAAAAAGCTAATTTCCCCAATATCTTGGGGATCCCCTGGTTGAGACTGCATAATCCAAACATTCATTGAAGCAAGCACACAATCCATTTCCCATCTGCTTACTGTTCCTCCCATTGCTTCCACCTTCCCAGTGCACAGTCGCCCTCTGCAGATTTCACCAAGGTCGAGATGACCGTTTTGGGAATCCATAGCATTCCAAGATGTTTTACACACTTTGAAGAGGTATTTCTGGACCAGATATCTAAGGTATTGTCCCCACATCGCCCTGAAGACTGTGGAATTGATTTGAAGCCAGACGCTTTAGTCCCTTTCGGAAGCATGTTTTCTCTTACCATCCCAGAAAAGAAAGCTCTAACGGAATACTTAGATGACAATCTGGAGAATGGACACATTCAACCTTCGAAATCCCCGCTGGGGCTTCTTTGATCTTTATCCTTAAGAAGGATTCAAAGGAACGTTGTCACTGCATCGATTACCACAGTCTCAACCGGGTTACGATACGAGACCGGTATCCCATGCCCCTCATAAGGGATATCCTGGAATCTGTATAGGGTTCATAGGTCTTCTCTAAATAGATCTCTGAGGGGCCTACCATCTATTGCAGATCAGAAAGGGCGATGAATGGAAGACCGCTTTTAGAAAACCATATGGCCATTATGAACGTTGGGTAATGCCCTATGGTCTAGTCAATGCGCCTGCAGTCTTCCAGCATTTCATGGACCGCATGTTCTACGATCTTTTGTACCAGACTGTGATAATCTTTCTTAACGACACCTTGATGTTCTCTAGTGCAGTGGAAGCACACCGAGAACATATTTCTGGGTTCTGGGTAGGTTACAGAACATCCAACTCCTCCTCAAACCAGAAAAGTGCGTGTTCGAGGTGTCCGCAGGCCATTATTTGGGTTTCATTCTATCAGAGAGGGGTATCGAGAGGGACCAACACAAGGTGTCTGCTGTAGGACAATGGCCCACTCCGTCCAATGTCAAAGACATACAAAGTTTTCTGGGACTAGTGCATTTTCATTGCAGGTTTATCCCTCACTTCTCACAGATTGTCTTGCCTATGACTAATTTACTCAAGAAAACTGTGACCTTTGTTTGGGGCCAAGAAGCTGAAAATGCTTTTCAGTTCCTCAAGGACTCCTTTGCTATGCTCCAGTGCTCAAAACAACTAGATAACACAATCCCCTTCATTGTAGAAACTCACACCTCAAAATGGGGGTGGGGCAGAGAACAAATTACCAGGGTAATGCTCTTACTCTATATACTTTTTAACACAATAAATCGGGCAAAACACATCTGTCTCATGATTTGTTACAGCCAGTTCAAATCCAGTTTACAAAAAAACCACAGTGGTAAGGGCAAAGATGCAAGAGTGACAAGGCTGTGGCGAAGGACAGAGAGGATACAAGGAAGTTATAACTATCCCTGCCTCCTATGCACACCTCCAACTAGGTAGCGCTGATGTATCGCTTATCAAATAGTGATAGAAAAAGAGACAAAACTAACCACTTCTATATGTGGTAATACATTCAGTCTTGCTTTTGCCCTAAACCACTCTCTTCCACTATGTGTGCGTATTTGGAAAACACAAGGAGCCAGTGAATAAGTTAAAAAAACAGCGCATCAGTGGTTCATATTTCAGATATCTACTAGGATGAATATAAGTTTAATAGCCTACAGATTGACTGTTGACCCTGGTGTGGTGAGGTTTAAAAAGACACAAATTACAAACAGACCATGTTTGTATGACAGAACAACATGAAGATACTACAAACTCCACTTTCCGTCTCAAGATGCTATTAGTTGTCAGAGGGAAAATGACACCTCGCCTGGTACCATTGGGGCTGTCCTTAAGCAAGGCTTTTGGAATCTGGAGCATCCCATTGCTTACTTGTCCAAGACCCTCAAGACTTCAGAGCTAAACTACTCAGTCATAGAGAAAGAACTCCTGGCCATGAAACAGGTCTGTACAGAATGGCATCATCTACAAGGCTCAGTCCACACTTTCGCGATCAGGACAGACCATCAAGGTTCTCCAACGGATGGACTGCACTAACGTACGTCAAGCCAGGTGGACTCTTTTCTTCACCCAATGAAACTTCGTCATCACCTACATCCCGGGATCAGAAAACACAGTGGCTGATGGCTAATCCCAGAGGTGGGCCATCCTTAATGCCAAAGACTAAGCTCTGAACCCCTCATCAGAAGGAATTGTTTTCTTGGAGAGGTCTCACATTTCCTTCAGAAAGTCCAGGAAGCCACAGCCAGGTTTCCATACGATCAGTGTGATCCCACTTATCGAAAAGGCCAGTGATCTCCTCTTCCACAGAGATCTGTTAGTTGTACCCACTCCGTCCTTAAAACAAAGGACACTCACCTGGTATCATCAAGGAAAGACCACAGGCCACAAGGGAATCAATGCCACCTTAGAACTCTGGTGGCCTACGTTGTACAGCAATGTCAAGACCTTTGTTCGCTCTTGCCCTTCATGTGCCCAATGTAAGAACAGCACTGGCAAACCCATCAGTTTGCTTGAACAAAGTCAGACTCTGGTCAGACCTTGGTGGCACATTTCCACCGACTTTGTGGTGGACCTACCTTCCTCTAGAGGCTGTACCGCCATATTGGGCAGTTGTTGACACCTTCAGTAAACTGGATCACTTTGTTCCCTTCTCTGGTCTCCTGCCCGCCTCTGAAACTGTCATGGTGTTTCTCAAAGAGATATTTAAATTGCATGGCTTGCCCAATTCGATCATCTCGGACCGGGGGACACAATTTACCTCCAGATTTTGGAAAACCTTGTGCAAATTGTTAGGGATCGATAGAGCTCTCTCGTCTGGCTATCACCCACAGTCTAACGGACAGACCAAACGGTTCGACTACACCATGGAGCAGTATCTCCGATGTTATATAAACAATTGACAGGATAACTGGGTAGAGCTGCTTCCCATGACAGAATTGGTTTACAACACAGTGCATACGGCCATAGGGATGAGCCCATTTATTTACACTTACGGTATCCATCCTCGGTTCCTACCCAGTTCGGCCTTTACCACATCCACAGTTCCTTCCATAGAGGCCCTTCTTAAAGGCATCACCCGAGCCTTGGAAACCCTAAAAGAGGACACACGGGAATATAGGAAGCAAGCCGATCAACACAGAAGAAAGGTGCCTGACTGGAATGCAGGAACGTCTGTTCAAATCCCAGGCCAACCCACAGCAGACAAGCGAAGCCGGTTCATTCTGCTGGGGGAAAGGAAGTGGAGTAAGCTGCAGGCCTGTCTGTGCCTGTGCGGGACTGTACGTGGTTCATCACGTTTTGCCGTCACCTGCACTAGCGCCTTAGTCGCACTGCTGAAATCCGTGGGGCTCATCTTCTAACCATAAGGTGAGGGGTGTACCCACCGCTCCATTGATGTCCAATGTCTTAAATTCAGATTCTCCCACAGTCGGACGAATACTCTCTTTGTAATCCCTGCCAAATCCACCCATCATCACCTCTATTATGCTCCCACCTATTCAAGATGCAAGCAGATTTTCAATATAGCACCCGGTGCTGTGGCTACAATCCTTGTTCGCACTCTTTCACATCTCATATACTGCTATGCTCGCATCCTGGCGTGGTGTACCCACTATTCCATACCAATCAGTAATGCTCTGTTTGACCATCCACATCATCATAAACTTCCAATCCCTTGTGAAACTTAAACTTGAGGCTCGATTATAGCCCACTTTTATAACCTAAATATTTGCTCATTGACAATGACAATCTAAAATTCACTATGCCAATATGCATGTGTACCTTCCATCTTGCCTATTGTACCTGTGCACCCACGCCAAATGTATGCATGCCTAACGTAGCTACCTGTAACATGAGCAGATGCTTTTCCAGCCTGTGCAGCTATTACTAATTTGCCTTAAGTGTGCATGCCTGACATAGCTCCCCGTAACATGAGATGCTTTCCCAGCCTGTATAACTATACCTAAATTGTCCTATGTATGCATGCCTATCGTAGCTCCCTGCAACATGAGGAGATGTTTTTCCAGACTGCATAACTATAACTAATTTGCCCTATGTATGCATGTCTGACATAGCTCCCCGCAACATGAGGAGATGCTTTACGAATTTGCACCTACTGCACATTCTTTGTTCAAAGCACTTACTGTAACTAGCACGTAGATGCCTCAGGGCTTTATGGGCTATAATAAATACAAAAATAAATAAATAAATATCAACGGCCTTGTTTCAGGCACTTCCTATTACATCAAATTACTCGCACAGCTAAGAACATTTCTTGATTCTGTCAACTGCACCACTCGTGTTCGCGCAATCTTTAGAGCTCGTCTTGATTACTGTGCCAGCATTCTGCAGAGCATTAGTAGAGGTGAAATCAATTTCTTACAGGTTGTCCAAAACAATGCAGCATGTGTGGTAATAGGTCTGCGCAGATCCAACCATGTAACTACTACTAGGAGGGCCTTACACTGGCATTCCATTGAAATACCCCTCACCTTTTGGACATTGTGTATTACACACAAATGTCTTTATGGTAAAAGCCCATGCTATCTATCAGGCAGACTGTCATGGCTTCCGAATAGGAGAACGCTCAGGTTGAACAATTCCTGCCTCCTGAAGAACCCAAAGTCCAAATGATCTCTTGTTACGAAAAGTCCTTTCCTTACGCTGCCCCCAAGATGCTGGAATGTCCTGCCTCCTGACATAAGGGCCTGCTAGTCTCTGGCCAGATTCAAGCATGGGCTGAAAATGTTCTTTTTTGGTTAATACCCTGCTCTTTCTCAGTTATTGACTGCCTTTTCTGGGGCCCTGACTCTTGTGTATTTATGTATGTCTTTGTATAGCACTATTATGCCTTCAAGCTTTCTGTCTAAGCGCTTTAAAAATAAAAAAATAAAAACAAATATATCCTGGGGTGACTGCATAGAATACTAACCATGACGAGAACCTTTTAATAATTGTCGAGATGACATTTGGAGAGCACTTACGGTTCAGTACCCAGACATGAGTGCAATTATGACATGAGAGCGGATGAAGATCCGACAGTTATATTCAGGATATTCAGGAAAAAATGGTGGTTAGAAACTAGTGAACTGGTTCCCTGGCCTCCATTGAAGCTGCTGGCTGCCCATCCTCATTGACACAGATGGATGCAACCACCGATGGACTGCTGCATCAGAACACCATGAAGTAAGCCCACTGGACATAATGCAGTAGAACTGCATGCCGACGAAAAGAATTACAGAAATCATAGAAGCAACCAAAATCTGCCTCTAAATAAGTATTACTGGTGTGCCTCATTTTCCTGCACAACCTTGCTCATTGAAATGTGCATTTGAATCTGTGCACTGCTGAGCTTATTCATTGTACCCACGCTGATATAGCTAAGAGAGTCCCTCTGAAAAATGGCTGCATGCCATCTACCTCTTCAGTGCCCTCCGCACTACTTCACTGCAGCAGGCTGCTGTTGATTGGCCACCTGCACACCATTAGCAAGCCAATCGGGAGCCGACAGGTGAATGCCGGCCCCCACCAAAGGCCCAAACTCAAGGCCTCTGTCTGTGCCTGTCCGTGTCTACCATGGGACTGTGGAACTATGTACCCCCAACCTACACATAGCTAAGGTAATCATCGTGCCCTGTGCCGTATCTTCTACACTGTGCTGCCCTTACCACTTACTCATTAGTGAACCCACACAAGCTCATGACCACGCCTCACCATCTCAAACACGGCAACTAATTATTTCAGCATCCCTCACTGCATGGACCTCTCGCTCATTCGCTCGGCCGGCCGCACACTGAGGTGCTGCCCCCTCTACTGAACTTTCACTGGAGCACATCCCTACAGCAGGAGCTACACGCACTGTAATTAACATATCTTGTTAACTATCTTTACGCCCAAGGTCAAGCCGCAGACTGCTTAACTCTCTTGTATGTGCTATACTGCCATATGTGCACTGCTCTGCTAACTTTGATCGGTGTCCAGTCAACTCGTCGAAAAAAAACTGGTCGACTGCAATTTGGTCGACGCAATTTGGTCGAAAACCAAATGGTCGAATTTTTTTTTTTATTTATATATTTATTTTTTGGGTTTTCGTTTAGTTAAAAAAGGGGTTTTTAGAGAACAAAAAGGGGGTTGGGGAGGGACCCCCCCAAAAAAAATAAAAAAGGGTTAAAATAAAAAAAAAAAAATTTCGACCATTTGGTTTTCGACCAAATTGGTTCCACCATTTGTCTGGTCGACCAATTTTTTTCGACGAAATGTCTGGCAACCCTTTGATCAACGTCCGCACGGGAAACTTACAATACATTGGCACCTTTCGCTTAATCCTATCTGACTCCTCCTACTTTCTCACCGTGCCTTTATTGTGTACTAAGCATCCATGCTATATAAAATGAGTAACTGCCTCTGTACTCTGGGGTATCCACCTTTTTAAATACGCATTGCTGCAATACAGGGTGCAGATTACATACCGAGGATACGATGTTATGCCCTCTGTTGACACTGCACCTAAGTCAAACATATATGTTCCACATTTAAACTCTGCCATCCGCCTTATTTGCACATCTAGCTACTGTGTGGTGCCCTATTTTTCATCTATGTATTGTGCCCTAGCCTAATTATGAATTTAGATATTGTACCAGATTATGCAACTATGTATTGTGCCGTAGCCTGATGTCGCATCTAGATGGTGTGCGCTAGCCTGATGTCGCATCTAGATATTATGCCCTCGCCTGATCTCACATCTAGATATTGTGCCCTTGCCTAATTTGTGCATCTTCATACTGTGCCCTAGCCTGTTTTTTGCCTCTAGTTATTGCGCCCTAGCCTAATTGTGCATCTTCATACTGTGCCCTACCCTGTTTTTTGCATCTAGTTATTGTGCCCTAGCCTGATCTCTCATCTAGATATTGTGCCTTAGCCTAATTATTGCATCTAGATATTGTACCCTTAGCCTACCATAGTCAACACAGCCTGCAAATGGCCACTGCACTCACCAATCCATACAAAATCCGCCCAGCACACTTACCCCCAAAGACACCCCCTTCTTGCCATTGCGCTCCCCTGAAGGAACCACCCTAGACCTATCCTACATGCACCACCTTGCTGAGGAATAAACAACTAGAATCCCAAACTCACCTGTACCCTAAAATGGCTCCCCCACATATCCTACACACTAAGGATAGTAAGCACCCACCCTTACGCAGACACCAGACACCTTGCACCTCAAACTACTAACAAGCTAAAGTTAGAAATGCCGGTGAGGCTACTGAAACTTCTGCAGTCCAACCCTCACACCTCCTTCTCACTGAAAAGCATGGGGCATTGCCAGAAATACATGCACCCATGATTAGCCATGCAAATGAACTGCCCATTGAATTGCTGTTGTACCGCATGCTGACCTGCTTGTTAAAGCACTTGCACCCATAGGCAATCACATGGCTTATCTACTCAATAAACCCCCCATGCCCGACCAATCACCAAAATTAGGCAAAAACCCCACACAACCACCTCAAACACATCACCTCCTCTACTGCTCATTTGCGCCCTCATCAATGCCGGGTCGCTCAGAGACCACACCTTTGACATTCAAGATCTTATCACCACCAACAATCTCGATCTCCTGGCAATCAGTGAAACATGGCTCCATGAAGCATTATCACTTGCCCTCCCGCCTGGCTACACCATCTTTAGGCAGGATTGCCATCACTCCAAAGGCAGTGGTGTCACCCTCATAGCAAGAGACTCATCTCTATCAAAGGAGACTTCAACCTTGGCCTAAATGACCAAAAAGACCCCCCAGCTAACTCTCTAGACAGAGCATTTGGAACCCTAGGGTTCAAACAAGCTATCTCAGAACCCACCCACATCAAAAATCGCACCCTTGATTGGATAGCCCACCATAACTGCCCTGTCAATATCAAGGCAAACGCGCACTTTCCCTGGACGGTCCACTACTGCATCCTCTTCGACATTACCACGACTAAGTCAGGCCACCAACCTTTGATCCCCTCGCCTGCTCTTACCAGGAGCACCCGTCAACTCTCTAAAGATAGACTCTTATCCCACCTCACAGTTTGTGCACCCAGGCCACCCTTCTTGAAAGACCCTGTAGTTCAGACATTTAACTCCATCATCGCACACGCCATAGACACCATCACCCCACTAACTCTAAGGAAAGCCAAATGCAAGAAGCACTCCAATGCCTGGTTCACCCCTGATCTCCTCAAACTTCGTACCAAAAAAAGGGAAGCATTCTCCACCTGGAAAGCCAAAACCTGTGATTCCACTAAAAGTTAGTTTAACAAAATCACAAAAGAATACAGACTAGCCATCATCAAAGCCAAAGCTACCTCATTCAATACCAGGATAGACTCAGCCAACTCCAACACCAAGGAGATCTTCTCCATCTTCAGGGAGCTAGAAACACCTACTCCTCCCCCCCCAACTCCTCACAAAAGATGAAGCCTGGTGCAACAGCATCCAAGATGCCCTACTCAGCAAACTTGACACATTACACAGCAAAATTCAAGCTAACCAACAGTCACTCAACCAACAAACGCCTCACATCCCTATTGACATGTCTGACAACTCACCCCTTTTCTCCTTGAAAGAAGTCACATAACAAGAAGTCATTGCACTCATAAACTCCATCAAACCATCAAACTGTAAAGGTGACATTTGCCCAGCTACTCTCATTAAATAATGTGCCTTTACGCTTGTGCCCTTCATCACTGCCTTTATTAATGCCTCTTTATCAACTGGCCATGTCCCAGCCTCCTTGAAGGAAGCTTGGGTCCGCCCTCTCATGAAGAAACCCACACTAGACCCAACCACACCAGGTAATTACAGACCCATTACCACTGTTCCCTTTCTCTTAAAAATTCTCGACAAAGCAACCTACCTGCAAATCAACAGTTCCTGAAGCCAACAACCGTCTCGGTCTCCGCTGGTCTGGCTTTTGCCCAGGTCACGGAACTGAAAAAGCCTTACTAGACCTTACTAGAAGAAAATAGACGATATTAGAGACGCAGGCAAACCAGCCCTACTACGCTTCCTAGACCTCTTGGTGGTCTTTGATCTCGTCACCACAAAACCCTATACCAACACCTCTCAAAGTCTGCCACTTCTCCCCCAACGATACAGCATGGATCACCTCATTCCTCCAAGGGAGAGCCATGAGAGTCTTCTCAGACCTAGCCAGAGCACACCCGAGCACCATCCAATGTGGTGTCCCCCAGGGCTCGTGCATCTCACCGGCCTTATATTACATTTTTACCAGGCCATTATTCAGCATCCTCAATGCACTAGGCATCACATATACAAATTATGCCAATGATACACAGGTCCTTCTAGCTCTTTCGGGTGACTACGAGACCGACGCCACAACTCTAAACACCGTCTACTCCCCGATCCAAACCGGGATGGCACAGAAGTGGCTCTCTCTAAATGGAGACAAGACGGAACTCCTTCTAATTAGGTCACCCAGGTCACCAGAAACACTAAAAAAACTTGACAACCAATACAATGTAGTTACCATTGACAACATACCAATCTCAGTCTCCCAGGCCGTAAAAACCCTGGGAGTCTACATAGACTCTCAATGACAAGGCAAGTAAATTCCATCGCCTCGGCTGTGGCCTACCACTCCAAACTCCTCACCACAGCTAGACCTTTCCTCACAAAGCAAAACTGCCTGACTATAGCCAGAACTATAACTGGGGCCCGACTCGATTACTGCAATGCCCTCCTGGTCAGGACCTCCACAAAGAACATTGCAAAACTACAAATTGTCCAGAATAATGTGATCCGAGGTGCCATTCCCTAGAAGGGAACACATTCCATCTGCAAGGAAACAAGCTCATTGGCTACCCGTCAAAGAACGCGTCATATTCAAAACATTATCCCTCAAACATAAATGCCTCCACCACGCAGCACCTCAATACCTGTCTCAGAGGTTCGCCAGACCACTCACAAAAAGACCAATCAGAACCCCATACACCAACTTACTCTCAAAAGCACGAGCAGGAGGCTCCAGCTTCTCCTTCATTGCTGCAACCCAGTGGAACTCCCTTACACCCAACCTCAGAGGGATCTCATCCCACCAAGCCTTCCGCAAACAAATCAAAACACAACGGTTCATCTGCAATCCCTCAGTATCCACCCATAGGGCTTTGAATGTGTTCAATTGTCCTTCATGTATCACTGTTTCCTATCCAAATGGCAGTAATGTATATACGCTTTCATCCATGTAACCTGCTACGCCTCATGTAACCAGTAGCAATGTTGTAACAACTATTTCTTAGCAGATTTTAAGTCAGCTACTTCCCGAGGAAGTGCATAGACAATTGAGAAAAATTGTGGTACTGGAAGGGAAGCCCGGGGCGAAGATACCACTGACAATTGGTCACCATTGTTGGGTTAAATCAAGATAAAGACAGAAAGAAAGTTGACAACAGGAAGATTAACAAAGCAAAGTTAGCTCCGATTTTTTTTTCGAAGGTTTCAGTGGAAGGAGCCATATTGATAAGTGGCAGAGATGGTTTTAATAAATACAGGGCCCATTATGTACAGCCAGCAGCTAACAGAAATGATGCAGGAATGGGAGAGTATAATTATTTTCCAAGAGGGTGAGGATTTGCACCCAGAGACAGAGGGTTTGATTTTCAAACTCCACAAGGAGGAAGGTTTATGGGGGGCAACCTTGATTTGGAGGACATCCACAGCAATGTTGGACAAGTGGGAAGATGGGACACATTTCATGCACCTGCAGAAGCAGGGGAGTGAGTAGGAGTGTTATTTGTGTTGGGAGTCTGTTTGCTATTTTTATTATCCAGCAGCACCTGAGTCTTCCTACAAAACCCTACTCCAGTTGCGGAGCGACACGGAGTGATAAGGAGTGTTGTGCATGTTGCTCAGGAGGCTGGGAAGCTGAAGCACCTGTGGAGAAGAACGAGTAACTGGGCAATGGAACCGGCGCTCAGATTTAGTCCGATGCCAAGAACACGACTACAAACTAAATCACAGGTGAGCGGTGGCCCAACTGCCTTCTCTAAGCCACAAAGACTGCAGAAGCTCCAACCACCACTAGTGCCACAACCAGACCTGATTGGAATCAAGAGGCACTAAATTAAAAGACACTAACAACACTAAAAACGTGGTTACAGGACATAACGGGAGGCATAGAATGCTCAGGTTTATCGGAAGCCATTAAGGGAAAGAATATACCAGAGTCTCCCTTGCAAATAGGCCTGTCTCTACCCTCTGGGCCTGCACATACAGAGAAACATAGATCCACGATCCCACAGGACCAGCGGCCCCAGAGGAAGAGCTCTGCCTTGGACCTGACCGACGCAGAGATTTTAAAAAGTGAAGAAGGTCTTTGTTTGAACCTTTGGGATCACGTCCCTCAAACATCAGAGGCCCCGGCAATTCCAGGCTTTCTGACGTGGACGCTTCCCCCAACAGAGATGAAATAAATGTTAAAGCACTGGCAGTATTGCAGGCCTTCTCCCCAGACACTGAGGCACACAAGAGTAATGTTAATGAGATGGAGAGGTGCGAAAGCCAGCCGGATCTGGGTCCCAGGACGCCAAGTAAAGGTTCCAATGTGGATGTCACCTGTCAAACTGAGGGTGCTGAAAATCCTCCACCAGATGCCTACATTCGGTACAAGAGGGGTACATGCCTACCAGATAATGGACCCAGCAAAGGGTTAATTAGTCACTCATCTTCAGTACCCACTTTCCATGACCAGCCCCCCAACGTACCAACTCAGTGGGGGGAAAAAATTCCTGACGTAAAGATTATTGATTCAGTGGCCACTGCTTATGATGGCCACTGAGGGAACAGTCGGGACAGAAGTCCCAGTTACAAGAAGCATCAACGCTTAATTTAATTTTCAACTGAACATGGGCATGCACAATCACCTCTTCAAAACCCATGGGGCTCGTCTTCTCAGACCCTGCCAGATTTTTTTGCCAAACTTTGAGGAAGAACCCGACAGAGGAGGCAATCTAACAACCTCAAATCTCTATTCTGACATGATGGCTGCCTTAACCATCACTCGTTCTCTGTTTTTGAAACTATATGAAACAAGGAGTGAAACAAGTAAAGATCAAACTACACTACTTGCGTTGATGCTTTCAAAAATCATATACATCGAATCCTTCATAACTTCAGTGCAATCTGGAGTCGACCAAGAAATGGACTGTTCAACTAGGATGCAAAGATAGATACTGGGAGCGCTGGAACTTGAAAGAGCAGACAAAAAATACCTATTGAACTCAGTATTAAATCTTCTCCATCTAAAATCAGTGGTCAAAAATAGGAAGGCTGCCGGGTCTACGACATTGGATGCAGAAGTCCTAAACATGGGCCTGAATTCTACTCCAAATAACCAACCTAGTCAGTCTGCGAAATGTACACCCATTGATAAAGACAGTGACCTTCTAAAACCAAATAATGCCAATAGAAGGGACATCATGCTCGCCCCTGATTCGACTGAGATGATTACAAATCCCTTAAAAACTGAAAACGTGGTCGATCTTACTATGAGCGAGCCTCAGCGGTCGATGTTCCAGGGGCCACAAAAGCTGCTGGCACTTTTGTCTAAGTCACCAGTCACGTAGGCGCTAAATCCTATTTCAATCTTTGGGCAAGGGAAAAAAGAAAATTGAATAGGAGGACAGACAGAGAGACACCAAAAGAAAAGAAATCAAAGATCCTTTTGTTCACTAAAAATAAATAATCAAATCCAGCCCACATGGCAATCAGAAACATTCCTGTCTTTCAATCAGACTCTTCAGTGAAAGACAGGATGACTTTGCCACCCTCCTTGAATCCAGAGTCAAAGCCCATGCTGGTTTCTACAAAGTATCCCCATGTAGAAAGAGGAAACACGATAGTTTCAGCAAAAATGAAGATGATTGCCTAAATTGTTCCACCTATACCTTTGAGGAGAATAATCTGCTTGGGGAAGAACTTACTCTCCAATCTCAGCCAGACCGGTTGACATCACCACTGATCCAAGATCCATATCCAACACTAGAACGATTGAAGATGAGACTTATGTTTCAGGATTCTAACTGGACCCTGGCTTCAAAGAATTTAATGGCTCCCCAGACGGTCCATCTAGTCCCTTTTGGACACTGGGGAAAGACAAAAGGAAACCATCTTAAAGTGTGATATTCCAGTGGGCCAGAAGAAGAGACACCAACTGAAGGGCACATCAAAAGTGGTAAGAAAGCTGAGAAGAAGGTCTCATACCCCCACAAAAAGTGGGGCCGAATACATCCATCCATATGAAAGATGGGAAAACTTTAATCGAGACGTTACACCTCCGGAACACCTAAGGTGACTTTGGAATGTTTGTTGCCTATTAGAGACAGCTTGATCCTGAGCCGCTTAAATGCTGTAAGTCTCTTGCACAACTTTCCCTTTTTAAGATTTGTCAAATCCGACGATATCCTTATTGTTGAATTTCCTAAAGAACACATAACAGACAGCATGATTCTCCACCTACACTTACAAAGAATCAAGTCATCACTGTTAGAAATGGCTCACTTATTGTTGCCCATGGGATTTAAATGCCGTGACTGCCAGGGAATGGTGCCTCCCTGCCTCCTTGAAAACAGATCCAGAAGTCGATCCTTATCACCTCTTTTTTTTTTAAACAATTTTTATTGGTTTATTCAAACAAACAAACAATACAAACCAAACTTGCAGTGCACATATCAACAGCCCAGTTATACATCGCTTAATTCTGAGCCTATTACTTATCTCATTACGTTCCTGCATCTTGTGGTAGGGTCTCCCCTTCCATGGGTTCTGCCGGGTCTTGTATTGACCCAAACAACTCCGCTATTAACAATTTCCAGTCCATCAGGGTCCCCGCCTCCTCCTCTCCCCCCACATTGCTCGCTTCTTGCCATACCATGGTTTCTGCATCCGCCCATTTCTGCAACTCTTTCGCCCACACCTCCACCCGTGGTCTGTGGCATCTCTTCCACCCCATGGCAATTCTCCCTTTTGCGAGCACATATGCTAAATCTTTCAATTTACTCACATGCTTGAGTTTCTGCGATCTGGGGAATCCTCCAACAAACAGGCCCACACTACATCCACCACAATCTTGACCCTCCTCTCTGCTAGTTTCTGCGCTACTTCACCCCAGAAGCGCTCAATAACCAGGAATGACCAAAACATGTGTACCATGCCAGACTTTTCTTCATCACATTTGGGACATGCTTGTCGTCCTGCATTTTCAAACCTAGATATCCTCTGGAGTGTCATATATGCCCTATGCGTAATATACAGTTGTATCTGTTTCAATCTCGTATTCCTCGACACCTTTTTAGGGTAGCCCTGGGCACGTTCCCACAACCCGTCCTCCATCTGGGCTCCTACTTCCGCTTCCCAGTCTAGTCTCAATTGTGTTAATTCCTTCCCAACCTCAGACATCATCATCTCGTATAGTCTAGAGATCTTGTGCCCCCCCCCTCCGTTATATCATATATTGTATCTATGGTAGCGTCTGGTTCTTCTTCCAGTACTGTTTCGGGCCATGTTCTCCTAATTCTCTGCACCATTCTGTGATACATAATATACTGGCCCGTGTTTAACCCCATTTCCTCCCCAAGTGCTTCAAAATCTATGATGGTCGCCTCTCGCCAGATATCACCCATTGTTACTAGTCCAACCGGTTCCTGATTATCATCCTTAACTGCTCTTCTCCCCCTGCCAGTGCAAATTGTGGTACCTGCGGGGAACATGGGAATGGGTTCTCCATCATCTGGCATGCCCAGCGCCACATCTTCCACCCAAGCATCATCATCTTGGGGCGCCTTTCCATTTCCGTCTTGGGCAACCAGATCATCTCTCATAAGTAAAATGGGGCACAGTCTTGTCCAAACAACCTGGATTCGAGGGTCATTTCATCTGAGAGCCATTTAGCGATATAATGCAGTTGGCTTGCTACATAATAGACCTCATAATTAGGCAGTTTTATCCCCCCTTTTCATAAAAGTTCTGTAGCTTCCATAGTGCCACTCTATTTTGCGTACCATGCCACAAGAAGTCCCTACACATACTGTTCAGTTTAATGAAGAACCTCTTGGGTATCAGGTATGGTATATTCCCAAAATAGTGCAGGAGCCTAGGTGGGACCACCATCTATAACATTGCTCCACGTCCCATCATTGCTAGGGGCAACTTCACCCAAAATCTCATGCAATTCTCAATTTTCTTCATGGCTACCTCCATGTTGTGCCTATGCTCCTCCTCCACTCTGTGGTACACGTCTATCCCAAGATAACGAAAAGCACAAACCGCCCATGGTATCTGTAACACCGGTAACCATTCCACTGGAATCCCCCTGTAACCGCCTAGTGGGAAAATTTTAGATTTCTGAGGATTCACCGCAATACCAGACAACCCTGCATATCTCTCCATCACTTCCAAAATGTATTGGAGATTTTCCTCCGGGTGCCGCAAGTACAGCAACACATTGTCCGCATATAAGGAGATCAAATGCCGTTCCCCTTCCACAGCGATACCTATGATATCATATTGTCTGAGGTATATTGCTAGGGGTTCCAGGGCCAATATATAGAGCATTGGAGACCATGGACATCTCTGTCTGGTGCCTCTACGGAGTTGCCATCTCTCTGATATCACCATTCCCATTCTAACTCTGGCCACCGGTTCACTATATAGCATCTTCGCCCATTGTATATATCCAGGCCCCATCCCATAGCCCACCAGGGCTGACAGTAGCCATGGCCACTTGACTGAGTCGAAGGCCTTTACTGTGTCCGAGGACGCAATTGCCATTTCGCCCTCGTTCTCACTCCCAAACTCAATAACCCGTTGGAGTCGTCTATGATTATTAGTTATATTCCTATGCGGGACATAGCCCGTCTGGTCGGGGTGTATTAGTTTACCTATAACCCTCCTCAGTCTATTTGCCAAAACAGCTGTCAGTATCTTGCTGTCCTGGTTCCACATCGACAAAGGTCTATACGAACCACAGCTATGCCCAGGCCTGTTGGGTTTGGGAAGCGGTATTATGATCGCTTCTCTAAGTGACTCTGGCAGTCTTCCCACCTCAAAGGCTTCATTTAACATTTTTAACATTGGGGGGAGCACCTCTTATTAATATACTTTATAAAATTCACTTGGGAGTCCATCAGCCCCCAGAGTCTTACTAGTGGGCAGCTGCCTCACCACCTCTTCTAACTCCTCCAAAGTAATTGGTGCATCCAACTCCTCCCTTTCCTCAACGCTTATCTTGGGCAGTCCTATATCCTCCAGTGTTTCTGTTATCATCGCGTGACCACTTCCCCCCTCATCCCCATATAGTAACCTATAATAATCTGCAAACTCCTGATTAACTCCCTCTTGAGTATCAGCTACACTACCGTCTTCCCTCGCTATTGTTCTAATCATGGGTCTGGGGGTTTCGCTCTTGTATAACCATGCCAGGAGTCTCCCTGTTTTATCCCCTCCCGCATTCTGTCTCTCTATATATCTTTTATAGTTGAGGTTACACAGTCTTTCCCAGTGCCCCTCACATTTATGCTGCAGTTTAAGTATCAGTTCCATGTCTTCCTTAGCGTTACTTCCTTTTTCCAATACCTTTTCCAGTTCCCTTTCTGTTTCTTGTAGGTCAGCCAAGATCCCCCCCTGCAGACCTTTAGATTTTGCAATGGCTACCCCTCTCATCACAACTTTGAAGGCTTCCCATAATGTGCCCGCCGAATCCACGCTACCAGTATTCAATTCAAAATAGTTTATAATCTCCTCCCTCATATCCTCCCTAAAAAAGAGATCCCTGAGTGCCTCCACTCAGAGGCGCCATGTCGGATCCTTGCTCTCGGGGGGTGATATTGCCATCCGAGGACCAGAGGCGTGTGGTCCGAAAGGACCCTCGCTTTTGTATTACGCTTGCGTAATCTCTGTTATTACCTCTGACGTAGCAAAGACATAGTCCAGCCTTGTATGTAGCTGCTGCGGGGCTGAGTAATGCGAGTATTGCCTTTCCTGGGGGTATCTCATCCTCCACACATCTCTCAGACCAAAGTCATCCAGTAATGTCTGCAACGCTTTGGCAGCTGGGGTGGGTCTATCTATCTTCCCATCTGATCTATCCACCCTAGGGTTTAACACGCAATTAAAGTCCCCTCCCCAGATCACTGCACTCCCCATACACATGCTTAGGTTGGTACACAGCGTTCTGAAATATGCCGCTGTGTTTTGATTTGGGGCGTACGTAATCACAATGCTTATCTCCCTATTCTCTACCAGTCCCCTCATAATGACCATCCTCCCATCCGTCTCCTCTACTTCCTGCAACAGTTGAAATAAGCAGAATATGATGAGCCCGCCATAACCCCTTTCCTTTTCTTAGCAACCATCTCCATCTTTTCCCGTGTCAGGTGACTTTCATGTAATAGTGCGATGTCTATCTTTTGTCTACGTAGGTACAACATGACCTTGTTCCTCTTTAAATAACTGTTAGGCCCTCTGACATTCCACGTGATTATTTTAAGGTCCCCCATGGCCTATCGGAGTTCCCCCCCAGCCCCGACCAGTGCAGTCCAGATCTAGCCTCCATCTCAGTCTATATAGGCTTGTTTCCCAATTTAAACTCCCCTTAACTACAAACACCCCAAACACCCCTTTCCCCTTCCCTCCAACCTCCCTTCCCTTCCCCAACATTACCCCCCCCCCCCAACTGTTGCCCAGCTCCATCCCTGGATCTCAGGCACCCCCGCATCTAGCTCTTTCTGGCGATAGCCTGTACTCGAAGCTCAGCAGGGTGAGGTCGCCCTAATGGCTATCCTGCTACTACTACTACTACTCAGGGGTAAGGTGCCTGTGTCCTGCCGCTTCTATTTGCTTCAATTCAACAACCACGCATTGCTATTCAGTTCACTCATGTGTTCAATGCTCTATATTCCAGTCAGTCACGTTTCGACAAAATCAAGGATACCATAGCCTAGTTTCAACACTACCCATCGGTACCCGTCTATCATTGTCTTTACCAAGTCTCTACTGGGATACCCTGCTATGTGACAACCAAGTATACATGTAGCACCCCAATCACTTATCGTGCTCTTCTTGGGCCCGTTCCGCATCTCGTTCCGGGCAGCCCTGTAGGTCCAGCCATGTCGCTGCTTCCTCTGGGGTGTCAAAAAAGAACATTCTACTGTTGTGCAGTACTTTCAATCTTGCAGGGTACAGAAGCATATATTTGATGCCGGCCGTGCGCAGCCTCCTCTTTACTGCCACATAGCTATACCGCTGCTTCTGGACGAGCTTTGTATAATCAGGATACGCTGTTATAGTAGCCAAGGCTCTTTTGATCGTTCCCACTTTTCGAAAGTACTCCAAAATCTTCTGCTATCTTTATAGTTCAGTATCTTGGCAATTAATGCGCAGGGAGGGGCTCCAGGCTTCGGTTTTCTCATGATGGCTCTATGCGCTCGCTCCACTGTGAATCCTTGCGAGAGTTTGTCTACCCCTATTTCCTGCAGGATCATGTTCTCAACACAATCCGTAGGGTCCTGGTCTTCTTCTCCCTCCGGCAGGCCAACCACACAGATGTTATTCCGTCTCGCCCTTCCTTCGGCTTCCTCCGCACGATTCTCCAGGTTAGCCACTTGATGCTTTAGTATGTGGACTTCCTTTGCGTTATCAGTGCTGGTGTCCGTGTTCGTTTTGACCGCACTCTCCAGACTGCTTGTCCTATCCGCCAACGCCCTGACGTCTTGTCGCAGCAAGTTGACGTCTATCCCCACTGCATCTATTTTAGCCTCCAAGGAGGTTCGCAGGTCCACCATTGCTATCCCCCATGAGTCTCTTAGCTCTTTATAGCGTTAGTATCTGGTGGTTTTCAGTCCCCGGGGAACTTTCCGTGGGTGCATTTGCGCCATTGTGCGCCGACGCCTCTGGAGACTGCTGTGTCTTAGCAAACACTTCCATCGTGGGTTGTTTGCTTTTGCCCTTGATTACTCTCCCTGTCATCTTGCGATCTTGGTTAAGTATCCGAGGTTACTTTGTTCGTGGTGCGGCAATTCTGTTTCGCTGTCCCGCTGTGACACTTGTGAGTCACTCCAGACCTAGGCTGTTATCCTTGAAGTACCCCGTATGGATTTGTATGCGCTGAGCTATGTATTCGGGTGGGTTATGTCCTCCCACGTTTCTATTTGTCGTTACTGCTTCTTGTAGATTGCTACAGGTCCCAGTTGGACCATCTCTCTCTTGGACTCCTTAGCTTCTCATTTTAAGTGCCCCTGCTTCTGCATCCTCTTTCCCACATGTGGCGCCGGTCCCTGCTCCTACCTTACTGCGGTTCTGCTTGTTGTATTCTCCTTGCTCCCATGGGCAATGTTCCACCGTGTTATTGTGAGTCTGCCGCTACTGGGTCCCCACAATTGCATCCCATCAATTCTGCTGTGTACTCATGCAGGGTCTGGATTGAGCCCCGGTTGTATGCCGTGTCAGCGCGTGTAAGAGGTGCCTTGTCCGTGGATGTGGGTGAGATTATTGAACTTCTCCAGGCTGTGCCCCACATGTGCCCGTTACCCACCAATCCATCCCCTTTGCATACCGTAGTGTTTTTACTGCTGGGGCCTTGTAACTGTTGGGACGGCGCTCAGACTTCGTTTCTACCTTTCTTTCCGTTGTTCTCGAGGCCCCACATGCTTCCTGTTTCTCCCTGTATGCAGGCAGCCTTTCGGTTCCTCTCAGTTGCCTCTGTTCATTTCGAGCGGCCCAGACGCCAGTCGCTCGTTTCCTTTTAGCCGTGTCTTGTTGCCTTATCACAGCAATGGCACTGTTGATGCTCGTTGCAGGATGAATCGGTTTGCCTCTGTTGCAGACACAGCTGCTCGGATCGATTGTCTTTGTTCCTCGTTGTTACAATGTAGCACGGGATGTTGATACATCGAAAGATATGTTCCTCCTATGCATCCTTATGTGCCTGCTGCCAGCTCCCAACGAACAAAGACACAGTGCCCCTGTGACCGTGTCCTGTACCAAGTGGGTCGCTGGGCGCCAGGGTCCAGCTCCTCACAGTCTCTTGTGCGCCTTTGTCAGATTCCGTGTGTTCCCTTAGTTCGTGACTCACATCAGTGCCTCACCATTAGTACTCACACTCCTCCAGAGGGTATTTACTGCGCTGTTCCGCATCCATGCACACTTTTTTCGCGTCCGTGCGATCCCGGCGCCGCAATCCACCGCCGTCCCTGCACAAGTGTACACCTCCGTGCTGCATCCCTTTGTCGTCATACGATCACCATTTTGGATCTTCTGCCTGTTGTTCGTGGCAGTCTTCTTCGGGCTTGGTGTTCCTGAGCCCCGGTGCCAATCAGTGAAAAATGCTCTCCAGTCTCTCCTTGTAGTTTCCCACGGCTGCTGATTCCATTTTATTCAGTCTTCAGCAGATGAGTGCACAGCTTTTTCCCAGATCATTACAGGATCAACAGGAGCTCCCCTGGATACACGTCTGCCTACATGGCCTTGTAGCCACGCCCCCAATCCCTATCGCCTCTTCATTTAGAAGGGAAGGTTCGCACAGAAGTTCATGGGACCCTTAAAGTTGGAAAAATCCAAACAACCAGTCCCACGACCGAGAAAGGCCAAATAGAGGGGCCCTCTTTGGATCCAGCTAGAAGGCCTGAAGGCCCGTTGAAAATTACATTCAAGAATGGGGGTGGTAAAGAGTGCTTAATCACAGGTGACACAACAACCACCAGAAAGAATCTAACAGAAAAAGAATGGGTGAACTCCAGCCATAGGCTCAAGCAAGGCCTTGAATAGCCACGAAGATCTCTACGATGGGTAGCATTCAAGAACACGAGAGAATCAGCACACCTTCCGACTGATGGAGACATACAGGCTGGCAGCTTACACATACTCTGCTAACAGGAAATCTGGCTTCGAAGGGCTCCTTATTTAGATGGTTAACCTCTTTTTTTACTTCAGCCTACAGGGGTGACAAAGGTTGCGCAGTAGCAGGCCTTGTTACCTTTGTGAAAAATGGCATAGTGATAGAGGTAGAGTCCTTCGACAGTCCAAACCCATTTTTTCAAAAAAAAGATTTCAAGAGGTCTGGTGATCAATATCTATTGGAACCCGGCTGTTCTACCTACGGTCAGATTCATAGATTTAGTCGCCAGCTCTATCAACCACTGTATGTGGCAATTCAAGCCACATTACAAAATAGTTGGAGGGGATCTGAACTGCTGTTGTGTTGACAAAAAAAACATCCTCCCACAGATGACCAGGGGGTACCAGAAGCCGGCTGACGTTGGAGCGTGAGAGTGGTAGACCTTGATGTCGGATCGTGATCTTCACATCCTCATTGGAAAAATAGCCGGAGGTGTGCCGGCAAAAAACACCTGGTCCAACGGGAGTTTCTCTAGTATTTTGGACTGTCTTCATTTCAAGCTCAAGCTTATTCTTAAATTTTTTGGGTTACTTTCACTTCAATCCTTATTTGTTTTAGTATATTATACTGTTGTTAATATTAGAGCCCTCTGCTTTGAAAAACAAAATTAAATAACAAGGTGAGGCATTTCGATCTGCATTTAGTCTTAAAATTCGAAATATTGGTTAGAAAAAAGGACTCCAATAGCCAAATAGTTGTTGAAATTGAAACTTTAATACAAAATAAAACAAGACCTTTTCTATCCCCTATAGAATCTGAAAGGAATTGACAGCAGAGGGCTGTAATATTAACAACAGTATAATATACTAAAACAAATAAGGATTGAAGTGAAAGTAACCCTAAAAACTAAGGGAAATTTAAGAATAAGCTTTTTTGGTGAGTATAAAATAATAATTGTCAAACTAATAACTATATAAAGAATAACTATGTAGTCAAAAATCATATGGCAATGGTCCCTTTTCTAGAAATTATCCTTTTCTTTTGATTTATTGTCTTTTTTACAAAAAGGTTATTAAGATTGTGTTAAACTCTCCTGAAGAACCATTGCAAAGAGCGATGGGGAAACACGTGTAGAGAGTATTTGGGAATTGGAATATACTAAATGGTAAATTGAAAAACAAATTCAATGGATAAGTTTGCATGTGATGCTAACATGTGTAGTCTACAATAAATGGAATAATGGAACTACAAAATTGACTACTTGCAATTATTAACTTGTGGAATTTTGCTTTTCATATTTAATTTATGAGCGTACTCACCGAAAACAAATTCAAAACAAGTGGTTGGCGCATTAGAGTAAAATTATAACTCTTATCGATTCTTAAATTCTTGTTTGTTTCTGTGCAGCAACCACACATGGATTAGATAATTACTCATGCTGACAACCTTCTAATTAAAAAAGTGAACAGTTTTGACCACGTAACTGTCGCCCAGGCAAGCTTTTTTGTTTGGTTGCCATCTCTTTACTCAAACAATGGAAAGCACTATTGCCCCTACAGGATCAAAATGTATCTGTCCTCAGGACCCTCACAATTACATCAAGTACTAGGTAGATTATGATACCATTCAGGAGTGCTATATGACCTGGAGTTTGGAAGAACAAGTTGGACATACAGGCTACTTGAAGGGGACACTAAGATATGGATACTGAAATAACCCTATACGGGGGAGAACAGAAGGAAGAGTGTGGTGGAGGACTCGACCAGAGAGAAGAATGTTAACAGACAGATTAATACATCATCCATAGCTTCTGCCCCTCCCCCTGCTCAATACTGCACTGGTGAGAAACATTACTCACTAAGACAGCCATACTGCCCTTATCCCAGGCAGGTACATCAGGAAATTGACACAATCTAAGCTGAAGATGGTATGAATAAACCATATTAACATTGTGACATGTGCATGCATTAGACACAAAGAAAATGCACACTCAACATGAAGAACTCGAACAGTAGGTAACAAATGCATTTATATATGAAAACTATCAACATAGCATCCATAAGACATGAATACTAACATAAGCAATGTATAAGCTGAATGCAAAGTGAACAACACATGAATATAGCTCACTAACATAGAATTGTAATAGTAATGAGTAGCCATCTTTTCGAAAATGGAAGCCACAACATGCTTCTAATTAAATGAATGGCCTCAAGTCTTCACGCAAACTTAAAATGCTGAACTAACAAATGACAGATCTGTGCAGAGCTCAGACACTTGCTGGCAACCGAATCCAAGGTTACCATGAATAAGGGAGGGTAGGAACAGCAGAGAGAAAGCACAAGATAACTATTCCCAAAACAAAAAGCCATATAGTCTCAGATTAATTAAGAGTACAACCAGCCTTTGTAAGTCAGGTGCAGGACAGCCATAAGCAAAAAGACTCCATTAAGAATAATTCAATAGTGCCCCAGTGGCAAGAGAAAACATAACACTTACTTTGATATTATCTAAATTCCCAATATATGAAGGATGAAATAATTCCAAACATGGTCCCATCACATGTAACCGTTAATTCAAGAACACTGTCAATTCATTAGCAATGAACACAGATAGGAGAACTGCCTTACTCCTGACGTTTATCCCCAGACATGAGACATCACACAAGGGCAAATACTAAGAGATCACCATGGCTCATGGTTTAGAAATGTGGGATGGTATATTCAATTGAAAGGAAAGCAGTCTGTGGACCTCTCTCCCCCTACTCCTGTCTGGCTCATGTCTTGATTACCTGTCAGTTGTCCAAGGTTGGTTAGTACGAAGCCAACATAAGAAAACCCCCAGTTTTAAGCCACACATGAAGCAAGATGCCAGCCAAATATCTATTGTAAAGATTATCGGGGTCATTACGAGTTTGGAGGCAGCCATGGCGCTATTAGCGCCATGGCTGCCTCCAAACTCGTGTCCGGTTCACCTGAATAGGGACTTACCGGGTCATTCCAACCTTGGCGGACCCGGTAAGTCCCCATTCAGAAAACCATTCCCCATTCCCATTTGAGCCCCCATAGGGCTCAATGGGAATGGGGAGGGAGCTAATAACGGGCCGTAACTAACAGGCCTGTTATTAGCTCCCTGGTCCCTTAGCGGCTCCCACTAAGGACGGCTGGTTTTACCAGCCGCCCTTAGTGGGACCCGCTAAGGGACCTCGGAATGCAGCGGTAAGGGGTTAACGGCATCGGCATCCGTAATGACCCCCGATGTCTTTTTATTGTTATCGATGTAGAGGTGGTCACAGAAAGAGCCATCAGACAAGCTTTACCCAATTAGAAGTTTAACCCTTATAGAATGCTTTTGTTATCACAACTATTATTTAATACCTGTACCCAATAGGTTTTTTGGTAACTATGCTATGACAAATGATGAATATATAAACCATTGTTTTTTATGTAACCCGCAAAAGTACCAAGATTGTAATGCTTGTGGGCTGTCCTTGCTTTATTTTGTTGATAATAAAGCTGAGTTTTGTCTTGCACTTTGTCTATTTCCATTTTTGAGTCTGTTTTGAAGTGATTCCAGAAACTCTGTGGGTTTTTCGATTTCTAATTCATGAGTAAAGGTTAGTACCACAGGCTCGGCCTCGCCTATCCAACTCTGCCGTTCACCTGGGATTGTTGCTGTCATCCTTGACAAACAATGCCGCCTTTACTTGTGGGATCGGGCCTTCTCCACTTGTCTTTCACAGCCCGTCAGAGGCAATTACCTCCAGTAGGGAACTCTTGTGGTTTTCTACCCGCAGATCTCATCCCTTGGTCCATCGCTCTGCAACAATTAGGTTTTCCGTTGTCCCGGATGTTCTGCTCGTACAAGTGTTCCGCCTTCCTCAGAGCGTGTCTTTAGGTTTTGCCTTTTATCCATGTGAGGAGAGTTAATTGGTATCAGGTGTATGCACTTCAAGTCAGGTACTTGACTTCGCCTGACCCGATTAACGGCCATGTCCAGTACGATGTGTGAGAGTTAGTCTTCTTACTCTCATCCACACTCTTCTTCGGCCCAGTGTTTGTCTAAAAAGAGGGGGATTGGGTTCTCAGGGCATCCTAAAAAATAGAATGGGGTAGATGAACAAAAAAGGGGGGAATACCGTGTCTCACTCTCGGCTATCTCACCCTCACTCCCTGAGTATTCCTCACCCAGGTGATCCACCTGCACTGTTCCACCCCCAGGGTCTGGATCCAAAGACGATGGCCATGCCCTGGCCACCTGAAAGAGAGATCCCTGCGGACTAGTGGGTGAGACACCCTTTGGTTTCTCTCATACCCTTTCCCTATGCGATGTAGCTGCATCTGTTTCATAGGGGAACTGGGAAAGGAAATTGACGTTCCCCTGTTCTTTACCTTTTCGCTGTTCCACAGTGAAACAGTAAGGTTACAAGTCTAAGAACCATTGCATGACTCGAGGGTTAGAGTGCTTCTGTTGACTTATCCATACTAAATGTAAGTGGTCAGTGACAAGATAGTATCTTAATTTGAAGATTGCCCATTTGATGGCAAGGGCCTCTAATTCCAACAAAGAGTAGTTCTTCTCACGTGGGAAGAGTTTATGACTAGTGAAGAGATGGGATGTTCTAATCCATTGTATATTAGCGATAGAACTGCTCCTAACCCTCTGAGAGAGCCATCCATTTGTAACACAAATTATTTTGAAAGGTCTACTACTTTTAGGATTGGGTTCTGACAAAAGGCTTGTTTTAGGTTGTTGTAACATGCATCCGCCTCATCATTCTAATGAATCGTCTGAGGTTCAGCTTCCTTTGTTTGTCCGTTAACCTGGCTGTTTCTATGTGAGAAATTTAGGATAAATTTACAGTAATAACCAATCAATCCTCGGAATGCCCTAAGATCTCTCTTGGTCATGGGTGTGGGGGCATCTGGACGGCTTTCACTTTTTCTCGCTGGGGCTGGACATTGCCATTCCCTACAAGGAAGCTTAGGTACTTCACGGCCGATTGAACCAGCTTGTATGTGGATGGATTAGCTGTTAAGTTGACCTCTCTGACAGGCCTCATAATAGTAGAAAGGTGGAAAAGATGGTCTCCCAAGTTCTACTATAACTGACTATGTTGTCAATATAAGCCTCACAGAAATTGGAGTTGGTCTGTAATATTCTGTCCATAAGTCATTAGAACGTGTCCCTGACCCCATGCAGGCCAAAAGGGGGGCCTTTGATCTGGAATATTTCAATGGATGTCGAAAATGCTGTCTTTTCCTTATCAGGTCCACATACTGGATCCTGCCAACATCCCTTTGTTAAATCTAGGCTGGATAGGAATGTTGCATTTTCAAGTTTATCTATTAACTCTTCGCTGTGTGGCATAAGATAGGCATTGATGGCGTTAACCTGCCGGAAGTCTATGCAAAACCTCCAAGAATGATCAGGTTTAATCACCAACACAATAGGTGAGGACCACGGACTTGAAGATGTCTCGATAATGTTTGCCTTCAGCATTTTTTTCATTTCCTTAACCACTATTTGTTTTCGTAGTTCTGGGAGTCTAAATGGTTTCAAATGGACCACTTTTCCCTTTGGAGATCTGTTATAATGATAAGTACCATGTATTCTCCCTGGTTTCTGGCAGAATACATTGGGGAATGCTGTAATATGTTTGTTCAAATCTTCTTGTTTTATGTCTACACAGTACTTGGGGGGAAAAGTTCAGATTGATCTATCTCCTCTGGTACCAAACAAGACAATATTGAGGAGGTGGTAGCAGAAGGAATGAGATTTACGTGGTAAAGGTGAGTCTTTTGCTTTCTGTCTGGTTAGGCTATTTTATAGGTACAGGCTCCTGTTTGCTCTAGCACCTCATATGGCCCATGCCACTTTGAGACAAGTTTATTTTCAGAGGTTGGTAAGAGGACTAATACCTTCGGTCCTACTGAAAAAGATCTAGAATTCACCTTCTTGTCTTAGGTGGACTTCTGTTGGACTTGAGCTTTCTCCATATGAGTATGGACTAGACTCCGTACGAGTTTCATGTGTTCTCGTAATCAGGTATCTGTTGGTAAGAGGGGAATAGGTGCCTCTTCTCTCTCTTCAAGGTCTCCTGGTTCTATACCGTAAAGTAGTTCAAAAGGAGAGAATCCAGTCGATCCCTGAGGGGGTCTTTCTTAATGCAAATAGGGCCCATGGGATCATGCGATCCCAGTCCTTCCCATTCTCATCTACCCATTTTCTCAAAATCATTTTAAGGGTCTTGTTAAATCGCTCTAACAATCAATCATTTAAAGGGTGGTAAACAGAGGTTCTTAAGGTGGTAACGTGTAGCAATTCCTCGACTTTACCCATAAGTTTACTCATGAAATTGGATCCCTGATCCGTTAGAATTTCCTTGGGGAAACCAACCCTATAAAAGAATGGTAGTAGGTGTTTTCAAATTTGCTGGGTTGTGTTGTTGCGCATGGGGAAACCTCTGGGTACCGGGTAGCGTAATCAACGATTACTAGAACATAAATATTACCCAGTCCAATGGTCCAATGATTTCCATCCCAATTCGGGAGAAAGGGACTTCTATTATCGACAAGGAGTTTAAGGGGGCAGGTAAGGGAATATGTGCACTGGTTTTCTGGCATATCTCACATGTGAATGAAGTTATTTATATCAGCATGGATACCTGGCCAGTAGAATTTCACACTGATGTGAACTTGGGTTTTAGATTGTCCTAAATGTCCCCCTGTCAAATGAGAATGTGCAATCTCTAGCACTATCTGACAATGGGTTTTACTACCTGAGTTTGCCTTCTCAGGTGGTTTCCTTTCTATATAATAATCTCTGTTTCAGGAAGAAAAAGGTGCTCCCCTTTTCTTGTCCTTCTTCCTCAGAAATCACTTGTAAGAAGGCATCTGCAAGTGCTGGATCATCTCACTGACTGAAGGCTAGATCGGGAATCATGGTAGGTTGTTCTTCCCTCTTTGGCTCAGTGATGGGTGTTTCATCAGCCTCTCCTAAGCCTACGCTACCTCTTTCAGTTTCCTCTGGTTCACTTTCTTGCTTAAAACAGGGAAATAGAGCCTTCTCCAGAATTCCCTGTGCAATTTTGGCCCTGTTGTGTATTTCAAATGGCGATTTGCCATGGTTCTGTAGGAGAGCCTTTATGTCTGCCCGAATGTCTGGATCTATGATATCTAGACTGAATTTCCAGCCCAGACCAGATTTTGGGGCCAATCTTACAACCTGGAGAGGATATTAGGACTAACTCAGTGAGAATCATCCCTCTTTTCCTTAGAGTGAAAGTGGCTTCTCTGCTGCTACAAATGCCAAAGCCTATGTGCTCTTTTGTGGCAGTAGAGGGGTCTGAGGCTCTGTGATAAAGTTTCTGGAATTTTAGGGTCCCCCAATTTTTCTGAATTGAGTCGTATCACACTCTGACACCATATGTAGGTGAGGCATGCTATCACAAGTGTGAAACTGACACAATGGGTACAATTTGTACAACCTTTATTAAAATTGTTGGGGTTGGAGAAACTCCTATTCTGCCCCATAAATACGATGGGATTAGTCTCGGCCATCAAATAATAAATAATGAAGTCGTAATGGAGTCTGTCAAATCAAAATGGCCTATGCTAACAAAACCTAATGTCTACCCTATTTCTAATACAAAAAAGTGTAAAAAGGAGAAATGTATGCAAAAGGAAAAATCAGTGTTCAAATGATAATGTGACTGAACCAGCTCTCCTCCACATGTCAGGCCTCACAGAGGAAGGTGATCCTTGTAGACAGGATGAGACACTCTCGCTCAGTTTCTAACACAATACACAGATCAGATTCATGGATCGAGGCCCACCTGGCCTTCCACATTAAAGTCTTTCTCGGACTTCCAAAATAATGTTTCAACCAAAATGTTCACAAAAGATTGTCCTCTGCCGGGCTCAGACCTTCTACTCACAGTTCTCGTAGGTCCCCCTCTGTTGGGCACAGACCTCTCACGATAAAGTTCAACACAAAATTACAAAGTGGGCTCCCATGCCAAAACTTATTTCACTTCATGTCTCCCTCTGTCAGGCGCAGACCACTCTCGGATGTTGAAAACTTTGGAATATTTGTGGTTTACTTTTCAGACCACTGCTGGACCACTTTGACTCAATGTTCACTGTTGTACTTTCACTCTCCCTTCACTGGGAATTTATCTTCTTTATTTTACTTTTGCTGTTCATTCACTCTCTCGATTTAAACAAAGTACCTTTCACAGAGACTTTCGAGTGGACTCCTTCTTTTCACCGGTCACTGCGTTACTTAATGTCGCTGATTTCACAACTGTCCTTACATCAAAGTTCACTCACACGTCTGCGTTTCTTCATGTCTCATCCAAATGCATGCAACTTTCACTTGTGATATCATGTTTCTATTTCAAACGTTAACACACCGGTCTCCTGGGTCACTTGCCAACTCACTGCTGTGTGTGTCTTTTCATGGGTTTTTTCGATTTCTAATTCATGAGTCAAGGTTAGTACCACATGTTTGGCCATGCCTCCACAACTCTGCCATTCACCCGGCAGGGTCGCTGGAGTCTTTGAAACACAATGCAGTCTTCACTTGTGGGATCTGACCTTCTCCATGTGTCTTTTGTGGCCCATCAGAGGCAACGACCCCCAATAGGGAACTCTTGTGGTTTTCTACCTGCAGCTCTCGTCCCTTGGTCTGTGGCTCTGCTCCAATAGGTTTGCCTTTAGCCCAGAAGTTCTGCTCTTACTAGTGTTCCACCTTGCTCAAAGGGTGTCTTTTGGTGTTGCCTTTTGTCCGTGTGAGAAGAGCTAATTGGTATCAGGTATATGCAATTGAAGTCAAGTGCCTGACATTCGCCTGACCCGATTAACGGGACATGTCCGGTACGATATATGCGAGTTAGTCTTGTTTCTCTCAATCACCCTCTTCCTCGGCCCAGTGTTTGTGTAAAAAGGACGTGGGGAATTGGGATTGCAGAGTAAACAAAAAAATAGGTTGGGGTAGAGGAACAAAAAAGAGGGGAATGCCCCATCTCGCCATTGGCTATCTCACCCCCACTCCCTGAAGATCCCTCACCCAGTTGGTCCTCCCACACTGGTCTACCCCCAGTGTCTGGATCCAAAGTCGATAGCCATGCCCTGGCCACCTGAAAGAGAGATCCCTGCGGACTAGTGGGTGAGACACCCTTTGGTTTCTCTCATACCCTTTCCCAATGCGATGTAGCTGCATCTGTTTCATAGGGGAACTGGGAAAGGAAATTGACGTTCCCCTGTTCTTTACCTTTTCTCTGTTCCACAGAGAAACAGTAGGGGTACAAGTCTAAGAACCATTGCATGACTCGAGGGTTAGAGTGCTTCTGTTGACTTATCCATACTAAATGTAAGTGGTCAGTGACAAGATAGTATCTTAATTGGAAGATTGCCCATTTGATGGCAAGGGCCTCTAATTCCAACAAAGAGTAGTTCTTCTCACGTGGGAAGAGTTTATGACTAGTGAAGAGATGGGATGTTCTAATCCATTGTACATTAGCGATAGAACTGCTCCTAACCCTCTGAGAGAGCCATCCATTTGTAACACAAATTCTTTTGAAAGGTCTACTACTTTTAGGATTGGGTTCTGACAAAAGGCTTGTTTTAGGTTGTTGTAACATGCATCCGCCTCATCATTCTAATGAATCGTCTGAGGTTCAGCTTCCTTTGTTTGTCCGTTAACCTGGCTGTTTCTATCTGAGAAATTTAGGATAAATTTACAGTAATAACCAATCAATCCTCGGTATGCCCTAAGATCTCTCTTGGTCATGGGTGTGGGGGCATCTGGACGGCTTTCACTTTTTCTCGCTGGGGCTGGACATTGCCATTCCCTACAAGGAAGCCTAGGTACTTCACGGCCGATTGAACCAGCTTGTATGTGGATGGATTAGCTGTTAAGTTGACCTCTCTGACAGGCCTCATAATAGTAGAAAGGTGGAAAAGATGGTCTCCCAAGTTCTACTATAAATGACTATGTTGTCAATATAAGCCTCACAGAAATTGGAGTTGGTCTGTAATATTCTGTCCATAAGTCATTGGAACGTGTCCCTGACCCCATGCAGGCCAAAAGGGGGGCCTTTAATCTGGAATATTTCAATGGATGTCGAAAATGCTGTCTTTTCCTTATCAGGTCCACATACTGGATCCTGCCAACATCCCTTTGTTAAATCTAGGCTGGATAGGAATGTGGCATTTTCAAGTTTATCTATTAACTCTTCGCTGTGTGGCATAGGATAGGCATTGATAGGTGAGGACCACGGACTTGAAGATGTCTCGATAATGTTTTCCTTCAGCATTTTATTCATTTCATTAACCACTATTTGTTTTCGTAGTTCTGGGAGTCTAAATGGTTTCAAATGGACCACTTTTCCCTTTGGAGATCTGTTATAATGATAAGTACCATGTATTCTCCCTGGTTTCTGGCAGAATACATTGGGGAATGCTGTAATATGTTTGTTCAAATCTTCTTGTTTTATGTCTACATAGTACTTGGGGGGAAAAGTTCAGATTGATCTATCTCCTCTGGTACCAAACAAGACAATATTGAGGAGGTGGTAGCAGAAGGAATGAGATTTACGTGGTAAAGGTGAGTCTTTTGCTTTCTGTCTGGTTAGGCTATTTATAGGTACAGGCTCCTGTTTGCTCTAGCACCTCATATGGCCCATGCCACTTTGAGACAAGTTTATTTTCAGAGGTTGGTAAGAGGACTAATACCTTCGGTCCTACTGAAAAAGATCTAGAATTCACCTTCTTGTCTTAGGTGGACTTCTGTTGGACTTGAGCTTTCTCCATATGAGTATGGACTAGACTCCGTACGAGTTTCATGTGTTCTCGTAATCAGGTATCATTTGGTAAGAGGGGAATAGGTGCCTCTTCTCTCTCTTCAAGGTCTCCTGGTTCTCTACCGTAAAGTAGTTCAAAAGGAGAGAATCCAGTCGATCCCTGAGGGGGTCTTTCTTAATGCAAATAGGGCCCATGGGCTCATGCGATCCCAGTCCTTCCCATTCTCATCTACCCATTTTCTCAAAATCATTTTAAGGGTCTTGTTAAATCGCTCTACCAATCAATCATTTTAAGGGTGGTAAACAGAGGTTCTTAAGGTGGTAACGTGTAGCAATTCCTTGACTTTACCCATAGGTTTACTCATGAAATTGGATCCCTGATCCGTTAGAATTTCCTTGGGGAAACCAACCCTAGAAAAGAATGGTAGTAGGTGTTTTCAAATTTGCTGGGTTGTGTTGTTGCGCATGGGGAAACCTCTGGGTACCGGGTTGCGTAATCAACGATTACTAGAACATAAATATTACCCAGTCCAATGGTCCAATGATTTCCATCCCAATTCGGGAGAAAGGGACTTCTATTATAGACAAGGAGTTTAAGGGGGCAGGTAAGGGAATATGTGCGCTGGTTTTCTGGCATATCTCGCATGTGAATGAAGTTATTTATGTCAGCATGGATACCTGGCCAGTAGAATTTCACACTGATGTGAACTTGGGTTTTAGATTGTCCTAAATGTCCCCCTGTCAAATGAGAATGTGCAATCTCTAGCACTATCTTACAATGGGTTTTACTACATGAGTTTGCCTTCTCTGGTGGTTTCCTTTCTATATAATAATACAGATTTTCCACACATTCGTTACAGAAAGTCATGATTCTATTAAAGACTCAGAGGCGAAAGATTATGCTCTGACTTCTCTTTACTAACTCGAGCAGCAACCATATAAACAAGATAAACATGGAAAACAAAATAAAACTACAAAGTCCAACGAAACCCAGAATTTTTGTAGTTCGTTTTCCATAGGATAAGCAAAACCACGTGATCCATTCTTCCAATCAGTGTCACTTCTCCCTTATAACATCCCATAACTCTGAAGTCCTTCCTCTTTCTTTCGCTGCACCGACAAACTCGCGCCCCAACCGGTAGACGACTTGCTCCAGCCAAACTTTTCAAGTTGTCGTTTTCTGTTCCGCTCCTGAAACAAACATAAATCGTTCGAAATCCCTTCATAGACGGGTGGGCAATCGCATAGCAATATCATTATAAGTCAAGACAAAATTGCATATTTCCAACAAAATTGCATTATTACAGCATGATAAAATTACTTATATCGTAGCGATTGAAATTGGGTGGAATAATCTTTCGCCTCCGAGTCTTTAATAGAATCATGACTTTCTGTAACGAATGTGTGGAAAATCTGTATTCTATGTCAAGACTCGGAGGCTCAGATTATGCTCGTTTAAAGCTTACCTACCACCAACGATGCTACTCGCTCCACTGGTCTAAAATAGAAACTCTTAAAGGTCTCCTCATTAGACCAGTCTGCCGCCTTTAGGACATCTTCCAGACGAGCCCCTGCCAAAAAGGCGGACGATGCCATTGCACCCCGTGTAAAATGTGCCCCGAACTGTTGTACGTCTATAACTGCCTCGGCCATGCACCACTTGACCCATCTAGCTAAGGTGGCTGATGCTACTGCTCTAAAAGGTTTCCTAATTGCTATTAGTAGCTGGTTTACAACCGCGGGCCTCACTTCATTTGCTTTCCGCTCGTACACTTTCAAACACCTATATGGGCACAGCTTAGGCTTGTCCGGGAAGGGCATTTATTCTACAGACTTAATATTCGTCTTAGTTCTCCTTGTTATGAAAAATATTACCCCTGAAGGGGAAAAAGACTTTCTGTTCGTTTCTAAAGCTCTCACGTCCGAGACCCTTTTACAAGAAATAAGACACAGAAGGGTAGTCAACTTAGCCCATAGTGCTTTCCGAGACAAGAATTCATTGTCCGGCCAACTCTGAAACATTCTTAAAACTATACTCACATCCCACAAACGAGCGTACTTGGGAGCTGGGGGTCTCATACACCTAATGCCTTTCAGAAGCCCACATACCAAGGGATGCTCCCCTACCGGCTTGTTGTCTATGTACGCATGGCCTGCTGAAATCGCCGACCTATAATTATTAATGGTCCTGTAGGCCTTCGCCTGCGCTGCCTGCGCTGCCAAAAAATTCACTATGTGTATTACATCTGTATGTACGGGATCAACCTGTCTCTCCAGACACCAATTACTCCATCTATGCCATGCCACTCTATATGCCTTGCCTGTCGCTGAGCCCAAGACTCCCTGATGAATTCCTGAGCTGTGCCTGAAAGTCCTGGCTTAGACCAGTTCTCCCTGAAATCGCCCAAGCCAGAAGACTTAGGCTCCCTGACCTGACCAATGGATGAATCTCTCCTGCCGGGTTCAGCAGGATATCCTCCCTGGCCGGCAGCCGAATAGGGGCTTCGAACGACAGTTCCAGAAGGTCCGGAAACCAAGCTTGGCCTCTCCAGTCTGGTGTTATCAGAATCACTGTTGCTAACTGACGTCTGACCTGCGCAACTGTGCGTGCTATCAAGGAGAATGGGGGAAACCCGTATTCCCTTGCTGGTCCCCAGGCCTGGAGAAAAGCGTCCGTTGCTGTCGCTTCCGGATCCGGCCTCCAACTGTAAAATTTGGGAAGCTTCCTGTTCAACCTGGAAGCAAAGAGATCCGTCTGACAGGGACCTCTGCGGCGCATTAATTCCTGGAAGACTGAGTCGTCGAGCTGCCAGTCGCTGGAGTCCTTCAGATATCTTGAGTTCCAATCTGCTACCAGATTGAGCTCCCCCGGTAAATGTTCTGCTCTCACGCTTATCCCCTTCTGGAGACAGGTCTGCCAAAACTCCTTGGCCATCTCCGTCAGCTTCTGCGACCTTGTTCCGCCCAGTCGATTGATATATCTGACTGCCGAAACGTTGTCCATTTTCAAAAGAATGGACGATTTCGCCGCTTTCTGTGTCCAGCACTGAATCGCGAAGGAGCCCGCTAGAAGCTCCAGGCAATTGATGTGGAGACCCAGTTCCTGTCTCGACCATCTCCCCCCTGTCGACTGATCTCCGCATCTGGCTCCCCATCCCCAGCGGCTGGCGTCGGACTCTATCACTAGGTCCGGGGATGAGCCAAATATCGCCCTGCCATTCCAGGCTTCCATGTGGCAGAACCACCATTCTAGTTCCAGTCTCGCTTCTTGTGATAGTTTCACTTTCTGTTCGTAAGAAAACCCTTTCCTGAGATGGCTGATCTTCAACCTCTGTAACGCCCTGTAATGCAGGGGGCCTGGAAATATTGCCTGTATCGAAGATGACAGACGTCCTATAAGCCTCGCTATTTCCCTCAGAGAAACTTCTTGCTTCGCCAACATGACCTTGATCTCCCTCTTGACTGAATTGACTTTGGTTAGGGGTAATCTGAAAGTGCCCTGCGTTGTCTCTAAGTTGAACCCCAGAAATTCCAGATCTTGAGCTGGTTCTAACTGTGACTTCTCCCAATTTATCAGGAAACCCAGCTGTTGTAATAACCCCGTGGTTAACAGGACCTGTCGAACTAGAACTTCTCTGTCCTGGCACATTAGACATATGTCGTCCAGGTAAATAATTAGCCTGATCCCCTGTTCTCTCAGGTGTGTCACTATAGGTTTCAAGAGTTTGGTGAAACACCATGGCGCCGACGCTAGCCCGAAGGGGAGACATTTGAATTCCCACTTCTGTCCCTTCCAAAGGAACTGAAGAAGTTTTGTCTGCTCTGGCCGGATAGGAATCGTTAGATACGCATCCCTGAGATCTATCCTTGCTAGCCAGTCTCCTTGTTGGAGAACATCCCTTAGAAGATGGATGCCTTCCATTTTGAAATGCCTGTACACTAGAAAGAAATTTAAACCCCTCAGGTTTATCACTGGTCTGACCTTGTGTCTTTTCTTGACTAAAAACAGGTTGCTTATAAAGCCCCCTGGTCCCTCTGAGGCTGGACCGATTGCATTCTTTGCCCTTAGCAATTCCACCTCCTTGTCTAGCAGGACCTCGTCTTCTCTGCTGAAATGTATCCTTCTTGGCCGTACTACCTGATATGGTTACCGCCAGAATTCTAACTGAAACCCTCTTACGGTCTGCCTTATCCAAGCGTCTGAAGACAACTCCTCCCATATTTCTACATACAGTTTCACTCTCCCCCCTACTGGAGGAATACTTGCATTTGACCTTGCTATCACTTTCACATCTCTCACCTGGGGGACTCTGGTGGTGTTGCCTTCCGTTGTTCTTCCAACCCCTGCCCCTGCCTCTTCCCCTAGAAGGGAAGAAGGGGTTGGACCTTCGGTCTTCTTGCCTCCAATTTCTGTCCTTGTAGGAGCCTCTGTACTGGCCACGGCTGGACGAGCGGCCCCTTCCTCCTCCAGCCTTGTCGAAAACTCTTCGACCGAAAATCTTCTTCAGGGAAGATTGGGCCCTGTCCATCGATACATAAGTACTGGCGAATTTCGCCATGTCCTTGATAAACAAGTCCCCGAAGAGCTTGCCCTTCGCGGCTGTGGCCTGCTCGGAAGTCGCCATCTCCCCTAGTCTGGAGTCCAGTTTCATTAGGATCGACCTTCTCCTTTCGGTCGCCAACGCTGTATTTGCGTTACCGAGCAGGCAGATAATTCTCTGAGCCCAGCCAGATATAATGCCTGGGTCCATGGGCTCCTTCTTGGCCTTCGCCTCCTCTGCCAGTTGCCAGATCTTGGTGACCGGCCCTAGCATGTCCAGCACCTTGTCCTGACAGGACCGCCAGGATCTGTCGATGCCCCTCTTCACGTCCCTGCCATACCGGCCCAGGAACGTCAGAATTCTCTCATCAATTTCCGGGGTCTCTGCTACCCCATCCGGGACTCTCGGCCTTGGGCACTCGGCCTTCAATTTAGATCTGGCCTGCCTACTTAAAGGTGCCCGCAGGCGCCGTCGAAGGTATTCCGCGATCTTCTCCGGAGGATCCCATTCATTGGACCTGGGGTGAATGAGCTCATCGGGATCGAACTCCTCCCTGAGAAGATCTTCCTGTTCCCTCCTGCCTTTCTTTTTAGGTTGGCTCTCCTCCTCTTCCGGGGAGGATTGGTCTTCTGAGGAGGTGTAAAATTCAGACCTAGAGCTGCTCTTGCAGTAGTCGTCGTCCGACTCGCTCGAGCTAGTGGTCCGTCTGTCGCTGGATCTCGCCTTCCTTTTCCCCGATCTGTGGGGTGAACCCGGGGGGGTCTGGGCGTTACTGCCCCTGCGGGTTTTATGTCTACTTCCCCCTCTCTTTTTGCGAGCTTTGCCCTGGGACAAAGCCGCCAAGCTTCGCAATATGCCCCTCTCTTCCCGGGGCCTTTCGGCACTTTGCAGCATCTGAACTGCTTCGCTCATGCGGCGCCCACTGACATGAGGGCCGCCAGAGTCGTCGGTGTAGTCGCTCATGGTTTCACCGCCTCTGAATACTGTGACAGTGCCTTGCAGTTTGCTTGGGCTGCCCCCGTCAATCTCTGTATTGTGAAGCTAGGCGAGCCCTTCTAGAACCGCAGTCTTACCTGGGACTGAGCCCGTCAAGCGGAGGTCTAAGCCTCTCTCACCTCCTCCTCAGTGGCAGAATAAGGAATGAGATATTAGACTGACTTGCAGTCCTCTGTGCAGGGATCACTTGCCTGCGGTACCCACTTAAGCCACTAGGTGGCGTGCCCTGCTAATAAAGAAGCCGGTGAATCCCCACAATACACACGGCTGAATAGCGGAGTGCCGGGAGCTCCGTAACCATCAGGGAACTGAATTAGTTGTATAATTATGTGAGGAGCCTTGCGCTCTATCTCCATTCACTGACGCGTAAATTCGCAACGGCGCCGGAACTCCCGAGGTCCCGTCGCGCCGTTGCGAACTTCCGTGCCCACAGTGCCTCCTAACGAGGAAAGCGACGCCGGAACGAAGGTCCCGTTGCGTCCTTCCCGCGGATATGCTCCGCCAACATTCCACGCGCGTATTAACTCAAGCACGCGTATACCGAAAACATATTCAGACAAGCGTTCGTAATTAAAGTCAACACACATACACTTCAAAACATTCTACAGTAAAATGAAAGGTACTTATCTCAGCTGCTCGAGCAGCAAAGAAAGAGGAAGGACTTCAGAGTTATGGGATGTTATAAGGGAGAAGTGACACTGATTGGAAGAATGGATCACGTGGTTTTGCTTATCCTATGGAAAACGAACTACAAAAATTACTGGGTTTCGTTTTATTTTGTTTTCCATGTTTATCTTGTTTATATGGTTGCTGCTCGAGTTAGTAAAGAGAAGTCAAAGCATAATCTGAGCCTCCGAGTCTTGACATAGAATCTCTGTTTCAGGAAGAAAAAGGTGCTCCCCTTTTCTTGTCCTTCTTCCTCAGAAATCACTTGTAAGAAGGCATCTGCAAGTGCTGGATCATCTCACTGACTGAAGGCCAGATCGGGAATCATGGTAGGTTGTTCTTCCCTCTTTGGCTCAGTGATGGGTGTTTCATCAGCCTCTCCTAAGCCTACGCTACCTCTTTCAGTTTCCTCTGGTTCACTTTCTTGCTTAAAACAGGGAAATAGAGCCTTCTCCAGAATTCCCTGTGCAATTTTGGCCCTGTTGTGTATTTCAAATGGCGATTTGCCATGGTTCTGTAGGAGAGCCTTTATGTCTGCCCGAATGTCTGGATCTATGATATCTAGACTAAATTTCCAGCCCAGACCAGATTTTGGGGCCAATCTTACAACCTGGAGAGGATATTAGGACTAACTCAGTGAGAATCATCCCTCTTTTCCTTAGAGTGAAAGTGGCTTCTCTGCTGCTACAAATGCCAAAGCCTATGTGCTCTTTTGTGGCAGTAGAGGGGTCTGAGGCTCTGTGATAAAGTTTCTGGAATTTTAGGGTCCCCCAATTTTTCTGAATTGAGTCGTATCACACTCTGACACCATATGTAGGTGAGGCATGATATCACAAGTGTGAAACTGACACAATGGGTACAATTTGTACAACCTTTATTGAAATTGTTGGGGTTGGAGAAATTCCTATTCTGCCCCATAAATACGATGGGATTAGTCTTGGCCATCAAATAATAAATAATGAAGTCGTAATGGAGTCTGTCAAATCAAAATGGCCTATGCTAACAAAACCTAATGTCTACCCTATTTCTTATACAAAAAAGTGTAAAAAGGAGAAATGTATGCAAAAGGAAAAATCAGTGTTCAAATGATAATGTGACTGAACCAGCTCTCCTCCACATGTCAGGCCTCACAGAGGAAGGTGATCCTTGTAGACAGGATGAGACACTCTCGCTCAGTTTCTAACATAATACACAGTTCAGATTCATGGATCGAGGCCCACCTGGCCTTCCACATTAAAGTCTTTCTCGGACTTCCAAAATAATGTTTCAACCAAAATGTTCACAAAAGATTGTCCTCTGCCGGGCTCAGACCTTCTACTCACAGTTCTCGTAGGTCCCCCTCTGTTGGGCACAGACCTCTCACGATAAATTTCAACACAAAATTACAAAGTGGGCTCCCATGCCAAAACTTATTTCACTTCATGTCTCCCTCTGTCAGGCGCAGACCACTCTCGGATGTTGAAAACTTTGGAATATTTGTGGTTTACTTTTCAGACCACTGCTGGACCACTTTGACTCAATGTTCACTGTTGTACTTTCACTCTCCCTTCTCTGGGAATTTATCTTCTTTATTTTACTTTTGCTGTTCATTCACTCTCTCGATTTAAACAAAGTACCTTTCACAGAGACTTTCGAGTGGACTCCTTCTTTTCACCGGTCACTGCGTTACTTAATGTCGCTGATTTCACAGCTGTCCTTACATCAAAGTTCACTCACACGTCTGCTTTTCTTCATGTCTCATCCAAATGCATGCAGCTTTCACTTGTGATATCATGTTTCTATTTCAAACGTTAACACACCGGTCTCCTGGGTCACTTGCCAACTCACTGCTGTGTGTCTTTTCATGGGTTTTTTCGATTTCTAATTCATGAGTCAAGGTTAGTACCACATGTTTGGCCACGCCTCCACAACTCTGCCATTCACCCGGCAGGGTCGCTGGAGTCTTTGAAACACAATGCAGTCTTCACTTGTGGGATCTGACCTTCTCCATGTGTCTTTTGTGGCCCATCAGAGGCAACGACCCCCAATAGGGAACTCTTGTGGTTTTCTACCTGCAGCTCTCGTCCCTTGGTCCGTGGCTCTGCTCCAATAGGTTTGCCTTTAGCCCAGTGCTCTTACTAGTGTTCCACCTTGCTCAAAGGGTGTCTTTAGGTGTTGCCTTTTGTCCATGTGAGAAGAGCTAATTGGTATCAGGTATATACAATTGAAGTCAAGTGCCTGACTGTAACGCTCACCTGATTCCCGCAGAGGCGCCGGTCTTGACTGGGTGAATGCCGTATCTTCAAAGGTGATGTGTAACACACGGTTGGCTCTTTGGGCTGGACCTCTGTGCACTGTATGTCTGACTCGAAGAGTAAGATGTCTGCAGATAGAAAATATGGGATTAATGAACTGGGGTTATTGGGTGCCTCTCTCCTCTTCCCTTTCTCTTCTCCTGTAGAACCCAAAAGGTTAACACCCTCACCTTAGGTAAGTGAACGCCGAGCTCTCCATCTGCCTCGGGGCAGGGTGCCGTAACCAGTTTCTTCACTGGATAAGGGTGCAGGCCTCTTGACCTCAGAGGACTGCTGTCCGTCGTTAACTGCACGAACGGTAAGTTCTGGGCACTTCAAATGTCTTAAAAGTCTTTTGTAATGATATCTCTTGTTTTGCAGGGTTCCGGCGATGGCGGATGGTGGGCTGATGAGAGTTGAGGATCGAACCCGCGTGAGGAATAGAAGCGCCTGGAAGCACGTAAGTAAGCGCTTGTAGCCTGCTTCACGATGCGCACTAACTGTCCCTTTTAACTTGCAGGTACAAGTTCGGAGCTTTAGAGAAGCTGAAAGGTGCTGGAATACCCACTGGATTCGGCGTGGGAAGGAGTAATGGCATGTAAGTAGTAAAGTTGCCCAATGTCTTTAAACGCACCTTCTTTTGTCTTTCAGATGCGGGATGCAGCGCCGAAGGCCTCCGGAGCGTGCGAAGAGCTGGTAAGCTTTTGTCTTTCAGATGCTGGAATGCAGTGCGAAGACCTCCGGAGCATGCGAAGAGTAGGTAAGCCTTTGTCTTTCAGATGCCGGAATGCAGCGCAAGGCGTTGGTGACAGACGATGGACCAGGTAAGAGATGCGCTGCCACTGAAGACCGTAGTGCTAACCTGTTCTTTCTTTGTCTTTACAGGTGCTGCTGAAGACTGGATTCCAGGATGGTAAGCCTTTGTTCCCTTAGGCCCAGGATCAGAAGCAGAAGACACGATGAGCGTTCTGCTGCAGAGAATGCAGAATAACGCAAAGCAAGATTCATCCATCGGGTGTGGTTTAAATAGCCTCCTGTAGTGCTTAGGTGTCTCCTTCCACAGCCACGCCTAGGTAAGAAAAGAGTTCCTGCTTTCCAGAAGAGTTCCAGTGTTCTGAACCTAGGGAGTGGCTCCTGCCCCACCCAACAGGAAAAGTAGTCCCAAACAGAAGAGGATCAGGGGTTCAACTGGCAGGTAAGTAAGCAGCATGGTCTGCTGCAGGTAAGTCCACCCAAGCATTATGAGCCCGGCGCTTCCAGCGCTGGGACTGGGCATCTTTATGAGCCTGGTGCCACTGGCGCCAGGACAGGTTCCAAAAGGTCCCAATTGGGACTGGCTGGCACTCGGAACCGGGGTTATGGGTCTGCTTCCAAGGGAGTCGGGCAAGTCCTGATCTTTTGGAAGCAGAGATCATGACAGCACCCCCCCTCAAGGCCCCTCCCAAACCGGGCTTCTCCGGGGGTTTGGGCTTGTTAGGAAATGTTCGATGAAATCTTTTGATTAGACGAGGCGCGTGGACATATTCTGCAGGTTCCCAGGATCTTTCTTGGGGACCGTAGCCTTTCCAGTCAATCAGGTAAAATAGTTTAGATTTGGAGATCTTGGAATCCAGGATGCTTTTGACTTCAAACTCGAGTTCTCCATCAACTAGAATAGGTTTTGGAGATGTAGTTAGTCGGGTTTGAGGTTGCACGGGTTTTAATAGAGAGACGTGGAAGACCGGATGTATCTTCATGTGAGGGGGCAAGTCCAACTTGACTGCTACTGGATTTACTATGGTAGTGATGGAATAGGGACCAAGGTATCTTGGGTTGAATGTGCGTGGTCCTTTTAGAGGTAGATATTTGGTGGATAACCAGACTTGATCTCCTACTTGATATTGGGGGGCTTCCTTCCGATGTTGGTCTGCTCCTTTCTTGTATTGTTCTTTAGCCCTTTGAAGGTGAGAAACGGCTTCCTTAAAGGCTTGGGTGATTGTAGAATGCAGGTGGTCTACTGCTGGTGTTTCAAGATCTTGGAGTGGATCCAACTCCGAGGTTCGAGGGTGACTACCGTATAAAAGAAAAAACGGGGTCTTCCCAGTTCCCGAGTGGACAGAGTTATTGTAGGCATATTCAGCTATCCAAAGGATATCTTTCCAAGTTTTTTCAGTTTGTTGTAGCATGCAGCGCAAATACTGTTCCAGAGTTTGATTGGTCCTCTCGGTTTGTCCGTCGGTTTGAGGGTGGTGGCTGGTCGAAAGTCTCACATCAATTTGAGCCGACCGACAGCAACTTCGCCAAAAATGAGAAATAAATTGACTACCTCGATCCGAAATTAGAACTGAAGGAAAACCGTGCAGTCAGACGATGTTTTCGAGAAATTCTCAGGCCAGAGTTGCTGCTGTTGGTAAGCCTTTGAGTGGAATGAAATGCGCCATCTTGGAGAATAGGTCCACGATTACTAGGATCGTATTGTATCCGGAGCATGGAGGTAGATCGGTGATGAAGTCCATAGAAAGCGTATGCCAAGGGCGAGGCGGGATGTCAATAGGGCGTAAGAGGCCGGCTGGTTTTTCCTTTTGACTCTTGTTTTGGGCGCATACTCCACAGGACATTATAAAGTCTCTGATATCTTTTTTCCAAGACGGCCACCAGAAGTAGCGCTTGATCTTTTCCGAGGTCTTGGTCATACCGGGATGTCCTTCCATTAAAGAATCGTGATAACAAGAGATTACCTTTTTCTGTAAATCTGTGCTGGGCAGGTATAACCGTTCTTGGAAATATAATAGGTTGTCCTTCACCGTAAAGTCCTTTCCCTGCAGATGCCAATTCTGTATGTCTGCTGGAGTTACCAGTAGCCTGGCTTTATCCTTAACTTCCTCTATGGATTGTGTGGCGATTACACCTAGAATTCTTTGTTCGGGAATGATAGGTACAGGTTTAGGATTGATCAAATGTTCTTCCACTCCCATCCGAGAAAGGGCATCAGCTTTACCGTTTTTTGTACCAGGTCGATAGGTAATTATGAAGTCAAACTCGGCAAAGAATAGTGCCCAACGGAGTTGCCTAGAGGATTGAGCTTTTGCGGTTTTCAAATATTGCAGGTTTCGGTGATCTGTAATCACAGTAACGGTGTGCCGGGCCCCCAGAAGATAATGCCGCCAAGTCTTAAAGGCGGACTTGATAGCTAGAAGTTCCTTATCAGTAATAGTGTAATTGATTTCAGGAGGCGAGAATTTGCGGGACCAAAATGCCACGGGATGCAACTGATTGGTTACTGGGTCCTTTTGTGATAGAACTGCCCCCATGGCAAGGCTCGAAGCATTAGTTTCAACAATGTAGGGGAGTTCTGGGCGAGGATGTTTTAAGATCGGTGCAGAGATAAATCTAGTCTTCAAATTCTGGAAAGCTTGTTCCGCCTCGGTAGACCATTCAAAACGTTTGTTTTTCTTTAACAAGGCGGTGATGGGCTGGACTATTCGAGAGAATTCGGGGATAAACCTGCGGTAAAAGTTAGCGAAGCCTAACATGCTTTGAACACCTTTTACAGAGGATGGCGATGGCCATTTGAGAATTGCATCGACCTTCTTTGAATCCATACGCACTCCGCTAGGTGATAATATGAATCCCAAGAATTCAACTTCAGTCACGTTGAAAACACATTTTTCCAACTTAGCGAAAAGTTTGTGTTGACGCAATCTCTCGAGGACCATTTTCACGTGTTTCCGATGTTCAGTTTCCGATGAAGAATAAACGAGGATGTCGTCAATGTAAACAACAACACACACATCTATGAGCTCTCTGAGGACATCGTTCATAAAATATTGAAAGGCGGCCGGGGCATTGCAAAGTCCGAAGGGCATGACCTGATATTCAAATAGCCCATACTTGGTGCGGAAGGCCGTCTTCCATTCATCGCCCTCTTTTACTCGTACCAAGTGGTAGGCTCCTCTAAGATCCAGCTTTGTATATATGCATGCTTTTCTGACTTGGTCCAGGAGTTCAGGGATCAAAGGTAACGGATATCTATTCTTAACAGTGATCTGGTTCAGGGCGCGATAATCTATACAAGTTCTAAGGTCCCCTTCTTTTTTTTGGAACGAAGAACAAAGCTGAGGAAGCAGGGGACTTGGAAGGACGAATAAACCCATTCGCTAGGTATTGATCCAGGTTTTGTCGGAGGTGAAGATTCTCAGGCTCGGTGAGGGCATAAATTCTACTACAAGGAGGAGTAGATCCAGGTATCAGGTCTATCTGGCAGTCATAAGACCTATGAGGAGGTAGAGAGTTAGCCTGATCCTTCCGGAAAACATCTTGGAATTCTAGGTATTCAGGAGGTAACTGAGGAGCCTCCGAGGAAATTGCTGCCAGTGCAACACCAGGTCGAGGGTGACAAGTAGAGACACATTCTGGAAACTGAACCGTTCTTGCTCGCCAATCGATCTGAGGATTGTGCTTCTCTAACCAAGGAATTCCTAGAATAATCTGGAACTGAGGGGCCTTGATCACATCGAACACGATCTTCTCATGGTGTCCATCTTGACTTACTAGCGTCACTTCTTGGGTGGTATGCGTTACTGGTCCGGAGGCTATCTCCGTACCATCCACCGTAGTAATGACGTCCTTTACAGCCTTTGGACAAAGAGTCAGATTCGTCCTCAAAACCATTTCATGATCCACATAATTGCCGATGGCACCGCTGTCGACGTAAGCTTCAATCGCATGTAATCGATCCGGATGTTCCGGGCTAATGAGGACCATAGGTATCACGAAATGCGAGGTCACGGAACTGGTTTTAACGCTCGGCAAGAGGACCTCTATTCTTGTCGGGCGAGGTCGTTTCCCTGCTCAGAGTTTGTGACCCTGGTAACTGCAGCTCCTACTGCCTTCTTGGCTGGTTTCACCGGACAGTCTCGAAGAAAGTGCCCCGAGTTTCCGCAATAGAGGCATAATTGCAGCTGTTTTCTCCTTTCCCGCTCCTTTTGTGTTAGTGGTCCTTTCAGGCCCCCTATTTGCATGGGTTCCCCGGAGTCTACTCCTTTGGTAGGAGTTGGTGGTTTGGAAAATACGCGAGCATCAAACTTGGAACGATCGGCCTTCCTGTTCTGCAGTCTGTGGTCAATTTGAACGACTAAGTCAATATAGTCCGAACAATCTTGCGGGGGATTCACTACTTGGGCTAACACATCTTTGAGCTCTCCACATAGACCTCTATAACAGCGTAATCCTTTTGTCCTCAGGCCATCGAGTTTCCACTATCAGTCTGTTGAAAGACGCAATATAAGCCAAAAGGTCTTGATTACCCTGTGCCAATGAAAGGAGCTCATTGTCCAAGGCCTGCCCCTGTGAATGTCTTGCAAACAGTTTTTCCATACTGAGCTGAAAAGCTTGAAAATCATGGAGAACCGGATCATCTTGATTAACTAGAGGGATCGACCAGTCTGCCGCATTGCCACTAAGGTACGAAAGCACGAAAGCTACCTTAGCTTGATCAGTTGGAAAGGCTGCTGGCCGGCATAAGAAGTGCAACCGGCACTGATTAATAAATACTGCAAACCTCTTTGGGTCACCAGAAAATCGTTCGGGCGGAGCCAGAGGTACATTCCCAGGTAGGTTGATCTGCACTGGGTTCGTAGAGGATGTTGAAGGAAGATTTGCCCCTGATGCGGGTAACGGAGTTTGTCCGGCTTGTGACTGTAGCAATTGTCTAGCGAGATCGTCTGTTCACTCCTTGGAAATAATCAGTTCCCTTCTTAGAGCATTCGTTTCCTGACGGGCTGCATGCACTTCTGCTCTTAGTTCCCCAAGTAACTGGGCTAGCTGGTCGGTATCCGAGGTTTCCATAGCGCCTGGGTGGGAGTTTTGCGATAGGCTTTGCGTTCTGTAACGCTCACCTGATTCCCGCAGAGGCGCCGGTCTTGACTGGGTGAATGCCGTATCTTCAAAGGAGATGTGTAACACACGGTTGGCTCTTTGGGCTGGACCTCTGTGCACTGTATGTCTGACTCGAAGAGTAAGATGTCTGCAGATAGAAAATATGGGATTAATGAACTGGGGTTATTGGGTGCCTCTCTCCTCTTCCCTTTCTCTTCTCCTGTAGAACCCCAAAGGTTAACACCCTCACCTTAGGTAAGTGAACGCCGAGCTCTCCATCTGCCTCGGGGCAGGGTGCCGTAACCAGTTTCTTCACTGGATAAGGGTGCAGGCCTCTTGACCTCAGAGGACTGCTGTCCGTCGTTAACTGCACGAACGGTAAGTTCTGGGCACTTCAAATGTCTTAAAAGTCTTTTGTAATGATATCTCTTGTTTTTGCAGGGTTCCGGCGATGGCGGATGGCGGGCTGATGAGAGTTGAGGATCGAACCCGCGTGAGGAATAGAAGCGCCTGGAAGCACGTAAGTAAGCGCTTGTAGCCTGCTTCACGATGCGCACTAACTGTCCCTTTTATCTTGCAGGTACAAGTTCGGAGCTTTAGAGAAGCTGAAAGGTGCTGGAATACCCACTGGATTCGGTGTGGGAAGGAGTAATGGCACGTGAGTAGTAAAGTTGCCCAATGTCTTTAAACGCACCTTCTTTTGTCTTTCAGATGCGGGATGCAGCGCCGAAGGCCTCCGGAGCGTGCGAAGAGCTGGTAAGCTTTTGTCTTTCAGATGCCGGAATGCAGTGCGAAGACCTCCGGAGCATGCGAAGAGTAGGTAAGCCTTTGTCTTTCAGATGCCGGAATGCAGCGCGAGGCGTTGGTGACAGCCGATGGACCAGGTAAGAGATGCGCTGCCACTGAAGACCGTAGTGCTAACCTGTTCTTTCTTTGTCTTTACAGGTGCTGCTGAAGACTGGATTCCAGGATGGTAAGCCTTTGTTCCCTTAGGCCCAGGATCAGAAGCAGAAGACACAATGAGCGTTCTGCTGCAGAGAATGCAGAATAACGCAAAGCAAGATTCATCCATCGGGTGTGGTTTAAATAGCCTCCTGTAGTGCTTAGATGTCTCCTTCCACAGCCACGCCTAGGTAAGAAAAGAGTTCCTGCTTTCCAGAAAAGTTCCAGTGTTCTGAACCTAGGGAGTGGCTCCTGCCCCACCCAACAGGAAAAGTAGTCCCAAACAGAAGAGGATCAGGGGTTCAACTGGCAGGTAAGTAAGCAGCATGGTCTGCTGCAGGTAAGTCCACCCAAGCATTATGAGCCCGGCGCTTCCAGCACTGGGACTGGGCATCTTTATGAGCCTGGTGCCACTGGCGCCAAGACAGGGTCCAAAAGGTCCCAATTGGGACTGGCTCGCACTCGGAACCGGGGTTATGGGTCTGCTTCCAAGGGAGTCGGGCAAGTCCTGATCTTTTGGAAGCAGAGATCATGACACTGACTTCGCCTGACCCGATTAACGGGACATGTCCAGTACGATATATGCGAGTTAGTCTTGTTTCTCTCAATCACCCTCTTCCTCGGCCCAGTGTTTGTGTAAAAAGGACGTGGGGAATTGGGATCGCAGAGTAAACAAAAAAATAGGTTGGGGTAGAGGAACAAAAAAGAGGGGAATGCCCCATCTCGCCATTGGCTATCTCACCCCCACTCCCTGAAGATCCCTCACCCAGTTGGTCCTCCCACACTGGTCTACCCCCAGGGTCTGGTCCAAAGGCAATGGCCGTGCCCCTGGCCACCTGAGAGAGAGATCTCCATGGACTAGCAGGTGAGACACCCTTTGGTTTCTCACACCTCTCAGAGGCTGGTCGCTAAGTTGGTGCCGGGTTTGTGCTATCATGACACTGGCAAGGACTCTACTACCCAAAACGCTGAGCCATTGCACGGTACAATGTCAGGACATTGCACCATACCGCCATGTAGCACCACACCATGAAGTTGTGTAGCACGCTGATTTAACCAGGACCCATATCGGCGTTCAGGGCACCTCAACATCTTTCTATACGAGGGTTTGTTTCGTGACTGTTATTGATTCACAGCATGTTTCCATCAAAGGGTCTTCAGAGATCTTATGGACAGACCCCTGATTGTTTCATCAATGCTCCTTTCTGAATTCTTTTGCACTCTGCATGTTTTGTTTTCCATTTGTGCTACAGAAAGAGGCCCTTATTGTCCTGTTGTAGATTCTAGTATTCCATTAACAGGATTTCGTCTTTCTTCCTTTATCCTGTTTGCCTCCTGCTTCCTATTTAAGGGTCCAGCCCATTCCTTAGTCCCTAGTCCCTAATAGGCACGACAAATGCTGAATTCCAGGAATAGTGATTCTTTGCTATCATTGATTGGATTCTAAGTTGATTTCTGTGTTGTAACCTCACAATTCTTGTCTTTTTCAGCTTGCTGGGGACAGAGCAGAGACAACTTGATCCTCACCACAGTTGGTTGCCCGCATTCGACTGCAGTTTCATTCTGTGCAGTGCTGCTGTCTTCTGTGGCTCTCTGAGGTTTGCAGAAATATGTGGCGACCCTATTTTTTTTCATTACAGATGGTGGAGACCCTTGCCGCTTTTCTATAGATCAAGCACCAACCCAATAGCTGCCATTACACAAGCATTGGCTGCCTTGTGTAAGTCATTAATGCGTTCAGTAGGTGTCTGGATCAGATTCAGGCAAACAGAAATCATTTGCTGAATGCAACCTCTGAACTGGGATACGGTGCTGCAGTGGCGCCGGCTGCCACACCTATACCTTCTCTGGGGCACCTTAGGGTGGGTCAGAATGTGTTTTCTCCATTTCCCTTGGAGATCCAAAAACCCGTGAGCATGTTTTTGATGCAGTACAAGTTGTACTTTGTATGTTGGCCCACAGCTTTTCCAGATTCTTCCTCCAATGCGGCATTCTTATATCATACCTTGGTGGAGTGTCAGCAGCCTGGGACAGCCCGTTGTTGGCGTGGAATTACACCATCCTATATAGTTTTGATACCCTGACAAAAACCCTAACCAGAGACTATGATACAGATGAATTATTCAGGTTGCTGATATGAATTTATTAAACCGGGAACAAAAGGACGAAGACCTACACCAGTCCATGACACAGCTTGTTGCTGGAGGTAAATCCTTCACTTTACGTTAGATTATTGGCGGATATACTGTGCGGTAATTCCACCAGTGATAAATCAACCAAAAATCCCCATGGAGTCCATTGGAATCTAAAAATGGGAAATTACCACCACTTGTAATCCCTGGGTAACTCTGCGAGGCCAAGTGGCGGTAACGTTAATTGAGTTTTGGCAGAATTTCAGATGATTTACCACTGGAACACCACCAAACTCGTAATGCAGCCCAGTCTTGATGGCCCTTCCTCCCAAACATCACGTGTCCTGCAATAAAGTTTTGTTCACTGACACATTCCATGCTTCCATGATCCTTTGCACCAACCAACTCCTTTGTACCAACCAACACATACAATACCTTCATTTTCCTTTCTACCGATTTATACATCCCACCACGAATAGTCCCATCAGATAATTTCCATCAATCTGTATAATCCCAAACATGCATCGTAACGGGGTGGACAGGTCGCGAGTTAAGCGCATCGTAACGGGGTGGACAGGTCGCGAATTAAGCGCTCTCATGTGGCATTGGGGCAGCCTTTACTTTATAGGTTTAAAAGCATTGCAGGGCCAATTCAGCCCTTTATCTGAATATCATTAAAATGGTTAATGATAACACCTATTATTACAGTGCTTAGAAGTGTGAGTTATCCACCAAGAAGTTTGAAAGAGGTATATTTGTATTATTAGTAGTACTATTATTTGCTGCGCAATTCAGGGTGGAGGTACTGTCATGCAAAGCAGGGACCAGAATACGACTCATTCCACCTGCCTACAGCAGCACCCCTTCCATCGTCTCTATGTGGCGCAGTATGCGGGGAGAGTTGTGTCCCTGCCTTTCAGTAGCCCAGCCGATGTTAAACACATCTGAGCTGTAATGGTTGCATTCGTTGCATACATCCTGCATAGTTCTGTTTAACATCAATCAGGAAGTAATCAAGGCCATGCTGCACACAAGAGCTGCTTGGGGTCCAGCTGCCCCAGGAAAGATGCCAGGAAAGATGCCAAACGCTTTAGTCATGGAATCAGCCAGTGTTACGCATTATACTCCCCCCTCAGAAACGAATCAGTTAGTATGGCAATAGCAGAGCTCCGAACGCGTTTGAAACAATGTTCTTTCCATTGAAAAGGGAACTGCCTGCCCCAGGAATTAACTCCAGAATCGCCAGGTAAAAATGCATGTGTGTCTGGAAGTTGTTCTGCCTTACCAGCTTGCAAGTAGGTTAAAATGTCTGCTTCAAACAGCTTACAATCTAACTTCAAATGGACTGCACAAGCCCAACTCAGACCTTAGACACAACATGCCCACAAGGCTACTTTCAAACGACTCATAGAGCCAGGCTTGCAACGAAAAGCTCATGCACACATCAATTGTAAACACAAATAATGACATCAGAAGCATTCATTCAGATGGACACTCTTTCAAAATCCTACGATCACATCAAACGCATCTGACCAACACAATTACTTGGGCGCACTGCTTAAGTGCACATCTAACACTCCTCGACACCCAGCACCGACTAAATGAGCAGTGGAGGCCCCTTCTCTTGAGAGCTACCACATAAATGCCCACACAAATCAGCCCAAAGAAGTAGCAACCGCAAAGGGAAACCCTACTGAATACCACATTCACGCGCACACAACTTATCACAAGGATGTTGGGGAAGAATGCACTCCACTGCCGGCTAACTCCCTTCCTGGAATACATCGCCAGAGTTGGTGGAGGGGCAGAAGGGGAGGGGGGCGGAGACGGGGGGTATTACCAAGCCAACAATGTGAGAAGCTCACCACTAAGAATGAAGAAAAGCTTGTGCATTGCTTGTTGCATGGGCTGAAACCGACTCGGGAGGATGCCAATCATCGTCACCCTGTGCAATATCAGAGGGGAATGTTCATGTGCACACACATCTGCACATACGGGCAGCCCAGTCCACAATGCCATGCACATCCCCTCTGAACAAGAGTGCCAACATCAACTCGAGTCAAAGGCTTCTGCTGCAATGGGCATCATCAAGGAGAGAGCAAGGGGTTCACGTCTGGATTACCCTGCTCACTGAGTGAGTACACTAATGAGAGAATTATTGTCAGGAAATCAAGACTATATTGCCTTAAAATAATCACCCCCTATGGAGTGAGGTTCTCTGCGTAGCCCCACAATGGCTGGTCACTAAGGTGGGGCTGGATCTGTGCCTTCATGACACCGGCAAGGACTCTGATACCCAAACCCTGAGCCATTGCGCTGTACAACATCAGGACGTGACACCATGCCGCCACGGATCACCCAGGAGCCGTAATTATTGATTTCCAACCTTTTTCCACGAGAGGATCTTCCGAGATCTCACTGAAGGTGAAACCTCAAATGTTTCAAAATTACCCAGAATCCACTCAAGAGGACCTTGGTCATGTTTAGATCTGCCATACCAGTGGAGAATAACTGTATCTATATCCATTGCATCGCTCCCATAAGACCAGTCCAGTATGAAATGTCAGGCAAACCTCCATGAGCAAATACACCAAGATCACCCTTTTCTGCCTCATTGGGTACCATCGGTGAGGTGCAGCAGCCGCTCTAGGCACAGAGAGGAAAGTGTCCACATCTGGATTATCCTACTCTGTCACGGTTTTAGAACACGGCACACTCCAGCAAGGGACTCCTTCCCCTGACAATGAATGTGGCGGACAATAAAAACGCTTTTTATCTTTATTAAACCACGGGTTCTTTTATTTGAGTAGGCCTCCAACCCATCTCGCACCCAAATTTTACAAACACCCCGTGTCACAATAGTCTAGGAACCAGGCCGGTGTGTATCAATAAGATATTTTTTAATTTATGGTTTAATGAAAAAGGAAAATTAAACAATTTTACAACAGCCGCTAATGTTGTGGCAACACAAATGCAATGATTCCTACAGAACAATTTGTCCAGAAGTCCGAACACAGTTTACACAAATCTTTCATGGCAAAACAGGAAAAAGAACGGTTTTTAATCAAGTGATAGCATCAAGGATTAGCACTCCCCCCTGCAGCACTAACCCCAAAACATCAGCTAACTTAATTCCTTTGAATGGAAGGCAGTGGCAAAGGAGTAAGGATAGAGAGAGAAAAAATGGATTAGGAATAAAGCCCACCACCCCAAGATGGGAAGCCAGAAAAGAAAATGAAAACCCATTTTTGGAGCAGAATGTGATTTTGCTTATTACTCACATGGCTAGTCACAACTGCTATGGGACAGCTAGAAAGGAAATTCTTGTTGCTACACTTGAGGAGATAAGGAAGCCTAGAGCCTACTATCCAGCACACCGAACAAAGTGGAAATGAGATAGGAAAATCGATTTTGGGGAGAAAGCAAATCCAAAAGAGCAATACAAATGGCAAATGGGAATTTGTTTTACACTGGATTTGCAATGACAGGCAGCTAAGGTAAGGGTTTAGCTTTCTGAATCAGAAATCGGCTTTCAAGGACAATGAAGAGGCACATAATATATAGAATTCTAGACAAAAGAGGTTGCTCTCAATGGGACTACGGTTTGGCTTATTTAATAGGATATATGCAATTTAGGAGTTTGTGGGGTGATGCACACAATACAAGGGCAACATTCGTTTTCAGCTATACGCAGACTAATTCTGTTGAGGCTATACTTTAATAACAAAAGTTATTAAAGAAAGAAAGAAAGACACTAGGCACAAGGGGGTTAATTTTGAATTTTATAACTCGTACCATTAATTTTCAATTAATTGATTTACTTCAAAATAATGCTAAGGGTTTATACAGACAACTGAGAGATTTATCAAAGAAATATGCTAACGTGCACAGGCTAATACAGATTCTACTATGGGAAGGTGAGTGAATTATACTGGCAGTTTGGGACTTTCAATGGGATTTTCTATGGGATTTCCAATGCGGTTATGTTACAAAAAGGAAAGGATTATGCAATTTAGGGCTGGGGTTATTTGCTACTTACAAAATAAGCTTTGGTTTGGGATTCTGGAATGCCAGCTAGACCTCAGGACACTCTAGACAGCTAGGCATGGGGTCTGGTCTCTGCACTCTACTGGACGTGATTCGAGACAGCCAGCTGATCTCAGGATACTCTGGACAGCTAGCCAAGGGTTCTGGTCTCTGCACTCTCCTGGATGGGATTCTGGGCAGCTAGCTGGATCTCAGGACACCCTGGACAGCTAGGCAAGGGGTCTGGTCTCTGCACTCTGAAAGGTGGTATGGTTCAGCTGCCTCCTCTCCATCCTCCTGGATTTGTGTGTGTCTGTCCCTCTCTCTAGTAAAATCCCCCTTATATAGCCCAAATGACATCATTCATTTTACAATCTAGGGGGAGTACTCTAGAATTACACCTACCCTGGGATAGGACAGTTCACCATTCCTCTCCCCCCCTGGCCTTATTGGTTCAAGGGGAGAGGGCATCATCTGTCTGTTTGTCAGTTATTATAGTTCTTTGTCCCCAAGTCCACTTTTAAGCAAAACTGTGTTATGTATCATAATTTCAAACTTATATGAGCCACTGACATAAGAAATAGATATGCGGTTTCAGTGGGTCCTGGGGAATTAGACAAGCCAATTGCCAACTCTGTGAGAGGTAGCATGGCCTTTTGGCTCATTTGTGTCCTTTTCATGAAATGCATAACTGTTACATCCCATTATCGCCGTTGGTCTGTGTGGCATTGTGGTAGGATTTGTCATTCTTTGTTCCTGGCCCCTCCTAAAATGGCCGCTGTTCATTCCTGCGTCATTTCAGCGGAAGACGCTGACATCGCATGCATGGACTGGACGTCTGACGATGTTCACGTGACAGCATATAGTAGCAGTCGTTCGGCTTTCCGACGCGTCGCTACTTTACAGCAAGACGCTCTGTAAGTTTCCATTCCTAGGAGCTTTCTTTCTGCTAATCCATGTTCCCTACTAACCTCCTACTTGTATTATAGGCCTGTTAATTCCCGAAGTTCTTCACATTCTACAGCTACTACCAGGGACCGAGACACATTTCCCAGAACGTCCTTTAACCCTGGAATGGCTTCTCTTTCCATTGTTTCTATTCTGTCTGAACCTACCTTCCAGAGACGTAGGTAAGGGATTCACCCGTGCCGGTTCATCGATCACTTTGACAAGATCCGTCATTAATATTCTTTCCTTACCCATAGATTCTCTTTCTTTCCTGAACGACCGCTACCAGCTCAGATACAAAATACTGTCCAGGCAACTCTTCCTTTTGCCATCAACTACAGTGCAGTTAATGTAGGTGCAGGGATCAGTTCTTTCATAATCTTTCCTATTCAAAACTTCCCTGGAATCCAACTCTCAGCTTCTTTTTCTTGCAGAAAGAAGTCGGATCCTATTTCAGTAAAGACTAACAGCCCTCTCTTATGCTACGCAGGTGGGTGGTTTTTCCGGCGTCTCACTTCTTCCTATTTCGGGTTTCTCCTTTGTAGTAACGTGTTTTCTCCTTTTATCAGAACACTTCCGAAGAGCCTTTCCGGTGACTGTTTCCTCACGCATCCGTCACTGGACTTAAGACATCAACCTAGAATCCTGATACAAAGCATCGGTTCATCTAGACACTGTAACAAGCCTCTCCAACATCCATCACAGCGTTTTCTACCCCAGAGGGTTTCCCTGGGAGTGTTGCTTCCCTCCATTCCTGGTCTTCTCCAGACAGAGGGCTGTAGGATTCTCAGGGGCATTTTCACTTTCTTCAAGCTGTTGTCATCTGACCAGGTTAGTGGGTTCTGTGGATTTGGTACTAAGGCTAAATCAGTATTACTGATGACAGTGTACAGTCACAGTTTTACAATAACAGTTATAACTATGCAAATGATTAAGCATGTTCTTAATCTCAATTTCCATCTTTCCACCAATTTTCATATTTGTCCCATGTTTAAATCTGCCAGAAACGAGTCTTTACTGGCCATTTCAGTCCACAAAGTCCTCGGAACATGCACTTATTCTTTTCAGAATGCCCTGGAAATCACATGGGAAAATATCATAAAACAAAATTATCTCTTATTCTGAGAGCTTGGAAAAATGCCTAAAATTAATCAATCCGTTATGTCAATTTGGAGGATCTGTCACATATGAGAGAGCGGTGCTTCATCCCCCACAGCCAACTGTCTCCCCCTGCCTCAGCTTGCAACAAAAGACTTTTATTATACCCTTTAAAGTTTGTCAGTTTGTCCTTGGTAGTGTGTGTGGAAGGAACTCACAATTCTTGGTCAAGCTCTAGCCACACTTGCTTTCTTTGTCCTCCCTGCTAGTACTGCCTTCCAGTCTGGCAGAGCAGAGAATTATAATGCTCTCATCCACATCACATGTCACTGTGTAATAGTTCACTTATAGGTGTGACTTCCGGTGGGAGGAAAGGCTTTCAATTGAGTTTTGTGCCTGAGCCCAAAAACAATTCTTTCTTGTATTCTGAGCCTCTTCCAAGGTGATGTCTTGTGGGGGGAAATATAGTGTACATTTCTTAGCCAACCCCCCCCCACAACATATTTCACTGACATTTTTGTGCGAGCAAAGCTATCCTTTCACATTGGCTTTTAAAGGTCATTTTTATTATTTTCTTTCACACCTGTGCAAGCTGGATTTTTCATCTAATGTTTGAAATGCGGTTCTGTTGGTCATATGATTTTTTAATTTATCCTTTTGAGTGGGTTTGCATTTGCTGCTGGTCCATTGAAACAGAGGTGTAGGCCCCCTGCACAGGGCTCTCTGTTTGACATGGAATAAAAAGAAAAAGACAAGCCATTTTTCATTTGCTGTGTTTAGAGCGCTGCTGTTCACATGAAAGGGAAAACAAAAGCTGCGTCAGGTTGCCATGTTGAAATCCCTGATCCTTATGTGATTTAACAGTAAGACAAGGCCGTTTTGGATGTAGTGCATAACTTTGATATTCAGAGGCAAGAAAAACAAACGCAGGGCCGTTTTTCAATGCAGTGCATAACTTCTTGTTATTCAGATGAAAGAGCAGCATACGCAGGGCCGTTTTTCAATGCAGTGCATACTTCTTGTTGTTCAGATGAAAGAGAAGCAAATGCAGAACCATTCTTGTTGACATGTTTAAATGCTTGCCAGGGAAAGCAAAGCACAGCTGTTTTTGGTGCCACTGTTTTATGCAATTTTTCAGGTGACAGGGATTTCTGTTCCAGGGCCTTAAATGCACACCACAACTCAACGTGAAACTCCAAGGAGTTCATTTTGAAAGAGCTTGTAGTTTGACAGCGGGGAGCCATTACGTTAACACTTCAATGTAATCAGCTCCCTGATGCCACATTTTGGTCATTTGCATGACAGAGTGTAAAAGTGCTGGACAAAAGATGGTGCACAAGTGTGTACATCACCTCTTGCCCTCCCTGTTTGCACACCCTGTGCAAATAAAGTAAACGCTGCCCACCATGAACACATGGCAGGCAGCGTTTACAATGTATATCTATGGGTTCCACATGATTTTTGCTGGCAGATAAAGCAGGCCGACACCATAGGGATCCCCAGCATTTGCTCCCACATGAAAATGCATGCAAGTATATAAATACTGTAGGTTTTGCTTCCTCTCCGCCATACAAATATAGGAAAATGGGGTATAACATTGATGAAAGACATACAAGTCTTACACAACACTTTTACGTCTTTCATTGAAGCCCCGAGTGATTAAAATTAGCCTACAATGTGCCAACTCTTTCCCCTGAAAACAAATAGAATTGTTTGTGCTGAGGCTATAACCCACACTGTCAGACCCCAATGGCATTTTCTCATTGTGCCCTGGCAGAGGAGAATATTTGTTTATATATATATAGCAGTCCAACCTGAAGTGCCAGACAAATGTCCTGTGAGCAAGAGTATGAACAGCAAACCCAGAAATCTGTTAATCCTAACTAAAGAAAGGTTTTAGGTAGATACCTCTGGTGTTTTTTTGTGTGCATTGTTTGTACTCTGTATTATTTGTAACACACATTCAAAATGTAAGGGGTAATAAAACCACACATGGAACAGCTTCTTGGCACTATATCAGGGGTTCTTTACCAACCCAGTGGTCATCATTTCACAGACTTTGCAAGGTTGGTTGGATGACTCCACCATGTCCACGCTAGTGTGGCATGATGAAGACTTCAGGAACCCAGCAATAGGCATGGCTAAGCCCATGCCTTGAGCATTCAGCATATGTGGACGCAGAGGAAATCTGCACACACATGTTTGGGCAGCTTTGCTCCTTTACTGCAGCCATCAGAATGAGGCCTAAGAATGACACTCATTGCATCAATTTTAAAATGTTTAAGGACTGGGTCTTTCCTGTGTACAGTTGACCTTTAATCTACTGGTTGCACACAGATGCCTGCAGAAGGTGTGTTGACCCACTGAGCTATCATATTGTAGTTCGGAGACTTGTGAAGTTCCTTGAACTTCATTTGTGTACCTCGAATCACCTTGAATCTTTACAGCTGCCGTGAAAGTCCCTTGACGTTCGAGTCCTCTAGGGAGAATCTTGGAGACACAGGGCAGCCTGAATTGTTCTGGAACCTCCTCAAATCTCTGGAAGAAATTTTGAGGGGTGCATAATAATTTTTTGGGGGAAGTTTGCCATGATAATGTTCTGCTATGATTGAGTTAAAGCAACAAAGTTATAGACAATATCCTTAGGTACATTTTACTTAGAGCATCTGATGGGTCACTGGTGCATTTGAATAGTCTATTCCCCATTGTAGAGTCCAATTAGATTTGAGGAATTAGTGCATGTGTTAATTGTGCATGCACCTTTTCTGCAGTTTTTTCTGGAGGATTTATTTCCATGTCATAGCTGGTGGTTTTTGACATATAGGTTTTTTAAAACCTTAACATGGCATAGTGGTAAATCAGACAGCATTCAGTAATACATTTCCGCAACACTTGGAATAAGGGTCAAAGTTTTTTTTGTTAGAGCAATCTCTCTATTGTTTGTTGGGAAATTTGAAAATTTCGAACTTCGCACGCCATACCACTGACAGGGTGGATGGTGGACACGTCATCATCATTATTTCTATCACTTTAGGAAATTGGTACAAATATTACAATAGTTATGGTAAATGGGATAACTGTAGCATTTAGGTTACTTTGTGTTCCTTTGTGTAGAGGTGATACATTTGTAGATTTTCATGCGTGCAGACACATAACCATGAAACATTGTTTCACGGAGGGCCCCTCCTCACTAAGGTAAAGCAGGCGATCAATATGTGCAAATGGTGTTTAGCTGCATGAATGGCGCTCTTGATATGAGATCATAATAGGTACAAAATGCAAACATAATGGTATACATGTATGGGAAATGTTTTTTTAATTTTCTAAAAGGGATGTAAAATATATGAGATGGGATTGCTCTATGTATCATGAGTCACCACATTGTGGATTAATCAGAAGGGTGTTTTCGCCATTATGGCAAAGGCTTGCAAAGGCTTTGTTAGCAGTTGGGGAACAGGATTTTCAAGTTGATCAATGGGGTAGCTGTGGTCAGTTTGCAGATGGCTCAAGTGCTGGATGGAAAGGGAAGATATGATCTTTGGTGAACTGGAGAGCTCATTGTTGTAAGAGATAGGCATCTTGTGAATTCATGGGGTTGTTTGAAGCAGGTGGCTTCTCCTGGTGCACTTGCAGAGACCAGTAGTAATATATTTTAGCAGGACAATGGTGTTGTCAGAGAGTGGGCAGTACTCATGTGAATAGAAAAAGGTCAGCCACGTAGAAGCCATACAAATCGGACACCGGTCAGGTTTGGCAAATGTTATTAGCAAACACAAACAGGTCAAAAGGAATCTACGTGTCTTTCTCTAATCTTCATGTGCTTAGGTATTTTTGGGGTAGGTCTGTGTGTGTCATTAATAGGAATTATGTTGTTGTGCAACTAAGAGGCAAGGATGACACAAATATGGAGGAGGAGAGGAGGATTTTGGGAAGGGGTGTGTTGAAAATGTAAACCTTGTAATTATACATTTTTGTGGATTGTGTTATAATGTTTGTGTCCAATCAACTGTGTGGGTTTTAGATTTCCCTGTACAGGAAAACCAATCATGTTTGGGGGATGACTTTGTAACGCTATCTTGGGGAGAATTTTAACTGTTGCAAATTGTATATATTGTGTGTTCTTTGTGTGGTTCAGAGAGACCAAGGTTAGTTTTACTCTTATTAGTAAAGATTTCAGTTAAAGTAGGCTTTGTTTCCTTGGTGAATCCAAAATATTGTTAAGGATTTATAGTCGTCAGCACGATGGACACCTATATTGTGACTGTTGCAATATACTGTCAATTTCTTTCGCCACAAACAGAGAAAATTAGTTTGACTCTTAGATGTCATCTAAGCCCCCTCCCGGCCGTGGTACAATAAACTTGCTTTAGGACAAAAGGTGCACTTACTATTTTTAAAGGTGGGCCTAATTTGGGTAAAGGGGCCGAGCTAAAGGTCCATGCCTACATGCTTCATGTAATAGAATTGCTGTTTGTGTAAAACTACAGTTCCCAGAAGGGCCCAGTTCAGCCATCCTGCATGTGGTGCAGTTGTTAAGGACTCTAGGCACCCAAAGGAGTCCTGTGTAGAGTCAGTCTGTGAATCTTCCTTTCAGAAAAAACTTCCTCACGATTTCATGGCAGTCGGGGAGTCCTTTTTCCTTTTATGTGGACAGCGCTTAAAGCAGAAAGAGAATGTCCATGGCCCACTGATCATTGCATGCATGTGAAATACACATTTAGGATGCTTCTTCAGTGACATGTTTCGAGAGACAATTTGTTAATAGTAACAAGGATGCTAGAGGTGTCAACCCAGACTATTATGATCTGTGTATCTGAACCATCGAATGTGTGAATACAAGCTGGTTTCCTAAAGAGTCCAAAGTCAATATTCAGGATGAAGTATGACAAAAACTGGGAATTGAAATACCAGAGAGCTTTTTTAAGTGGTTAAACAGAAGCATCTGTCAAGCTTACTCGCTAATACATTAGCTTGAGAGTAGCAGCAAAGAATGAGTGACAAGGGAGTGCAAGACCCTTCTTGTGAGCTCTCTAAAGTAAATATGATGTGAAAACAATATTAATATGATTTGGAGAAGAAAGTGGCCGCCATCTGCGCTCATCTCCCAGAATCCAAATTGATTTGCAGTTACCATCCATGTCAGGGAAGCGTATCCCTATTCTTCAAAATACCCAAATGGGAAACATACTTATTATTGGAAGTCTTGCAAGCTGCTCTTCATCACCTGCTCATTCTGCTGAAATAGCTACAAAATAATCCCATATTAGGCATATCAAGACCTTATATTAATTTGAAATGTTAGGGCTTGATACGTCTGTTTTATCTAAAGTCCTGCCAACGTGCGTTTCGAGCATTTGGCTCTTCATCTGGTCATTATTTCTAGTGGTGTTAGTGTAGGATGTTTTATCAGGTGACATCTAATTCAGTGGACCATTCCACCCCCCCAATCCAGGCACGCACAATCTTTCTTTATTTAATCAAGTTATTTATATGAATCTGGTACCACCAATTTAATAACAATGATACCTTAAAGCTTCCCTCCCCTTCCGGGACAAGAAACACACAGGGTTTCCTAGAAGGTCTATTTATTAACAAAATCAAAATAATTGAATCAATTAAAAGATGAATAAATAATACATCCATAAGTGCTTATAATCGAGACACTAGTCAGTTTTCAATGCTACAGTAATAGAAGTACAGACTTTAGTAACACACACGTCACCATAGGTATCTATGCATTTATTTCACCCTAAGCATGCATGCACCATGGGAAGAATGCACAAGAGTTCAAGATGAATCTTTCATTTGTTAAAAAGCACATTAACTTAAATTATCCCTGTCACTACTTCCCCTTTATTCAAAATAGGCACCACCCCCTTGCTCAGTAGACGGGTCAGAATTTCAATTGCATTTTATACTCAATTGTAAAAGACTACTAGATCTTCATGTATGTAAGTGGCTTATAGAAAATAAAGTATGTTAAACATGGATGTAGGCTAGATTCCCTTCCGTTATGTTTCTATTTCATTATTGTGTAAAAGTGTATCCTTCTCACTTTCAAGGGGATATTTTAACTAGCCAGAGAATGGGTAGTGAATAATCTCCCTCTCCCTTTGGTGTGGAACACTTAGCTCTCACAACAGTATTCTACTTGATGGTGTATCCAGTAAGTGTCTGCTGAAAGGCCTTCTCACACTCCACTGACCAGGCACTCGTTTTGGGTTTCTTTGGAGTGGTGTGTTCAGTCAAAGGGGCAGATATAGTTCTGTAGTCTGACATGAAGTTACTATAATACGCTGTGAGGCCAAGAAGAGCTCTCATTTGGGTTTGGGGTGTGGGGGTCTCCCAGTCATGTACAACTTGTACTTTACTGGGCAGATGCTGAATCTTGCCCCCACCAACCTTATGCTCAAAGTAGGTCAATGAACCTTGACTATTCTGACATTTGGCAGCCTTGATGGTCAAGTGGGTCTTCTGAAAAGCCTGCAACACAATCCCAGGTATGTTACTTGCTCTTCTAAAGTAGGTTTGAAGACAGCAATATCATCTAGATATGCAATGCAGAAATTATCTAACCCATTCAGGACATGATTAACCAACCTTGGGAAAGTGCCAAGTGTTTTTTGTAACCCAAATGGCATTACCCTGAACAGGTAAAGACATTCAAGTGTGGGAAATGCTGTCTTCTCCTTGCCATTTTCTCACAGGTATATTTGCCAATACCCTGCAGTAAGCTCAAATGTATTGTGATGCTGGGCAGCACCCAGTTTGTCAACTAACTCATCGGTTTGTGGAAAGGAATGAGCATCTGTCATGGTGACAGCACCGGGAGCTATATAGTCTGTGGTGGCTACCTTTGGAACCAGAACCACTGGACCAGGCCATGGACTGTCAGAGGGCTCTATCACACCTATATCCAACATGTAGGTGACCTCAGACCTGATGTGTGATCTTACGAGCCTACGCAAGGAAATGAACAGGGGGCAGAACATGGATATTCCCCATTCCCCACGCACAATGAGGAAGAACAAGGACTTATGTGGGCATGTCGAGGGACGAGCTACGCAAAAGTATTGCATGCCCAGAAGTGCACAAACACAAGCATATTCATGGATCTGATTGTGCAACGTCGCGTCAGGTGAAGAAGCACTCAAAGCTTGCAATTATGCCCACACTTGAAAGGACCCGCAAAGTACCAATCGCATTGGAACCAATGCACAAAGGTAAGATAGGGTCAGGATTTTAGGGGTGCATGCACACAGTTGGGGTCCCGATTGCACTTAGGGGTGTTTATATGCAGGTTAATGGGGTGCAGCCTTGTTTTGTGGGGGTTCACGTGTGGATTTACCAGGGTCTGGCTTCACTTGCAATAAATGATACATATACTGTTGGGTTGCAGTTAGGAGTTATGGGGGGCCGTATGCAGTGTTTCTGGGGTGCTTCCTTGGTTCCAAGGGGATGGGCCGCAGTATTACCATTGAGCATGTTGTTGAGGATGAGGACTGCGCAAAGGTAAGAATATGTGGCTGGATTTTCATTGCGTGGGGGCATGTTGTGGGTGTTCCACAGGAAAATTAAATGTATTTGCACATTGCGTCATCTTGCCCCTCAGGTTCAATGAATATGCAGCGTGTGCAAAGAAAACCTGGCTTGCAGGGAGACGCAAAGTCGATTTCAGCGTAGGGGGGCTTTGCTGGATTTTTGCACAGATTCAATAAATCAGGCCCTAAGTGTGTTTGGTGTCATTCACCTTTTCAAAATTGTGACTGACTGTACAGAGGGACCCACCACTAGTGATTTCTGTAGGAGTGTACGCCTCATCCATTTTCATAAGGAAACTAAATATGTCCCAGAATAGCACTTGCCATTGGATGTTCAGAATTATTCTTTTGAATGTAATTGTGATCCTCTATATTACTATTGACTCTTCATTTAACTGAATTGGTCAAATAGCAAAGAGCCAAGATCAACTCAACAGCAAAATACTGATTTCAGAGATCTTGACTTGTTCCAAGGGCTTAGTTCACCAAACAATAATACTCTTCAATGTCTGCTGCACCCACTCAAGCAACCAAAGAGGAAACGTTTGGATGCCCATTGCCTCTCCTATGACATTCAACATGAGTCCACAATCGGTGAAAGTTAAGAAAGACCCTATTGTCACACCTAGAGAATCCTCTGAGTGCTGACCCTACTACTCCTTCCTACTTGTTCCCCTTCGTCACTAACCTTCTCACTACTTACATCTTCTAGACTTACATCACATTTCTCCCCTATCTCAAAGGACATGGTTCATGGGCCAGCTCTGTCACAAGCTTTGACACTCTCCTCCCTGATGGCTATAAGATCAAGACCCTCTACGCACCCAGATGCAACTGTTCAAGAGGGGGTGTAGGCCTGATCTTCCAGGAGTGGATCCCTGCCTCTGTCATTCCTACGCAGGCCTACTCTTCTTTCGAATGCCTCATCTGCAGGATCTCTCTCTCTCTCCTGGCCATTCCCTTCCTGTGGCTACCATTTATCGGCTACCTGGTCAGATCTCCTCTTACTCTCTGAGTGGGCGGACCTCTCCTCTTCCCCCCTGGTCTCCACCATTCAACTCCTCCTTCTTGGAGACTTTAACATCCACTTGGATGCTTCCTGTCCTTCCTCTGGGCTCTTTAGCGGCCTCTGCAACTCTCTCTCACTCTCAATTCTCCCCTCTGGCCTGACTCACTCTGCAGGGCACACTCTGGGTGTTCTGATCTCTTCAGACCTTCCCCTTTCTATCACTCTCACCACTCCTCTCTCCTGGAGTGATCACTTCTCCTTTCCGCCCAGCTCACCCTCTCTACCACTCAGGTCAAGCCAACTCCAGCACTGCCACCTACCTTCTCAGTTATACAACCCATGAAGCGTGGAACAGTTGAGGCTTTTGCCGCCACTTTCTCGCCCCCCTCCAACTTCCTTTGGCTGACTCACACCCTGACAAAGCCCTTTCCATGCTCCACTCTGCTATATCTGATACTCTCGATGTTCTTGCCCCTGTCATGAGGATCTGCTTGAAGCCCAAAGCCAAGTGCAACTCCTGGTACGACTCATACCTCGTCACTCTTAAACGCAAGTGCAGGGTGGCTGAGAGGAAATGGCGTGTTTCCAGTACATCCTCTGACAAACTGGCCTGCTGCCTGCTCCAAAGGCAATACCGGCTCTCTGTCTGCACCAAGAAGAGAGTCCACATCCAAGCCCACATCTCTGCGGCATCTAACATCTCGGCCAAACACTTTAAAATCGGCAAGGAGCTGGAAAACACTGCTGCAGTCTCTACCTCTCCTGTCTTCTCCCAGTCCTCTCCCAGGACCTCTGCACGGCCCTGGCTTCTCATTTCACCTCTAAGAGTCAGAAAATCCTGTACTCTCTCTCTTTCTCTCCCCATCCTCCCCCTACTCCCTGCTCTTCATCTGGCCCTTCTTCGGCCATCTCTCCTCCCTCCTTGTCTGCCTTTCCCCTGTTCTCCCCAAACAAGGTTTCTAGACAAGTCTGATCTATGAAAGTCTCATCAAACAGGTTCACCCCTGTTTCTCCAAAACCATCAAGGACCACATTGACACCCTGGCTCCTGCTCTGACTGACTTCTGCAACCACTCCTTTGCCACTGGAGTTTTCCCATCCCCCCTGAAGCACTCATTTGTGCACCCTGTTCTTAGGAAACCATCTGCCGACCCGTCCTTCCCAGCTAACTATTGCCCAATCTCCATCACTCCTTTCCTGGGCAAACTCATGGAAAAGCTGCCCATCCTTCAGCTTAATCTTCACACTGAATCTGTTGGTTGTCTCCATGACCATCAGTCTGGCTTCAGAGCTGTCAGAAGCATGGAAACTGATCTCCTGAACATCCATGAAGACCTGCTCTCCAACCTTGATTCCAACCTCTGTTTCCTCATCTTACTTGATGTCTCTCTGCCTTTGACATGGTCAACCATGCCATCCTGCTCAACTGCCTCTGTGATAACCTGTGTATCACCTATCAGGCTCTTGCTTGGCTGACTTCTTTCCTCTCCGATCGACCCTCCCAGGTCCAACTCGGGTCCTTCCTCTCCTCTATCTCTAGCTCTACCTGTGGTGTTCCCCAGGGGTCTAACCTCTCTCCCTGGCTGTTCAACCAATACCTGGCACTTCTTGCCCACCACATTGCCGCTCTCTGCCCCAACTTTCAGTTCTACGTGGATGACACTCAACTCATTTTCAGGCTCCCTTCCACCACCTCTTCTCTCATCACTGACTGTCTGTCTGCTATCCTGGAATGGTGTGCTGCCAAAGATCTCTGACTTAATACCAGTAACACCGAGATGCTCCTCTTCAGCGCATCTGCTCCCTCCTTTCCTGTCACTCTATGGTTGGCTTCTCTAAGCCCTCTTCCTGCTCCCACCTGTGAGGCGAAAAACCTTGGGGTCATCTCTGACTCCACACTCTCCTTCTCTCCTCACATCTCTGACTTCTCTAAGAAGTCACACTACCAGCTTCATGTCCTCAGAAGTATTCTTCCTTTCCTCTCCTTTCCCCAGAAGCTCACTGTCTCCAGAGCTCTGGTTCGCTCTACTGCAACAGCCTCTTTCTAATTCTCCCTGCCTCTACTCTCTGCCCTCTGCAACTCATCCTAAACAGGACTGCGAGACTTGTCCTTGGCCTCAAGCCCAGGGATTGTATCTCTCCAGTACTGAAATCTCTGCAGTGACTCCAGTGGCGGCGAAGATTATGTTCAAAACTGCATTGTCCACTAGGCCTTCTGGGTCCTGGGGCCTCAATACCTTCATCTCTCTCTTCCTAAATATCTTCCTTCTTGAGCTCTTTGCTCATCCGCCTCCAACTCCCTCAGGGTCAGTCGCTTCTCCAAGTAACGAGTTGGTGGTAGACCTCTTTCTTAGGCTGGGGCCTTCCTCTGGAACAGCCTCCCTGCCTCTATGAAACTTGAGGACAACCATCTCCGGTTCTGGAAGCACCTCAAGACCTTCCTCTTTGCTTCTGCTTTCTCTCCTCCGCTTCTCTGCTGATCTCCTGGCTGAAACTGAAATGGCACTGGTTACCTGGCTACCCTCTGATCTCGGGTCCAGGTCCCCTTCCCACCAGTTGCACACCTGCACTGCCCCCCGGCAACCCTTGCACTTGGAGGCTGTTTCTGTATCCCTATTGCCCCCTATCAGCACTTGACATCTGATGTCTGCACTTACCCTTGCACTTGCCACCAGCTGACCGCACTTTTTATTTATGTTTTATTTATTTTATTTTTTATCCAATGTACTGCACTGCCCCCTTCTCCTTTCCCCTGTACTTTCCCCCTACCCCCTCCCCTGCACTTGCGCAATCTCAATGTCACCTGGCCTAGTAAGATCGCTGTCTCTGTCTTCCCTCTGTTCCCCCTCCCTTGCCTTGCCGCGCCTTGAAACACTTGTGTATAGGCACGTTATAAATGACATATCATATCATATCACTGGTATTGTTTTAACTATAAAAACATTCTCTGTTATGTATTCTCTGTAATCACATAGAACCGGTGTAATTATCTAGGTATATTATAGCAATGTCTGTAAAATGCCCATCAAATACATATACACAACCCAAACGGTTTGGCTTAGTCAATGCTTGTGTTTAATCGGACTTCAGTGAAAGGAACAGACACAAATTAAGTGACTGAAGGCACACTTGGTTAAAGCATGTTTATTACCCCAGTAACCCGTTGCAGATGCTTTTGAGCCTTTAACTCTCAGCAGAGTACTTAGAAATGACACTAGCAGCACAACATAATTTGCTGTTAGTGCTTCATAGAGCTAGCTCAAAGCGACCATAGGAGGATGTGTTCTAGGCAGGGAGAGAGAGGCATGGGTAGGAATGGCCATAGGCATTGGTATGTCCATACATGGGCGTTCAATGGGTGTATATATAACCAAACTACATCCCCAGTGTATGTGTGTGTTGCCTCATATGTCATCGCTCTCCTAGCTGTACTCCAGTGCAATAATTTTGGATTATAGGGGGTGCTTTAGGACTACCTAATAGCCAAATATAAAAATGGCGGTTTCCATAGCCCGCCCAAGTCAATGTTGCATAAACTAGACGTGTCATGGCGACTATTGAGTCTGATGCTGACGTAAATGCTGGTCTTTTAATTTCTCACTCTCCACTAGCATACCCAATCGCGGTTTTATGGTCACTGCCATCATCATGGTGGCCTAAAGTCAGAGTACAGAGATCCCTCATAGTAACTTTGTTAAGCATGTTTGCCCCTGGATACAATGAATCCACGCCGCCAAATCATCCAAAACACATCAACACCATTGAACAGGCAATCCGAGCTGTGAAAAGACCAAATGACAATGAGCATCACCGATGAAGTATTCCCAGTGGTACATCAAACACAACACATCCGGAGCAACAACACTTCCAGCACCTGGCACAGCAGGCAAGGCGATGCCACACTAGACACAACGAGAGACAGTACCTCATAACATATAACGTGCAATAGCCCACAGCACCATCTGCAAGAGACTCATTCAAACTCAACTCACCTCTATTCACGAATATGCACAAAAGACCCAGCTGTGAACAGACATCACAACACTCCTTAATGCCAACAGTGGGGCAGATTACAGGTTCAATCACCAATACCCGTCAAGACACACAGAGCAAAAGCCATGCACACGGGCAGGTGTCTACAGTGAACAGCAACAGACCCCTGCAAACCTGGCTGAAAGCCTGGGCACATGGATCTGCTCTATCCTGATATCAGAGTATATGGGTGCATGAGAAAATCCGTAGGCATATAATAATATCCGCTTTTGATAGCAATTTATGACAGACAGACCCCCTGCTTCTAGGCACTGTGGTAATATCTGATTGTTCTACATTCAATTCACTGACTCCAGAAGGCTGAAGTGCTGAGTCAGCCCTGTGTGGCAGGTAAATGCGTAATCCTACAATTATCCACTAGGACTGATGGTGTGATAGTTAACCCTGTGATTGTGTTGCTGAGTTTGACCATGTGAGCATGATGCTGGGCCTAGTTATATTGCTCTTAGTGAGATATTTGCTAGCAAGACTTCATTTGGGCAAATGTCCCCCTGGCATAAATGCCGGTTCCTGCACACGTGAGGAACCAATATCAGAGTATCAACTGAAAATGTCAAAATGCTGTTTCTCGGCGCTCTGAAGGGGCCTTGTCACTCAGGGCTGCTTGTTAGTGGAGGCATTCAGAGGACCCATCAGATTGGCGCATCCTGCTGCCAGTCGAACATGTCAGCCAGTGACACAACAACCACTGGGCAGATTGGGCTTTACCAACCCGTGTCATTTTGGGTTAAATTGACTTGCCCTGGCGGACCAAGAGAGCCATGGCCATAAAAGAGGACACAGACAATAAACGACCTTCACGACTGAACCGTTAACAAAGGCTGGGTAATTCTAATTTTCGTCAACGATACAGGAAGAGGCCATTAGCCAATATAAACTCTCTGACGACAAGTCTCTGGAAATATCTTTAGTGCAACCACCTATGGTGGGGGTCACAGGCAAGACAGGTGGTAATCGATCAGCTGACCATTTAAAGTCTCCCAAAGAACATAAGGAGGCCGTCAATCACTGGCTACAGCCAACTTCATTTACTATTTCTATATTCTTTGAGGATGGGTAGTCACCCATGAAATGTAGTGATGTACTTCTTTGGATTATGTGAAACAGATTGAAGGGTATAGATATGTGGTAACTAGGGTGCATTGTAAAGACACTGAAATCCCTGCCCTGGTTAGAGAAAATACTTCATCCCAATCAAAATGGGGTTATGATATCGATCAGATTATAATCATGAAAGAGAAGCAGTCATTACAGTGCAAATCTATAGGTGCCCACGAAGAGCTGTCCCTTGCTATCTAAATATATTGCCCCAGACCACAAGAGGAAGTAATAGCTAAATCACATTGGGAATTGCTTCTTCTTTTCTTCCTGTACCCAGCCAGCGATCCTAAAAATTGGTTCACTATAAGTACTTGGAATACATAAGGGCACTACCATCTATTTGTAGAGGGCAGCTCATTTATTCATTTTAATGACTCAGACACAATAGTACAGCAGGAAACCTGGCTAATGGGGGAAGTGGTACAATAGTACAGCAGGAAACCTGGCTAATGGGGGAAGTGGTACAATAGTACAGCAGGAAACCTGGCTAATGGGGGAAGTGGTACTTGGTGGATATACACGTTTTTGTAAAGCCGCCAGAAAAGGTGTTAAGGGTCGTCCATATGGAGGATCATTGACCCTTTGTTTCAGTGCATTTAGGGATAGGGGGATTGCTAACACATCTGATAACCCATATTTCCTGTTGGTGAATGTTGAGCTAGCTGATGGCAAAAAAATGCTGGTGATAAATCTTTACGATCCTCCCGGAGGTGCTTCTACTGAAGAGATCCAATTGGCTATTCATGAAATAATTAACTTAGATAATACAAATTATCAGGCCTTGGATCTTCTAATTGGAGGTGATTTCAAATCCCCCTGTATAGATTATATGGTTAATGACAATGAGGAGGTGTGTGTTGTAGCAAAAGATAATAAGTGTTGTAAATCGGGTAGCTCTGCCCGCCTACGGACAGCCTTTTGCTTTGATCTAGGTCTGCAAATGTTTAATGAGTTCAGAATTGTTTAATAATGTTCAGAATATGTCTGTAATATTTATAGACTTTAGCGATCATGGAATACTAAAAATCATGATAATAATACAGCCATTTAAACTGTCAATACAAAACAGAGTGGCAGAGGTAAAGATGAATATTTCCCAGAATAGAATTGGTGGTTCAGGGGGGAGGAGAGGGCTGTGACGCGGCGCGCAAGATGGCCGCAGCCTGAAAGCGCTCCGTTGGAGGCTTAAATATACATTCGAAATTCACCCTTAAAATGGTGGTAACCAGCCGAGATACTGAACCTGGGCTGCAGCGGAGGGTGCCTGGCATCGCTGGGAGAGGAGGCAGATTTGGCGGCTTGCGGTCTCCGGCGATATCCGAAGAACTTGGCCCTACGATCTGTTGCGCGCTGCCCTTCCCCCCAATACTAACGGCTGTGGTATGGCCCGGAGCGCTAGGAGCCGGGGGTCATCGGAGCACCCTTAAAGGTCTGTGCTGGCTGGTGAGTGGCGGCGCCCGTGCTGTGGCCGTGTCCGGTGTGGGTGGATGTTCCCCGCCCGAACCCTGCCTTGTGGCCTGGTTTAGTGCTGGTGATCCTTGGACGCCGGAGGGTGGACGTTCCTGCCCGCGGTACGCGGAACTTGCAGCTTGGAGGTGAGCGTTGGGGCGGGCCCCCGCAGGTCTAGTGGGACTGATTGGATTTGCTGTGGCGATTTGCTCCACCTGTGTCTCCCCCTCCGGTTACTGCTGGTGTTTTTTTTTTGTGACGATGCCCGGTGGTTCCTTGTCCCGAGCTCATATGGAAGGACCCCTTCTCTGCTGAACTCCGGACTGCTGGGACCAGTACGTGGAACCCTGGTGCAGCACCCTGTGGTTCCCTTCTTCTGGAGTGCATGTTGGGGCGAGGGCTTCCTTCATTGGTCGGGCGGCAGGAGGGGTGCCGCAGTTGGGTCTGGGCTGGAGCCCTGGGCCCCCTGGAGGGCCACCCACCCCGTGGGAGTTTCTGGAGCCTGCTCCTGTGTCTAATCTTGAGGGGAGGCCGCCCCATCTTGTTGGTACCTTCGCCTGTCAAGGTACCTGGGGTGGTGACCCTGGACTGAGATTTAGGGGTCCCGGCCCGCTTGCGCCCGCCCGGGGTGGAGGGGCACCGCGTCTCGGCCGTGGCCCCTTGCGATTACCTGGGTCGCCTGGATGGCCTGTTTTCGCCCCCTGGTGGCCCTTCACGCTTGCCTGTGATTCCTACTTGTGGGGTTCTACAGAGAGAGGTCTGGGCCATTGAAGACTGAGAGTTACCCAAAGCTGTCACTTTGGTTTATACCACAGTCTTTCTTCATAGAGCTGGCTCTTCATGCTTAAAAAGTCCTTGTGGGGTCTACCTGATATGGGCAATCAGAAGCAATCCAGAATGGAACAATTTGCCAGGCAGGACCGTGATCCGCCACAGCAGGACCCAAGCTCTAACTCCTCACAGAATGACATCGGGGCCCTTAAGCAAACTCTGTTGGCACTGAAGGGGAGTACGGACAGTCTTGGTGCAAAAATTGATGCTCTAGCTTGCATGGTGGACATATCAGCGGTCCATATTGATAAGCTGTGTGGTAGAATGTCCGAAGCCGAACACAGGATTGGGAACGGCAAGGACAAAATAGCATCGCTCCAGCGAGAGGTCGCCTCCCTCCAACAAAGGACGCGGAAAGTTGTGGCCAAGAATGAGGATCTTGAGGGGAGATCCAGGCGGAACAATATAAGGATTACAGGAGTGACAGAATCCACCCAGATTGACGCTCTAGCTTGCAAGGTGGACATATCAGCGGTCCATATTGATAAGCTGTGTGGTAGAATGTCCGAAGCCGAACACAGGATTGGGAACGGCAAGGACAATTCATTGGTCGGGCGGCAGGAGGGGTGCCGCAGTTGGGTCTGGGCTGGAGCCCTGGGCCCCCTGGAGGGCCACCCACCCCGTGGGAGTTTCTGGAGCCTGCTCCTGTGTCTAATCTTGAGGGGAGGCCGCCCCATCTTGTTGGTACCTTCGCCTGTCAGGGTACCTGGGGTGGTGACCCTGGACTGAGATTTAGGGGTCCCGGCCCGCTTGCGCCCGCCCGGGGTGGAGGGGCACCGCGTCTCGGCCGTGGCCCCTTGCGATTACCTGGGTCGCCTGGATGGCCTGTTTTCGCCCCCTGGTGGCCCTTCACGCTTGCCTGTGATTCCTACTTGTGGGGTTCTACAGAGAGAGGTCTGGGCCATTGAAGACTGAGAGTTACCCAAAGCTGTCACTTTGGTTTATACCACAGTCTTTCTTCATAGAGCTGGCTCTTCATGCTTAAAAAGTCCTTGTGGGGTCTACCTGATATGGGCAATCAGAAGCAATCCAGAATGGAACAATTTGCCAGGCAGGACCGTGATCCGCCACAGCAGGACCCAAGCTCTAACTCCTCACAGAATGACATCGGGGCCCTTAAGCAAACTCTGTTGGCACTGAAGGGGAGTACGGACAGTCTTGGTGCAAAAATTGATGCTCTAGCTTGCATGGTGGACATATCAGCGGTCCATATTGATAAGCTGTGTGGTAGAATGTCCGAAGCCGAACACAGGATTGGGAACGGCAAGGACAAAATAGCATCGCTCCAGCGAGAGGTCGCCTCCCTCCAACAAAGGACGCGGAAAGTTGTGGCCAAGAATGAGGATCTTGAGGGGAGATCCAGGCGGAACAATATAAGGATTACAGGAGTGACAGAATCCACCCAGATTGACGCTCTAGCTTGCAAGGTGGACATATCAGCGGTCCATATTGATAAGCTGTGTGGTAGAATGTCCGAAGCCGAACACAGGATTGGGAACGGCAAGGACAAAATAGCATCGCTCCAGCGAGAGGTCGCCTCCCTCCAACAAATGATGCGGAAAGTTGTGGCCAAGAACGAGGATCTTGAGGGGAGATCCAGGCGGAACAATATAAGGATTACAGGAGTGACAGAATCCACCCAGATTGACAATATGTACTGTTTGTGGAAAGGCTACTGATGGAAATCCTTGATAACCCGCCCGTCACTAACCACTACATGGTGGACCGTGCGCACCGATCATTGGTGAACCGGCCTCCCCCGGATGCTCTGGAGAGGGCCATCATTGCCCACATTTTCAACTATAGAGACCGCGAGAGAGAAGAAGACTCTGAGATGGGGCTCCACAACAATACGGTTATTCCCGGACTTCAGCCAGCAAGTGCAGGACCAAAGGAAACCGTTTCAGAATGCTAAGAACATTCTAAGAATAAAAGCTGTCCGCTATGCAATGTTGTACCCTGCGAAGCTTAGGGTAGTGTACAATGGCAAGACCCTGCTCTTCACTTCATCGGATGCTGCAGAGATATTTGCAACTGAAATTCCGGATCCGGAGGAGTACCCTCGGGGCTCCCCTTGATCTGAACACTGGTTGTTAGGCATTATTGTCATGTACTGTTTGGGGCCCCCACCGGGGTATATATATGTTTGTTTACATTTTCTCATTGTTGCTGAAGTGGTAATATGGTTATGGTTTATACTTCAGGGGATATGGTATAGCCTCCGGACAGAAGGAGCTGCAGCGGCCGCCAGCACCCCCCCTGCCCAGCGGCACTGCTTTCTTGGTTGGTGTGTTAAGTACAGGGTCTTTGGGTGGGGGGTGGGATGTGTCAGCCGGGAGATTGGGGTTTCTTGCGTGGGTGGAGGGAGGGGGGGGCGGTCTAGTTCAGAGGGTATTGACGGTTGTACAAGAAGTACTGGGGTTTTTGTTCGGGGGGTGGGCGGCTTCCTTCTTCCAGGTTTTGGAAATTATTGGCACCTTGGGTTCTCGCTCTGTGTTCCCTACGATCAGTATACGTCTTCCATGCTAAACTAGATGCCTTTAGCTACTGTCTTTGTTCCTGTCTGATGTAAACCAGCCCGTGGGACAGATGCACTTTCAAACACGACTTTCACCGTGGTCACATGGAATATTCGGGGGTTCACTAATGGGAAAAAGTCCCGTCTCAATGCAAACTACGTGAGGAGACATCGCGCCAACGTGTTATGTGTCCAAGAGACCCACTTAGGGCTGGAGCATAAATTGCCAGCATTAGCGGGCTGGGGAGTACATATATATGCCTCGTCCTATTCTACCCATTGCAGGGGTGTGGCAATCTACATTCACTGTTCACTAAACTTCAAATTGCATAAAACACTTACGGATACAGAGGGTCGTTTTGTTCTGGTTGCAGGGGAGATTGCGGGCTGGTCGGTCCTATTTGTAAGCATATATGGCCCCAACTATGATTGCCCTCAATTTTTTCTGAGTTGCGCAATGCACTTACGTACGTTTCCAGGGTATGAGGTGGTCTGGGGGGGGATTTCAATGTGGCATTATCTTTGACCCTCGATAGGTCCTCCGCAATGCAGACGTCTCTCTCTCATGCAGTTATCAAATGGTCCTCCATTGCTTCGGACTATTCCCTGGTTGACCTATGGCGCCTTCATCACCCGGGCTCCGGGAAATTCACCTTTTATTTGAGTGTGCACGGGAGCTCTACCAGAATAGATTACATCTTCTCATCCCCTGAACTGTCCCGTGGTTCTTCTAAAGCTTTGATACTACCTCGTACCTTGTCTGATCACTCCCCTGTCTTAGTCCAATTCGATGCCCCCTCCATCCTCTCTAGACAACGCAGGTGGAGATTTAGAGCTTGTGCCCTGGAGGGCCTAGCGTTCCGCGAGGACACCCACTGGGCTATATCCGAATTCTTTCTAATAAATGCAGACTCTGTTTCGGACCCAGGGTGGTCTGGGAAGCGTTTAAGGTGTTCATTAGGGGCTGGTGTATCTCTCAGGAGGGGGGAGTTTTGAGGTGTATTTGTAGAGCCATAGTATCAAAGGAAAAGGAATTGAAAGAGTTGGAGCTGAACTTGGCTGAGACTAGTTCTCCTGAAATTCAGGATAGCATTGAGGTTAAGGAAAGGGAAATACGTCTTTAATTGGCCGACGAGGCCAGATTTTTGGGAGGCCCGATTATAGCCTCCAGGTTTGTGGAAGGGGACCGTCCTAGCAGAACTCTTGCGTGGGCCAATCAACAGGAACGTCATTTACAATCTATAGTGGAAATCGTTACTGCAGAGGGTGAGTCCATTAGGGTTTAGTGGCAGGATTAATTAAAAGTTTCGGGGGTACTATCACACGATGTATACTTCGAAATCAACAGCCTCTCATGATGACATTACACAGTACCTAGACAGGGTGGCACTGGGGTGGCTGGACCCGGCAGAGGGGTCACTGCTGAACGTCCCTCCAACGGATGAAGAATTGCTTAAAGTCTTCCAATCGCTTCGCAATGGGAAAGGCCCGGGAATTGATGGCATCACTGCTGAGTTGTACAATGCATTCCTGTCTTTAATGATCCCTCATTTGTGTAACATGCTTGAAGCGTCAGCTTTGAGCAGGGTTTCCCTGAGACTACCAGGACCGCTCTAGTGGCTGTCCTGCTTAAACCAGACAAGAATTTCAGACATTGTGCATCCTATAGGCCACTGTCGTTGGTAAATACTGACAAGATTATTGCTAAGCTGTTAGCAGATAGGCTTTTACCTCTCATGCCAGCACTGGTCCTTCTGGACCAGGCTGGTTTCATACCGGGCTGTTCTACACAGAATAACTTACATAGGTTGTTCACTTTGATGCACAACGTTAATCCTGAGGTTCCTATAGCAGTGGCAGCGCTCGATGCGGAAAAGGCATTCGACTCGGTCGAGTGGCCTTTCTCTTCGAGGTCCTCAGGAGGGCAGGGATAGGTACCACGTTTTTACAGTGGATCCGCTTGTTGTACACAGCCCAGAGGGCCGTAGTATATACTAATGGCGTCCAGTCCGATCCCATCTCTCCATCGCGGGGCACCAGGCAAGGCTGTCCCCTTTCCCCTATCCTATTAGCCAGTAGCCTGCGCTCTAAGGGAATATCATGCCCATAGGGGTTCTCACTTCGGTCCCATAGGTCTATTGTTTCCCTATACGTAGATGACATGTTAATCTACATAAAAAACCTGCAAATTAATCATAATCCTGTGGTAGATGAGGTCTCAGAGTTTGGGGCTTTATCTGGCCTTTGTATCAATTGGGCAAAATCTGAGGTGCTTCCACTCACCCTTGGTGTTTCCCCTTTAGACGTTAGGGACTCCTTCGCGTGGCGTCCACTAAGTATTCGCTATCTGGGTATTCGTGTGTCCACATCCCCCGGTAGGCTTTATGAGGAGAATTATCTCGCCGCCTTAAAACTCTTGGAGCATAAGGTAGACACTTGGGTCCGCCTTCCTCTCTCTCAGGCTGCTTGCATTTTGATTGTCTAAGATGTTGGTTTTGCCCAAGTTGTTATATGTGTTCAATAATGTTCTGATTTGGCCCCCCGCATATTTTTGGCAACGAGCTAAATGTATGATGACTAAACTGATATGGGCTGGGAAACATCCTCCCGTCTCCTTGGAAACTATGTGCCGACCCTACTCTCAGGGGGGAATGGATGTGCCAGATCTTTATTTATATTTTCTGACAGCTCAGGCGCAGTACACCGTGTGGTGGTGGTCCCCCTCGGTTGATTTTCCACATTCTCGTTTGGAGAAGGCCATTGCGTATCCTGACGATCTCAGAGGGGCATTCCGCTCACACACGAGACGGTGTTTATACAACGCTTTTCTAACCTTCAGATTCATTCTCTGGGTGATGTTGCGCCGGACGGTAGATTTATGGCTTGGGAGGATCTTTCGACGAGGGGCTCTTGAAACCCAATAACACAGCTCTTATATTTCCGGCTGAGGGAAGTACTGAAAACCAGGTGGAGTGAATTTTTGAGCGCCCCACCCCCATCCCTTCTCATGTTATACATTACTGCGCCAGCATCCTCTAAGAAGCTAATCTCGACCCTATACGGTTTGGCCTGGGAGGGACGGCCCTCATTTCGTACTTGCTATAGGGGTAGGTGGGAGGACAGCCTGGGGAAAGTATTGTCTGAAGGGCAATGGAACTTGATTTCCGCTCAGACCAAGACCATCTATGTCAATTTTAGATTCCATTTGATCCACTTTAAATTCTTACATCAAGTATGTCTTTTCCCATTAGGTTACACAGAATGTATCCTCTTCAGCCCCCGGAGTGTAAAAGGGGATGTCAAACGTCTGCTGATTTCCTCCACGTGGTATGGGTGTGTCCCCAGGTTTATGCTCTTTGGTCGAGTATAGCAGAAGCTATGTCAAGTATGATTGACATTTCTATACCACTTACCCCCAATGCTGGTTGTTAGCACTGATGGATTTTGGTTCCATTTGTCAGAAGCGCCTTGTAAGCATGGCTTTGGTGGTCACAAGGTCACTACTAGCGCGGAAGTGGGGTTCCCCGGTACCACCCTCTTTCCATCACTGGCTCAACCTTATGGCTTGCTGTGAACGCAGAGAGACCCAGTATAATTTAACGCTTCCAACTAACAGCAAGCCTAAGGACTATTGGGACCCCTTCAGGAGTTATATGGCTAGGGAGATGGATTCGGAAATGGGCTCGGATATGTAGCATGTGGGAGGTGGTCCCAGGGGTGCGCCCCACTTTACATGATCTTTGGTTTTGTATATTTGGGGGGGTTATGGTCCTAAATTAAGGGTGGTGGTACTGAAACAGGGATTATTTTCTGTTTGTATCTGTTCTTATTTAAATGGTTTCCCTTCCCTTGGTGCTAAAGTAATTTGCAAATAATATGCTTGGGGAGAGGGTGGTGGGGGTTGGTTGGGCCACACGGGGGCTAGCTCCCTGTGGTATTCAGTTGTGGGGGGTTCTTCGTTAGCCTGCTATTTGTGTATTGTTGAGTCTATGTTGTAAAATGCAAATAAAAACAGTTTAAAAAAAAATAATTGGCCGTTCAGACAGGAATATTGAAGCAATCACGACATATATGAGCGGCCTTGATGCCGTATATAAAAGCTTCTGTTTGCCGGATCCGATAATAGATTGGATTAGCATGATTACTAAGTGATTCCTGATTAGAGGATGTGGCACTTTATCCAGGATGGGGCCAAAACATGTCCATAGATATAATAAGGGAATAACTTAAACAAAAAAAATCTAAAGGCAGGAGATTAGAAAGGTAAATAATTTCCATAGCAACAGTGTAAATAAATAGACACAAATCAGGAAGCTAAAAAATTGGTACCACTCCTGGTTGAGGTGGTACCGCCTCTCCTGCTGTACGAAAGCTGATGAGAATTGAATGAAGTCATTCGAAAACATGACACAAAAAGACTGTGGCATCTGTTTAATAATAAAACACAATCGCAGAATTCCATGGCTTATACGATTGCTAGCAAAACTTGGGAAATACACCTAAGTAATACGTTTGCAAATAAGGCTACTGTACCGTCATACTGTCCATTAAAATTATCTGCTGATAGAGAGAATCTGGTGAGCATTATAAGCAAGCTCAAAACTGATGACCTTCTTATTATAGGATATTGTCCCTATTCGATGGTCCAAGCAAAATCTTTGCCAAATGTCTTTTGCAAAATATTGAAGAATGGATAGAAGAAAACCATATCCTTAGTCGTTTCCAGGCGGGAGTTAGGAAGGGCCTTTCCACAAGTTATAATGTGTGTATCCTTAATTCTTTGATTAGGCAAGTACATGATAAGTCAACTTTACCCCTATATATATATTATTTGTGGAGCTTGCTTCCGCGTTTGATACTATTGCTCGCTCAATACTATGGTCCAAACTAAGGAAATACAGATGCCAGAGAATCTACTTATAGCCTGCTAAATGCTACATGAAAATAACATTGCACGCATGAAATTGAATAGTAATGGGGAACTATCCGCAACAATTGACATTGCCAGGGGCGTGAAGCAGAGGTGTATGTTAGCCCCTGCTTTGTTTTACTTGTTTATGTCAGACATAGAGGAGTCTCTAATACTCGTGACTTTCCACCTAACTGGGATATTCAAAGATCCTGTATATGACATATGCCGACGATTTGGCCATATTTGATACCACCTATGTCGGTCTGTGTAGAAGAGCGAACGCAGTGATTTAATATGCTAAATCCAACCATTTCACCCTAAACATAGAAAAATAAAAATGTTTGCATTTTGGCAATATCAAGGAATGTATTGTAGCAACTAGTGGAATTTAGCATCGTGTTTCAAATTATCGTTATCTGGGATACGAGTTTGCATCCAAAAGAGTCATTGGGACTAAAAAAAGTCACACTGAGGCAGTTGCAATACTGTTATTGATTTAGAAATTTCATAACTCTAGTGCAGGCTTTAGCTTAATTGCCTTAGTAACCTTGTATCACGAAAAACTAGTAACAAGTATTGCATAGGTACTTGAATGTTCCTTTGTCCCACATGGGCAACGGGCCAATCGGCTAGAAGGATGCATATGGCGTTGGATCCTTCGTCTCTCTAAGGCAACATCAATACAGGCTTTAAGGATTGAATTGCGCCTAACTTCCTTGTCCACGATTATTAGTGTAAATAGAGGAAAGCTATTTATAAAAAATAGTGTGTGATGACTCATCATCAGTATTGAACATGCTTAGAGAGGACATGCTTAAGGGTAGGAATAGATCCCTGTCTGAGTTTAGAGTTATGAATGAAGATTCTTTCTCGAAATTAGCACGGTGTCGGGATTGGTCCGATTGTCTGGGTTCCCGCTTAGGTTCATTTAAAAAGAAAGCCCTGGAATGGGACGGGTCATGCTCCCACAATCATATAGGGAGTCTACCCTCTCTAAGCACGTGCTCAAGGCTATTTTTTCCTTACCGCAAGTCCCAAAAGTATATCTCAATTCCCTTGTCCTACTGCCAGGAGGCTATTTATGCAGATGAGGCTAAATAATCTCCCCGTTATGGAGGTTAAAGGAGTCTGGTTGCCCCTTGCTATAGAAGCACGTGGCTGTCGCCTCTGTAAAAGGCTGGGAGTTATTGAAACCCTTTCACATGTACTCGCATCATGTGGTAGCATGATTAAGTATTATGTCAAATACTATATGCATTTTGCCGATAGTCTATTGGATCTCCAGGGTGAAAAGTTCTGGATAAATAGTCTTTCTGGATGTAGCCTAACAAGATCTATTGCTCAGGTTAAAGTATGGCAGGCCTTTGAATGTGAACTATGTGGGCTGGGCAATGATTGTTCTTAACCTATAAGTATATATAAATGTTGATTTAATTTATGTATACTTTATTCTGATTTATATTTATATGAAATTCAATGTTTGTTTTAATTGTATACATGTAAATATTGTTGGGAAAAGTTCATAAAGAACTAACACAATAAAGAAATGAAAGTAACACATTTCATTGTTAGCGGGTGCATTCATATGGATACATTTTATGTAATTGAACTCGTAATGGGTTGTTAGTACTTGCATTTCAGGGGAGTGATTTGAAGGAAAGCAGGTGACAGGAGACAACTCATTCTCACATGGTCGAAGTGAGCGAGAACGGTCGGAGCGGTGTTCCACTACGTTTATTTATTACTGTTAACAGCTCCACTACTTTTTGCAACCATTTTGACTATTCCAGAACTGTTCTTTGTGAATTTCAAGCACACTTCTGTACCACCGGAAATCAGTTACAGCCAAACTGAAATCTGCTTCAACTCAATTGGCTGTCAACCAGCATGACTCCAGCCCTTGAAAAACGTGTTGCACGTTGCCCACTTCCTTCCTACTCTGTCCCGCCCCGAGTCACAGCTCCACTACTTTTGTGGTACCCTTCTATCCAGCAGGCATTAAGTCTGTGGTTTCAGACGTGACAGAGAGACTTAACTGCTTGTAACATTGAAGCTGCAACACAATAGGATCGTAGGAATGTGTAAGGAAGTTAGATTCCCCCACACAAATAAGTTTGCACCTCCACACAGTCTCTGAATTCAGAGCCTTTTCCACCAATTGAATAATGAGAGGCTTTAACAACCCCGGCTCCCCCCGAAATGTTAGCTTTGGTGCAACCCTGATGTCAGCCAGCGTTATCTTGAATGCTGAGTGGAAAGCGGACACCCGCAAAAAGAAAGAAAACGATTTCAATCTGCAATATTCTGCAATAAATGCGCTGTAAACCTTGCGCCAAAGAGTTGTTCAATGTTTTCCTTCGGACGGATCCGGGTTTCCTGTCGCCCTTCTAACTTGTTGTGGTTCAGACCGAAGATAAAGGGCGCGCTGCAGCCTGGCGGGTTTATTTACTCTGGCTTCTATGAGTCACTTATATAAACTAATGATCTTTAGTTTTACGCTGCGCTTTTTTTCCCCTTTTTTTTAAGCGGGTCTGCAATTTAAACCCATTTGAAAAGCTTTCTGAAACAAGAGAGTTATTCTTTTTTGGACCAATAATCCAGATTCTTACCCCAGACAGAAAGATCTCTGCTTGCAGCAGTTCTTTTCCTGTAACAGTGCCCTCATTGTTCGCAGCTCTGAATGCGATCCGCTGGGCTGAGGGACGGTGTAGTCACTTTACAGTTGCTATGAATAACTGTTGTTTTTTCCACGGCGCTGGGATAATCAGAGCACCGCCCACCTGGGGACAAGATTTGAAAATCCCATCCAGACACTCTGAGAAGACAAGCGGTTTCCATCAGTGTGTGTCCGCCAGCACGGCTCACTCATGAGGGACTTCTACTGACAGGGAAAGCCTTTTGGGCTCACTGCACAATAACACCCAGACTCGCATTGTAGTGGAAAAGGCTGCTTTAATGTGAAAGGCCAACACTCACAAATAAACGGTAACCTGGCCCCTGGCCTTACAGACTAAAATATCTGTTTATAACATATTGCCAAACAAATTTATAATTAAACACTTCCAATTCCCCCAACAATTAAATAATTACATAATTAAATCCATTCAATTCCTACCTACCTGTTGCTTGCTCCCTACGTCTCCATACCATCCTCTCAAGCCTTCCTTCCTGCTTTCTCTCATCTTTTCCCCGGGGCCATGCCCCTCCATCTTCAATACCTGTACTCCCTCTTTGTACCCCAGGTGTAGCCCATTCGTGCAAACAGCACCACCCCCCCTCCTTTCCCGCGCTATTCCCCCCATTGTTCTTCCCTCCCCCCTCATCCAAAGGGGCCATGCCCCCGGCATCAGAAAAACCCTCACCTGAGGTGTTCGTTCTGCCCCACCCCCACCCATGCTTCCCTCTGCCCCCAACTCTTCATTATTTCCTGCACTTGCAACTGCATATCCAAAAGGTAGTGCCTGTTTCCAAAAACCGACAAATGAACGCCATCCTCCCGGAAAACCGAAAAATCCTCATACACTAACTCTCTGTGCTCCAGTACATGCACCGCCGCCAAACTGCAAAACATTTTCATCTCCCTATTTATTTTCTTCCTAGTTCGCTCTACTGCCCCCTCACTTATGGCTCCCCTCCATACTCTCCTTGGCAACAGCTTCATCCATACCAAACTTACCTTAGGCCAAATCTCCCGAAGCTATGCCAAATCCCTCTTCATTTTCCTCAACAGAGCCACACCTCTGTCTCGGACCAGATCGTTCTCTCTGCATGTATTATCACCCCTTTTGGGACCCCATACACTCCTTCAGCCCCGCCAACATGGGCAGCATCTGATCTCATCGCAACCCCCTTAAACCCAACCATCTCACAATCACCACATTGCAACTGCACCCCAACTGAGTACCAAAAATCCTTTTCTCACCCTCCCTCCCCGCCCATTTCAACATTGAATGACCAACAATCCAAATCTGCGGCATCTCCCCCGTCCTCCGGGCCACATCTGCAAAAGAAATTACATTGTCATTTACCACTCCTCCCCTCCCAGCACCCCCAGCCCTCCCCTTTGCCACCCATGCCCACTGTCAGGCAGCCCCTTTGCCCAGATCCCTGATATATATTCTTTGTACTTCCCTGACCTCCACTGCCCCGAGCTTTTCAACTCATCCTCCGACAATCCCAACCATCTACCTTCAGATGCCTCACCCATCCTGAACAAATGAGTTCCAAACTCCTCTGCTTTTTCCCCCCACGGCTACCAACACCGTCCTCAATACTCCCAGCACTTGAGCTGCCGACACTACCACCCCATCCTCATGCTGGAAAACCAACCCGCTCTCCCCCCACATTACCCCTCCCACGCCAAACCTGTCCTAACCGGGCACAGCTCCTTACTACCCCACCCCAGCAATACCCAACAGCCCCTCCCTCTTTGGTCCGTCTTTAACCTCCTTATCTTAATATCCAATCCCAACTCTGAGAAATAAACATCCTCCCACTGCAGACCACCCGCCCCTACTCCCCCCGCCCCAGTTCGGACACCCTGAACGCCCCAAAAAACAACCAAGTAAAACATGCGGAAAACATGACCCCCTCCCAAGCCGACCAGCAGACCCCATCCAAAGCCCGGCATAATCTTACCAACAAAGCCGCTGAGACAGGTATCCTGCTGTCCTTCTCCCACCTATTCTCCATCGCCCAGCCCTCTAACACCCTGCTTGCCATTTCCCCACCGCTAGGCTGAAAACCTCAAAACCACTTCCGATAAAAAGTGATGCCCGCCAGCTTCTCGGCTATTGTTGCTTTCGACCATCCCTTGTCCATACACCCCAATAGGAAACTGACCACATCATCCCTTCTTCGCTCCTCCGCATCCTCCCTACCTTTCCAGCTACGCGCTCCCCCTTTTATGAATTCCACCCATGCCCTCCTGTATGCCGCCCTAGATGCCAGGGCCAACGAACCCTCCACTAAAGACAGCGCTCTCACCTTCCTATCTTCCACAGCTCCTCTGGGATCCGCTGCCCCCTCTGATCAGCTCCTGGTGCCAGTCCACGGAATCTCTGCCATTGAAAACTAGATAATGCATCAGCGATGCCATTATCCTTTCCCGGTACGTGTGTCACCCTAAACACTACATTCCATTCCAAACAGCGCAACACAAACTCCCTCATTAACCTTGCCACCCTCTGGTTCCTTGGCGACTGCCTATTCACTACATTAACCATGCATTCATTGTCAATATTGAAGTTTACTTTCCTGTTTCTCAATTCCTTTCCCCATAACTCCATTGCTTCCAGCAACGGAAAAAATTCCAGAAATTCTATACTTCTACCTTCTTTTTGCCATCGCGGCGGCCCCTGAAAACTCCAAATCCCCCTGCTGCATCAGCCGCGTCAGAAAATATTTGTACTTCCCATGACACAGGATCCCCTTGGAGCCACATGGACACCCCATTAAAACCTTCCAGAGAACGCAGCCAAATCCTATATTCCTCCCGAACCGCCACCGACACCCTTACCCGATGATGTGGGCACTTCGCTCCTGCCATAGACTGCGCCATGTTCCTACAAAAAGTGCGCCCAGGGGCCACCACCCTGCATGCAAAATTCAAATGCCCTACTAGCCTCTGCATCTTCACTAGTGTCATCTTCCGAGCAATTACCGCCTTTTCCAGCAAACATACCAGCCGGCTCACCTTGTCGTGTGGCAAGCATGAGGTCACGGCCACCAAATCCAATTCGATCACTAAAAATGTCAGCACCACTGCCGGTCCCTCCGTTTTATCCTCCGCCAACGGCACCCCCAACTGCTGCATCAGAGCCTGAAAATTTCTTAGCATCTTCTTGCATTCCTGTTCTTCGCACGCCCCACTAATGATCAGAAAATCATCCAGGTAATGTAAAACACCTTCAGCACCCGAGCTATATGTAAAGACCCACTGCAAGAAAGAACTAAAGTGCTCAAACAAGGCACTAGAAATTGTGTAACCCATAGGCAAGGCCTTGTTTATGTAAATGCGGTCCTGAAATTGACTTCCCAGCAGCCAAAAATCCTCCGGATGCACCGGCAGCTACCTAAACGTAGCCTTGATGTCGCACTTGGCCATGAACGCCCCGCAACCAGCCTTCCTCATCAGCCCCACCGCCTGATCCACGCTCGCATAAGACACCCCACACTTCTTCAGGACAATAAAATCGTTTACTGACATGCCCTCTGGCCTCGATAAGTTATGTATTAATCTAAATTCCCACGGCACCTTCTTGGGCACGACCCCCAATGGGGACACTATCAAGTCGCCTGGCAAATCCGCTGTAGAGGTGGTCCCAAATACAGGCCGCACTCCAACCATCCATTTTGAAGTACCAGGAACATTCACACCGAGATATGTGACGTATGATCAGCAAATAAACCAGCAGAGAGCTGCAGTGGGCTCTGTCCAGTACCTATCAGAAGAACAATGCCTATCGAAGTACCAGTACCGAGGAAACCATGGACAGTAAGGTACCCATTGAGAAAGCCATATCAACAAATGAGACGAACTGAAGATCGCCTGAGTACAGTCCCTGAAGAAACCAAAAAGGTCCTAATGGAAGACGAATGGTGATGTCACGAGAACCCGGACTGACTCACCTATAGAAGAAATGACGACCAGAGAATGACGCAAAGAGACGAAACGTCATGAACAAGGATATTGTGAACTTAGAGTGTGAAGGCGATGTCAAATGTAAGAAGCTTAAACTGTAAGCATGGCAAAGATATTTGACCAGTTTACACATGTACATATGCTTGGAACCACAAGAAAGCTAAGAGAATCGTGCGGCTTGCTATGCTTAGTAGAGGGATAGTGCGGCAAGCGCCATATATATATCTACCTCAAATAAAGCATACTTCCACTTTGCACGAAAAGCAGAATCAACAAAAATTACTAAGGCCATTCGAGAAAGGTTTCACATTCAACAAAATCAGAGCAGCAGAAACAAAACTCAGCAGAGGCAACTTGTGCCTAGGGAACCAAGGTGGTATCCATCAAAATGAACGAGCAGTAGCTACAATTAACTGAAGCAAGGACCAGAATACACTGCTTTGAAGGGGCAAGATTATAAGGGGATGGCAGGAGGTGGGTGAACATAAAATGAAATACACGAAGTGTTGAAGAAAATGCAAATGCACGGTGTCTGAATCACGTGACCAGCTGAAAAAACAGAGCAAGACCCCCACACATATGCATGGCTGTGAGACAGGAGAAGATATCTAGGCAGAAGATGCAGTCTCGAGGCCAACCACAGCGAAATAATTGACACATAGCCACTAAAGTAATGATTGATTGGAGGAAGGCAGGGTGAGTTGATGGTCACCCTGCACCTGGCCGACCATTCTGCGTGCTGCTAAGCAAAGTGAGAAAGTATGCAAGGGGTCGGTGCCAACCCAATCACAGTAGACCAAGTAATCTAGGTTCCTATAGTTAGTAGAGCCAATGGAACGTCATATTTCTAGTGACGTCTGCAGTAGTCATTTTGGAAGGAAGGACTTAGATGCCCACCTGATAGTCTTTACCCAATCCCCTCACTCTGTTACCCTATACAGATATAGTACCTATAGTAAAGTTATCTTTTCCGAACCAATAGAATTGCATGTCAACTTTTGAGTGTTACAAGTCAATGATGATGAGTTTTCAGTACAAATGTTAGGATTTTTATGAAGTTCAGGGGAGTTGAAGTGAGAAGGAAGATCGCACCATTGCTGATATTCCTGACTCCCTGTTTTTTGTACTTGTCATTAAACGGACTCCCTTTGCCAAACCGTTGAGTTGTCCTTATTGATTGGTGTATATATCTGCACCCCCATCCATCTCACGGGTGCTGCTATCTTGTCTTAAAGTGCTTCTGAGCAAACTCCGACTCTATGGGCCGGTCGGGAGTCTCGGAGCACACTTGGTAGCAGAGGATGGTTATCGATTATTGATTAGACAAAGACACCCCTTGACCGTCGACATAAAGTAACTCTAGGTCCTCGGCAATATCACAAGTCCTTTGCCATTCGGCCGAGTAGACCATGAAGCTCCCTATAGACAGTGGTAGAGTAAAAATAAAATCTGCAGAATGAGGTCTGAAGGGACCCGTGTTCCCACATAACCACTTCCCACTCCTACGGGCAGCTGGGCGGAAGAACGGCCAGAGAAAGCAGTGACGAAGGCGGTGATCCCGAGGATCCAGAGAGGAAACATGTGAACGGTGAGTGAAAAAGACTAATGCTTTGGCAAAAGTGCATGCCTTAGAACAATTGAGGGAAAAGGTAACGGAGGGCGACGGAAAAACCAAAATATAGTCAGAAGTAGAGAAGAATGTATATATATATGGGGAAGGGAATAATGACTCAAGAATAATTAAGTAGACAGAGGGAAGATACTGGGGAGGACAATAGAGAAGAGAGAGGTCACCTGGGAGGACACCCGAGAAGTGAGAGGATTCGCCTAATTCCTATGCTTTTAATACAAGCAGCTAGAAGAAACATGTATTCAGAGTCCCAAATAAAAGGGGAATGAATAGGCCACCACAGCGATTAAAGGCGCAGTGAAAGGGATAATTTTAGAGGCAGAGGTATATGTGACCAGCTGGAGTTCTTCTAGTCTGTTAACGTCTGTTTTATGTGTTGATTGTTGGGCAGTCATAGGACGGAACGTTTTCCTTCGAGGAACTGGCATAAGAACTGCACGATTGGATATTTGGCATGTTGTAGAAGGTAAGCTGATGTTTATTGAGTAAAACAGAATATATAACATTTTGTGGAAAAAATGGGATTGGAGCTTGCAGTGATTGGTGCTCGCTCATATTGTTGGAAATTGTTTAAGTCACATAAAGCATTGACCAGTTATATATATAAGGGAAAGTGAACAGATTTAAGCATGGAAGACATAACTCCATTAGCACACATGTGCAAACAGTTGCCGAAACATGCACCTAAGCTGAAAAAGTACAGTGCAGAATGAGTTAAAGGAACCACCAAAATGTTTATGCCATATCCACAGGGCGGGTCATTATCTAAAGCAGTTTTGCAACATTTGATGACATACTTGCACGCCACATACACAGGCAAAAAGTTAGACCACGCCTAGCTAGTCTAGAGTTGTGGAAGATGTATCAACAAGACAAGGAAGAGGAACCGCCATTAGACTGCATACTCAATGTATACACAGAGGGGGTTGAGACGCCCACAGCGCCAGCTGCCCCATCTGAAACAAAGATTGAGAACGGTAAGGATGAAGGGTTATACCCGCTGAGAGAATTGAAAGTAGCCACAGTGTATAGCAACCCAGCATATGAGTCACCTATGTAAAGTAGTGACGAAAATACGGATAAAGCTAGAGATATTACCTCAAAAGTCTGAAAGAATAAAGAAAAGAGATATACATACACGAGAACAGTTATATCGCGACGAGCAAGAAAGGCAATGCAATCGCAAACCAAAAGCAGCCACTGAACAAGACAGACAGGAGCAGCGAGACAGACAGGAGCAGCGAAGGTTAGAGGAAGAACAAAGGATATGAGAGAAAAGAATAAAGAGAAGAAGAGATGAGGAGATCCGAAGGACAATCGAACGTAGGGACGAAAAGAAAAAGGAGGAAGATAGGGTCAGAGAGGAAGTGAGGAAGCGCAGAGAGTTTGATGACAATCTAGAACGTAAGCGAAGACAGAGAGCAGGCGATCTTGAATATCTGGAAATAGAGATTAAAAAACCTGAGCCATTAGTAGACTGGGAAGACATAGAAGAATTCTTTCCTGAGTATGATTCAGTACCAGGCACATCTAGAAAGTATCAAGGATGACTTTTACACCAGAAGCATTGGAGAAATGATCGATATGATATATGATGAAATGGGGCTCCATCAACAACAATAACCCCAAGGAGAGGGGGAAAACGAGTGCCTGGAGAGCACTCAGCTTTATGACACTGAGGATGTCTCCCGAAGCAGTGGTAATAGAGAACTTCCCTAGATATATTAGAAATAAGCAGGAGCAAAGAAGATGCAAAAAGTTGCACAAGTTGGGGGCAGACAATGTCGTGAAGAAACAGAGAAAGGTAGAAGACGCGAAAAGAGAGTTTCAGGAGGGAAAGAGATAAGATGGTCAGACTCTAGGGGATCTACACCAAGGGCATCAGAATCTTCCGCACATTCAGATCGGCACGAAGAAGAATCTCACGGTCAGAGGGGGCTGTCGCCACCACCCTACATGAGCCGACTAAGATCATTGCCTGGTAGACCGCGATGCGGGAATATTACGCCTGCAATAGACAGAAGAGCAATGAGAGAGGAGGGAGAGGACTATGTGTCCCAATTTCCATTGCTTGAGAAAGGTGGAGCAAGACCACAATATATTCCATGGCCACACATGGATCGGGAAAACCTGAAAAAACAAGCTTCCGATGTTAACATCGTGAACCGGGAAATGGATACACAAGCTTGAAAAAATGACCGGAGGGAACACGTTAGCTATCGGGGATATCAAAGGTCTCTTAATCGCTGATCTTGTACTTCCTCATCTGCACTCCCCGGTCATAGAAGCACTTCTGCTTCCCTTGGCTGATTTGAAGCTCCTTCTGAGCCAGGCATTGGATAGTCTTCAGTTGTTCCCAGGTTCTCTGGACCCACTCCACACACTTTCCACCACAGTCAGCACCACCTTCTCAGCCTTCTTTTAGGATATCCAGGACAATGCAAGGTTCCCAGCTGTGGACCAATTCAAATGGGAAGTAGATAGCCATTGCCTGCAGTGCTTTCCTAGCAGTGACCAGGGCCCAGGGGAGTAGCTTTTTCCTGTTATCAGTGTCTTCAGAGAGCAGCTTCTGAAGAAAGCTATTTAAAGTCTGGTTAAAGTTCTCAACTAAGCCATTGGTCTGGGTGTGGTAAGTGGAGGTGGGGAGAGTTTCCACATTCAGGCGCCTTTTCAAATGAGTCATACCTTAGGACATAAATGGAGTTCCACATTGATAGACATTTTTAGGGAACCCTACTCAGGATAAGTAGAGGATCAGATGTTTAACGTTTCTCATGGGAAAGGCTTCCAGGTACTGGTTAGCATAGTCAAGGATGCAGACGATGTCAGATAGAGCAGATGATGTGTGGACACGGGCGGGTTACCCTGGGGTGACCACAGTTAATACCGCGCATGATTGAGCTCCATTTAACAATTGCAGAGCTGTGGTATGGAAAGTGCTATGAGTGCTATACCCAGAAACTTCCGATATGGGAGCTATCATGACACGTAAAATGAAGGAGTCGGAAGACCAGTTAATTTACATACAGAATTTTCAAGACACCTGGGTACTCGAGACTCGGAATTCTTGGGGGAAATCTATACCCGTGCTCTACCTTATATTGTGCCAAGGCCTGCCAGAACCAGTACAGAAACAGCTCAAGAAATTGGTGGGAATCGAGGCCAAGCCATGATCAGAAATACAGTCGACCATCGCACACTATTGCAGACTGTTGCAAGAAAAGAATCACAAAAAGGAAGCTGCACGAAAAGGTGAAGAGGCAAAATTAGTGCAGAAGAAATTGTCAAAATATACTCTTGAAGTAGCCATGATAACTAACACAGCTGAGTCGAGCATGCCACAAGTTAATAATCCACAGCAGAATAATCAGGGCAATACTGGGTTTTACCACAGGGGAAGAGGATTTCTAAGTAGAGGATGGCAGAGCAATCAGGGAGGTTCCCAGAATAATCAAGGGGGTTTTCAAAATATGCAAAATGGCAATCAAGATATGTCTAATGGGCAAGTGATCAGTCCATCGCCAGTATGTTGGTTGTGTGGGGTGACAGGGCATTTAGCGTGCACATGCAGGAATCAAGGCATGATGCAGAACGGCCAAGGGATAGGAGCAGGTACGGCGAATCCACCTGCATTCTTACAGCAGGGAGTTGCACAAAATCACACAGTGCAGCAACAGACGCCAGGAGCACAACAAGGCTTACAGCCTCAGAATTCGGTGAGTTTTCCACAAGGACAGTTCCAACAGTCACCGATGCAACTGTCACAGGGCAGACAGTGAACCCTGGTCTGAGGAGTAACATCGGCGATGGGGGAAGTCCATTCACCCAAGGTGGGAAAAAATTATATATGGACTAGGACAGCTCACTGGGAACCCTGATGTGTTCTATCCTATCAGTGACACCAGACCCTCACCGGGAACCAAGGGTGGATGTCGTTATAGGGGATAAAGAATATTCCTTCTTAGTTGACACGGGTGCAACACGTTCGTGTATACGTGAAGGCAAGTTTTCCTTGTCCGGCGATGCTATAAATACTCAGAGTTTCACAGGAGCTACAAGTCGTGTTCCCTTTACAAACGCACTTCCTGTCTTTATTGGAGAATGTGAGATTAATGTGCCTCTATTATATTCACAACAAACCCCAGTAAACATTTTGGGTCGAGATCTAATGACAAAACTAAATATGACAATCTCGTTCACGGAGGAGGGCATAGTATCCAACTCCAGGAATGCACTATTCAAACGTATGCAAAATGATTAGAGCATATGCAGGACACACAGCCATGAGAGCCATTTCATTAGAGCCAGAAATATTCACGTATGCAATGCGTGTGCTAATGGCAGGGCTGCAAGGCCTTGCTGAAAAATCTATGAGTACTCCAGATTAATTTTTGTTCAGGCCAAGAATATCTATGCATGAGGAAAGGGGACAAGTATTTCCCTTAGTGATACATACAGCTGCAAAGTGAGGAAAAGTGGTTTTGATTGATGGTCATGATGATGAAGGCCAACAATGGTGCACAGTAATCACTATTGAAGAGGGGTATAGATTGACTGACGTCAGACAAACAACAGTGGAGGTGAGCCTCACCTTTTGGGTGAAAATGATCAAAAAAGAAGTGCCTCAGAAACTGATGTTATCACAGAACTGCCCCGAATATTTAGAGAATGACATGGCCAAGGTGCCTGTCTTAGTGTGGACCACAGGACCCTATGACGTAGGCCTATTGAAAGGAGTCAGAGAAGTGAAGATTAAACTGAAGCCAGGAGCAATTCTACCGAAAGCACGACAATATCCCATGACCAGGGATGCAGATGAAAGGATTTTTCAGTTTTGGCTATGACGGAGCAAGGCATCTTAGTGACCTCAGAGTCATCATGCAATGCAGCGGTTTACCCTATCAAAAAATCAAAAGGGGGATCTTGGAGGCTAATTCAAGATCTAATGCCGATAAATTATATTGTTGAGGCCGAGTTCCCTTTAGTCCCGAACCCGGCTACAATTCTATATAATATACCGGTTGAAGCAAAATATTTCACGGTGATTGACTTGAAAAATGCATTTTTCTCAATCCCGTTGCACCATGACTCACAAGATCTGACATCATTCACGTTCAGACTGATGTGTCTAAAAAGCACGAGGCTACCGCAGGGGTACTGTGAGTCTCCTTCTATCTTTAACAGAGCCCTGCAGATGGACCTAAGCAATATTACATTAGAGAGTGTTGTCTTGCAATATGTGGACGACATATTAATTTGTAGCACGACAGAGGAGCAATGCAGACACGATTCTGTCCAGCTATTGACTACATTGGCTGAGAAACGATATAAGGTTGACAAACAGAAGTTACAGTATTGTCAACGAGAAGTACTCTACATAGGTCAGCTGATCTCTCATGAAGGGAAAAGAGTTACCCCAGAAAGAGCTGAAGCCATACTAAACACAGACAATCCATACACTGTAAAGCAAATGCAGAGCTTCTTAGGCCTTTGCAATTATGTCAGGGCATGGGTCTTCGACTACAGCTCCTACACCAAGCCATTGTTTCAGGCCCTAAAGAAGGCACAAGTGACGAAAGAAAAAATTGAATCGTCTGAGACCATGGAGAAAGGATTTGCTGAGCTCAAAAGAGCCATTTGCACAGCACCAGTTTTAGGGATCCCCAATTATGCAGAGAAGTTTTACCTGTTCTCACACATGAATGGCAGCGTTATGATGGCAGTGCTCATGCAGAGAACCACATTGGGGTATAATCCCCTGGCATACTATAGTGGAAATTTGGACCCAGTGATGATAGGCCATTTCCTGTGCGAACAAGGTTTAGCTGCCACAGCGTTCGCCATAGAGAAAGCTAGTACCATTGTAATGGGATGCTCCATGACATTGTTCATTGAGCACTCGCTATTTGCTATCCTAGAGAAGCCTAAAGGCACACTGACATCTCAGAGAGCTTCTGCTTATGAAGTGATCATATTGAATCCCTCAATCAAGATAGTTCGATGCAAAATAGTGAACCCAGATATGTTCGTAGCAGAGCCAGTCACTGAAGGAGAGCCAATACATGACTGTGCTAATTATGAAGAATTCTATGATGAAATTCCCAGAGTGAAAGAGAAGGCACTGGCAGGAGGAGAAATCATTTCCATTGACGGTTCTTTGAGAATCGATCAAAACGATGGACAAAGATATAGAGGCGTTGCTGTAATGAAGCACGCAGCAAACTGAGAGTTCCGAGCGCTTCTCAGTGCATGGATACAGTCTCATTATTCAGCACAAGCTGCAGAATTATTGGCGTTGATATTCGTGATTGAGAATCATGTGGACCAGGAAGTAACAGTGTACAGTGACTCCGCCTATGTGGCGTCAACAGTGCACGCAGGCTTAGCATGCTGGAAAAGGAGGGGCTACCTCCGAGCAGACGGCACACCAGTACAGCATGCAGCCTTGTTAGACAGACTGATTAAGGCACTACAGCTGCCAGTGGGCATAGCGGTCGTTAAATGCGCCGCCCACACAAAGGGGACAGATTCTATCTCACGAGGAAATCAAGCAGCAGACACGAAAGCCAAGCATATGGCATCCAAGAATGAGACGATCATGGATTTGGAAGTTAGTGACACTAATGAGAGAATGAGTGTCGCACGAAGTACACCTGAAGGTTACAACGATATGGGACAAACACAGTTGATGGAACTCCAAGGGAAGGCACCACAGGAGGAGAAAAATGTATGGACGCGGCGAGGGTGTTCTTTAAACCCCTCTGACAGCTTGTGGTGACAAGACAGCACTGGTAAACCAGTAATGCCTATAGCCCTGTTAAAATTACCGCTGGAACAGTTAAACTACCCAGCACACATGACAAAAGAGAATCTAGTGGCAACACTCGCAGAAGACTGGTTCATAACAAACTTAGCGGAGCATGTTGCACTTTTTCTGGTGAACTGTATCATTTACCAACAGTTCACAGCTGGGCACACATTGAAGGTACTTAGAGGAGTCATCCCAAGGCCTAACAGACCTTTTCAACACTTGCATGTTGATTATGTCGATATGATTAAACTATGTAACGGGTATAGGTATTTAATTGTTGTGGTGTGTCCATTCTCTAGATAGATAGAAGCAGGTCCCTGTACACACCCAGATTCTACCTGTGCGGTCAAATTTCTAGTCAGAGAGGTATTTCCCATGTGGGGGGTATGCAAAGTCATGAGATCAGATACCGGGACCCACTTTGTAAATAAAGTTTTCAAGCAGATTAGCTTGTTGCTTGGTAGAAAGCACAAGTTCTCGTTGGCGTATCATCTGCAAGGTAACGGGATTTGCGAGAAGCTCAATGGCTTATTAAAGGAAAGGATAGCCACATTGAAGCTTACTCTAAGAAAGGGATGGTTGCACTTCCTTCATTTGGCATTGTACGCACTCCGGAATCAACCCGGTTCTGACCATCATTTTACGCCGCACGAAATAGCCACAGGAAGGAGAATGCGCACTCCACTGAGACCCCGATACAGAGCTAGAAGTGATGCCAAGTCAACAGGAGAAATCTTAGGGTCTGAAATGCAAAATTACTTGAATTGCATGACATCTTGTCTTACTGTAATTTCAGGCCAGCTGCAGCGACGACGAAAGGGGTGCAGGGCAGCACGGAAGACAGAAGGAGATATTACTGAAAGCACAGCTCAAGGACTTTGTGTTCTATCAGTTTTCCCTGGAGACACCGTGTTGGTAAAAAATCATACGAGGAAAAGGTTGGACGAGCCAAGGTTTAACGGTCCCTTTACAGTGGAAGACTGCACTCCCACTGCAGTAAAACTACAAGGAAGAAGAGCTTGGATCTTTTTGGGCGACATCAAGCCATACATCGGAGAAGGCCCCCTGCTTGCACCCCAGTGCGAAGAGGCTACAGACGGCGAGGAAGAACCACAGCAAGTGCAGACGAGATCCATGATGAGAAAGAAGGACGCATGAGCAGCAGCAAAGCAAAGAATAAGGGCCTCAATACGGCTTTGGGGGTAGCCATGCCGCTATTGGCGACTATTGGCGGCATGGCTGCCACCAAAACCGGGTCCGGGTTCCCAGAATGGGGAATTACTGGGCCATTCTGAGTTCGGAGGGCCCGGTAATTCCTCCCTCTTTCCCATTCCCATCTGAGCCCCCATAGGGGTCAATGGGAATGGGAGAGGGAGCTAACAACGGGGCGATTACGACCGGACCGTTGTTAGCTCCCTGGTCCCCTCGCGGGACCCGGTAAGGACGCCTGGTTTTACCAGGCGTCCTTACCGGATCCCCCGAGGGGACCTTGTCATTTTGCGTAATGGGTTTAACGGGTCCGCCTCCATTAGCATAGCCCGTTAACCCATTACGCAAAAGTTGTAATGAGGCCCAAAGAGTTTTTGTGCAAAAGTTGTATTTTTACTTACGACATTCCTCTGAGCAAAAAGGAGGATAAGGACATAAAAACAAACACTCTGTGCATCCCTGTTGTTGGGTTAAGAAGAAAAAAAAGTTTTTTTGCATTTATAAACCACAACATAGCCTGCCAAATTTGAACTTTGGACTGAGGCACACTGAAGCCTTAATAAGGAAAAGAGAACATGCAACATTTTGTCGAGGACACATAATCTTGGAAGAAAAAAAACCTATCCTGACTCTTTCCACACAATAACCTTGTTCGGAATCACTTATGGTGCCCCACAGTAGCAACATCACCAAGGATGTGGTGACATACTTTGATCTAGTGCTAAAATCGTACCTGTCAGTGGTGGGGATGCTCACCAGTGCAACTGACTTTCTTCAAGATCCTGAAAACGAAAAGACTATAAGGAGATTGCTCACTGTGATTGCCGAGCAGTTCCTCCTACTTCCTGAGTACAGCGAGGAAAAGCCAAATGTCCCAAGCAGAGATGGAAGCGAATGAGCTCATCAACGTATTGTTCTTTCACCTAATCGAAGAGTGTCCAGAACTTGTCGGGAGAACGACAGACGTATTAACTTTTATTCAAGATCCAGCAAATACATAACATCTGAGCATCATCCTAAATAGCATAGTTATACAAGTGGCTCTCCGCGCAAACGGAAATTGCAGACACTGTTCACAGTGAAGTGAAGAGCAAACAGTCCCAAATTCCAGCAACAACAGGACAGATGTCCCTGTCAACAGAAGACAGCAGGTGGGCAAGCAATGTGTTCTTCCGCCTAATCGAGGATTTTCCAGAGCTTGTGGGGAGACCGGTCGATGTTGACGTCCTCACATACATCAGAGACCCAGCATATTCCGCACAGATGGGCATGCTCCTGCATGGTATTGTGATGCAAATAGAACTTTCTAACCATCAGCAGAACTATTTGAGAAGATTTTAAATTTTCCGCTGAGGGGCAGATCGAGAGAGAAGTGTCAAAGATTTCATTTATTTTTTATATTTTTATATTTTTGTACTGACAAGGACACAGCATGTCTTCGGGAAAGTAGCAGATCAGAGGCGTAGACTGGGAGCTAATACATTTTGAACATGTACAGTGAAGAGACTTGTTGAACTATTGCTTGATTTTGACACTCCCCATAGCCTAAACAAGAAAACTGTATCCAGAACTAATAGACAAATCCAGTGGTCTGACAAGGAGAGACAATTGTTTAAGCTCTACAGCTCACAAATAGAACAAACAAGATACAGAGACAATATTCTTTAGAATTTGTATTAAAAGTTAGCACATTTTTACAGATAATCGAGATGGGGGTCCAGAACAGTACTCTAGTCCTCCTGCAGTAGGAGAGATGATCACAGTTACCTGGACGTAAATGCTGCCGCCTAACCTACAGGGGCATAATGTATTTGTGTATTATATTCATCATCATCATTTTACTGTCATTAACGATCAGAACTGCATTTTATTTGGTATACGAAGCGTTCCAATCCCCGTACAGCCACCTAATGATGTGTGTATGACACCCACAAAACCAACCAGACCCTTTATAGTAATTCCAGTCCCTAGGAGATTTGAAAATGGAGTGAGTGAACTTGAGATAGATGTGATTGGCAATGACACACACACGCACAGAAACTGCCCTCATAGATCTAAAGACCCAAATCGATGAGCTCAAAGATAGTGGCAAATCAGCACTACTCCTACTTTTAGAACTCTCTGCGCCTTCGACCTAGTCGACCATACTATCCTTTGCAACCACTTAAAAACAGCAGCACATTTCTCTGATGACGCTGTCATCTGGATTAGATCATTCTTAAATGGCAGAACAATGAGGGTCTTCTCGCTGCTAGAGGCCGCAGACCCCATACCTATCACCTGCGGTGTGCCCCAGGGGTCATGCGTCTCGCCCGCACTCTACAATATTTTCACTAAGCCCCTTTTCGACGATCTGGACCATCTTGGTATCACCTACACTAACTATGCAGATGATACCCAGATCCTCCTCTCGCTTTCAGGGGATTATGAAAAGGATTTGGCCTTGGTGAACAGAGTGTATATCATCATCCAGGCATGGATGGCAAAACACGGTCTATGCCTGAATGATGATAAAACCGAACTCATTATCCTGGGCACTCCGTCTAACCTAAAAAAACTGGGCTCCAAATATTCATCATTCATAATCGATGGCAACACCATCATAATCGATGGCAACACCATAAAAGTCCAACACAAGGTGAAAACACTTGGTTTCTACCTTGATTCTAACCTTTCATTCACTAAACAGGTCAACTCCCTAGCATCATCCACAGCCTACATGTGCAAACTAATATGCACTGGCAAACCGTTCCTCTCAGACAATAGCTGTATAACCTTGGCCAGAGCCCTCATACTGTCACGCTTGGACTACTGCAATGCCCTCTACCTAGGATCCTCCAAAGCTACCATCAAAAGAATTCAAACATTGCAAAACAATGTGATAAGAGCGGCCCTAGGCATAGCCAGAAGAGATTTGTCGACAGAATAAATGGCTCCCAACCTATGACAAAATTCTCCTAAAAACCTTATCGCTTAGTTACAAATCTCTCAACAATGCCGCACCCTTCTACCTGGTGGAGAGATTTCATAAGCAGATGTCCACGAGACCAGTAAGACTTGTCAACAGAGATCGACTTTCCATACCTAGCTACAAACGCTCTACAATTGGAGGTAACAGCTTCCTAGTAAAAGCTGCCAAACTATGGAACACGCTGCCTCCCAGCCTAAGAACAGATCAAACATACCACAAGTTCAGATCCAATGCAATCACATGGATAAAATCCAATAACCAGAATCCATAAGCTTCAGCTTTCTCACTGCCATGATAACTTCTCTGCAATTACCCACGCACTAGACCTATTTGTGTATATATTTTCTTAGGAACCTGTTTTCCCAATGCATATCATGCCTGTAAATGTGCCTTCTCTGTATGTACACATTGTAATTGTAACCTATCCATGTATGTATTTTATTATCTTTGTATAACTAAGCTTTGCATATACTTGTAACGGTTGCGCCCTGTTACCTTAGGGTATGATGTGCATTATAAATAATAAACAAACAAACAAATAAACAAACACTTGTGGTATCAAGCAAATGGAAAGGCCGGAGAGAGGGTCGGCAGAGTATGAATGAAAAAAGGTTACTGACAACCACACACATGCAAACAGTGAATGCACATACAACAGGCAGAGCCGCAATCCAAAGCAGCAGAGAAGAAGAGACTGCCCCCTGTGAGAAGTTCCACGATAAGTGAAGTGCAAAGACAAATGGACAAAACTGAACTCCGGAAGAAACAAAAGGAGCTGAAGAATAAACCCACAGAGACAACATTGCTGAGCATATATGTTCCAGTAAAGGGGACAGGTACAAGTTCCACAGTACAGCCATATAGTGAACTCAAGCCTGTGTGGATGCAGACATTTCTAGCCAGAAAGAAAAAGACACATGAGGAGAAGGAAAGAACTGCCAGACTTCGGTCTACTCAAATGGCACAGATGAGGAGGCCTGCACCATGGACCAGAATAACTGAGAATCCTCCAGTAAGAAAGAGCCATATAGATGCATTCAGGGATGTAGTTGTAGCGAACTACATGAAAACTTTAAGAATCAAGAGAAGTATGCATGGAGACAACAACAAACTAAACGATTACTTGGACAAAACAGCACATTTGGGAAACAACATTTGGTACCAACACATGAAGGAAGTTGGAAGACAAAGTTCAGAGGGGAAATGCTTTGTTTATGCACTCCTACCAAACAGCATGGGGAAGTCCAAGATCTTCGTAGCTGTAGAAATTGATGTCCAGACAGCACACTGTCTTTCGCATGTAGCAACGTGCAAAACCAGAGGCCAGTTCATGGGTAGTGATGCCTCACTAAAATGGGCAAATGAAAAAACTGATCCTGATGAAGATGATTATGTTCAAGACGTAAAGACAAGAGACAGAGCTCATACTAGGAATCATGTGATCAGGTACGAGAAACCTGTAGTGAAAGGAGCGGAAATCAGATGGGAATTGAACAAGAAGCTAAATGTCCAAGGGAAAGCTCAAGAAGAGGCTCAAAGTTGGAAGAACAGAGGCCAAATGCAGATTTGGGGAACAGTGCTTTCACCGGACGGATGGGGGAAAGGAGTAGTAATTTGCAGGGCATGGATGGTCCTCAGAGCCTGCAAGGAAGCAACTGAAAATTCACAAAGGATATGCAAGCCATTGTGGCCAAGGCTTGCAAAACTGCTGACATGGTTGGAAGACATAGGAGGTCCTTTGCAGATAGTACCACTGGAGAGCTCAAACTTGTGTTTCAGGAATAATGGCACAAGGAAGATAGGAGAGAATGAGAACTGTGGACGAATCTTTGATGCTCCAGGAATGATGCATGTAACTGCAGTGATTATGGATCATTATTGTGCATGTGGATCCAAAGCATACATCAGACTGCCGAGAAACTGGGGAGGTATATGCACAATAGTGAATGTCCACGTTCCAGCATTGGTGATCCCGAAGAGTGAGTTGAACATTGACAGTTTCCCGAAAGCAGATGCTCACCTGAGGAAGAAAAGATCTGTGGAACTGTTGACCCGAATGAAGAGGGAGAATGACTTTTCGGCCAAATCAGAAGAAGCTTTTCATGCAATCCCATATGAACACAGGCTATTTCGCCTCACCTCATCAGTGTTCACAACAATTTTCATGCTAAGATTTCAAGTTGGAGCAAATACTAAATGGTTGCAGATAACCAGATGGGAACTACTGCAGACCATCAACACAACCATAAAAAGATTCAACGCGATCAAGGACGAGTTATGAGCAGTCCGACTGATGACTCTCCAGAATAGATATGTGCTTGACATGATCACAGCCATGGATGGAGGAGTTTGTGCAAAAATCGTAGAATCATGTTGCACATTTACACCTTCTCACGATGAGGAAAATGTAACTCTAACAGAAGCCATAGGTATGCTGACAAAACTGCAGAACCAGATGATTGATGAGACGGACAAAGTTGATGATGACAGTTGGTTTGGATCACTATTCTCATGGGTTCCACAATGGATGGCAGATGCAGTCAAGTTTCTAGGATTCCTGTTAGTGATGATACTGCTGGGTTTCTGTGTTATCAAGCTACTAATCTCCCCGTGCCAGAAAACTGCGAAAAAAGCCATAGGAATGAAGATCATGATTGATGTCGAGCCAGGATGGAAGCCCAAAGACTTGACTGATGAATAAATATGAGATTTTGTGAAAGCCAGCATTCATACACCATATAGGACTTCTATATCCCAAGAAGCATAGAAATTATGAGGGAAGATGGGTTTACTGCAGTCCAAATGGACAGTGTCAACTGATGACATGGAATAAAGACAAACACGTGAGAACAGCAGGAAGCCTAAAAGGAGTCATAAAAATATGGACTCCAAAGAGACTTTTCTGCAGATCATCATGTATAGACCCAGAAGATGAAGGAAGAATGGATCCAGACGATGAAGTGAAGGTGAATACAGAGGAACCAAAGAAGATGGATGCAAAGGAGGTGAAAGTGGTTGATGAATCGCCCAGAACGGGGAGTGTAGAGGAGGTCCCAAATACAGGCCACACTCCAACCGTTCACTTTGAAGTACCAGGAACGTTCACACCGACATATGTGATGTATGATCAGCAAATGAACCAGCAGAGAGCCGCAGTGGGTACCCATTGAGAAAGCCATATCAACAAATGAGATGAATCGAAGATCGCCTGAGTACAGTCCCTGGAAAACCAAAAAGGTCTTAGTGGAAGAGGAACGGTGACGTCACAAGAACCTGGACTGACTTACCTATTGAAGAAATGACGAACAGAGAAAGCTAAGAGAATCGTGCGGCTTGCTATGCTTAGTAGAGGGATAGTGCGGCAAGCGCCATATACATATCTTCCTCAAATTAAGCACTTTATATGAAGTATACTTCCACTTTGCACAAAAAGCAAAATCAACAAGAATTACTAAGGCCATTCGAGAAAGGTTTCATATTCAACTAAATCAGGAACTGAGCGGCAGAAACGAAACTCAGCAGAGGCAACTCGTGCCATGGGAATCAAGGTTGTATCAATCAAAATGTACGAGCAGTAGCTACAATTAACTAAAGCCAGGACCAGAATATGCTGCTTTGAAGGGGCAAACAAGAAGGCGAAGGCAGGTGGTGGGTGAACATAAAATCAAATACACAAAGTTTTGAAGAAAAGGCAAATCCACGGTGTCTGAATCATGTGACCAGCCGAAGGAACAGAGCAAGACCCCTACACCTACGCATAGCTGTGAGCCAGGAGAAGATTTCTAGACAAAAGATGCAGTCTCGAGGCCAACCACAGCGAAATCATTGACACATAGCCACTAAAGTGATGATTGATTGGAGGAAGGCCAGGTGAGTTGAGGGGCACCCTGCACCTGGCCGAACATTCTGCGTGCTGCTAAGCAAAGTGAGAAAGTATGCATGGGGTTGGTGCCAACCCAATCACAGTGGACCAAATATTCTTGGATCCTATAGTTAGAGCCAATGGGACGTTGTACTTATAGTGACGTCTGCAGTAGTCATTTTTGAAGGAAGGGCTTAGATGCCCACCTGACAGTGTTTACCCAATCCCCTCACTCCGTTGCCCTATACAGATATAGTACCTATAGTAAAGTTACCTTTTCCGAACCAATAGAATTGCATGTCAACTTTTGAGTGTTACACAGCAATGATGACGAGTTTTCAGTATAAATGTTAGGATTTTTATGAAGTTCAGGGGAATTGAAGCGAGAAGGATGATCGCACCATTTCTGATATTCATGACTCCCTATTTTTTGTACATGTCATTAAATGGACTCCCTTTTCCAAACTGTTGAGTTGTCCTTATTGATTGGTGTTGAAGTTTATATCTGCACCCCCATCCATCTCACGGGTGCTGCTATCTTGTCTTAAAGTGCTTCTGAGCAAACTCTGACCCTATGGGCCGGTCGGGGGTCTCGGAGCACACCGCAAATGGCCCTACCACTCTCCCTGCGGCTATCTCCTTGCACAGCTTCTCCCTTACCACTTAAACAATTTCCATGGCCGATTTCAAATTCTCCGCCTACCGACACACCCTTGGCCCCTGTTAACCTAACCTGAAACCCTCACTAAAACCCTCTCCCAAAATCTTCGACCTCTCCCTGTCTGGGTAAAAACTAAGCCACTTCTCCAGAACCTCCACCCTAACTGGAGTAAAAGCCTTTCCCCACAACCCCTCGACCTGCACCTCGTTCTATCCCCGTGTCCCCCTGCTGGAAGCACTGTGTGATCGGGTGCAGCCCTGCACATCTGCTGCACTCCCTACACACTGTCTTTGTGCAGCCATCTTTGTTAAAGGCCCAGCATGCTGCTGAGGGCTGACCTCTGCCTTCTCCTCCTACTGCCTACAGGGCGGGGCGAACAAGAAAGGGCCGGTAAGGCACGGGTAAGCCGCTTGCCGTGTGTAAAGTTGGAGCTGGCCTCGTCGGCGACATCCATTGCAACCAGAGATCCATGTCGATCTCCCCCCATACCGCCTGGCTGTCCTCTGCCATCCTTGCCCTGAAGTCCTCGTCATAACGCACCCACGCAAAACCCCCAAAACTCATGAGTGCCTTCCTTATCACATCCATATACTTCAACAGTGCCACACATCTCTCTGGGAATTTCTTGCAGTAGACGCTCGTGTAGATAATAAAAGCTGACGTCCAATTCTCAATCGTCACCGGCACCTTTGGACACGAAGCCAACTGCCTCTCCTCCTCCTTAGACTCCTCCTTCTCTCTCACCTCCTTATGTAGAAGCTTGAACACGTCCACAAACTCCCCTGCCCATATCTTATCCTTTGTTGACCCAATCAAATGCGTGCCCAATGACTTCGTAATGCCCATGTATGGCAACTTTTTTTGTCTTTTCTGCACCCTCCGCAGCCTTTTCTATCGGGCCTGTGCCTCGGGTGCCACCGGCTCACCCCCCTCGTCAGTCTGCACCTCCACTCATGCTACCCCTCTCTCCATCTCAACGGCCCCATGGCCCGCAAGCCCTTCTCACCCCCTCTCTCCTGTACCCCTCCCCCTTCCCTTCCGGGTCCCACCTCGTGTCCCCCCTGTGCCAAGCTGCTGACCATTCCCCGTCCCGCTCTCCTCTTTCTGCCCTGCCGTTGCCCATCCGCAGCCTGGCCTCCACTCCAAGGCTCCTCATCTCCTTCCTCACTAGGCTTCTGCTGCGGGGACAAAACATGTCAACATTCTCACCCAACCAGTCTCCCCCCTTGACCCCATGCACCCCAGCTCGCCGCTCTTGGCTTTCTCTTTCCCACCTTATACCCCTTCTCACCCTTTCCCTCCTCCTTACACCACTGTACCCTTCATCCTCCCACTGACCCACATCCTCCTCTTCCCCTTCATCATCCCCAATGCAATACCATGTCTGTTGTGAGCGCATGCTCGTGTAGGGCAGCTCCTCCTCGGGTGAGCCCGGAGCATCCACCTCGCTGCTCTGTCGGCGTCTTCTCGGCGGGGCCGTCGGAACCCCTGCCCGGTCTTCCCTTCCCCGGCGAGGAGTCCTCCATGCTAGGGGCCATGCTGCCCCCTCTAGTCTTCATTCGAAGGTCCTGCAGAGGGGCCGCTCTAAAGCCTTCTCCTGTCCCCACCTCCGGAACCGCGGGGCTGTACTATGCCCTCCGCCTGACATCCACCTAGCCGGGGAGGACGTTCCGCACATCTCCCTCTCCTGAGTACTCGCTGGCGACCGCTCCCTCCTCCTACCCCCTGCACTCTTATGCAGGTATTTACCTCCCTTACCTCTCTGCACCGCACTCTCTCTCTGGTGCTGGCACCCATGGTCGCACCCCCACCAGCCCTGCACCCTCTTGTAATCCCCTATCACCCGAAACCACCGCCGGCTCTATTTCCCCCAGCACCCTACCTGACCCTCCACCTTCCGCCCGTCCCCCCATGGACGCTCTCCTGGGAATTGCCCTCCTGCTCCTCCTGGCCCCATTATCCCAAACCTCCCCTCTCCCTACCGCAGGGCTGCAAGTCACCCCTGCAGCGAGAGACCCATCCGCCGCAGCTCTCCGCTGTGGCCTCCCCCCACCATCCTCCTTTTGGCCCCGTAACTTCACCCACTGCCCCCTCAAGCTGGGCTTTGGTTGCCCTGCTGATAATAGCCAGGGCCTCCCTCAATGCCTGGGCATCAACCAGCCCCTTCTTCTTTGACCCTGATCACACCATCCTGCTGCAGCAGCGCTGCTTCAAATGTGTGAACCGCCCAGCTGCTATTCAAAATAAATGCTGGCCCGAGCCATAATTTCTCCCCACGTGACCTACCTAGGTGAGGGGACGTAAAAGCTTCCTATCTGAAGCCCAGAAATTCCCCTATACCTGAAGCCAAACCACCTAAAATATTCTTCTACTAAAATTAATTGCCTGCCTGATTTAACGCGTTAACTAGAAATCTCCTCTCGTGATCTCTCTCTTTTCATATACATAAATGTATACTTTTTTGTAATTTATTTATTTTTATTTTATAAATTAATGTGCCCCTGCTCCCTTTGGCATGAACCCTCACAATGCCGAGAGAAAAACCTACACCCCAGACCGCAATGACAAGCTGCGGCCGTTGCACCTGATGCCCCCTAACCTGAAGAGCACAGCGCTCACAGTGCACTGAACTGCCCACTAGCGCAGCGCAGGCGTCACTGCACGCCTCTGAGGTGCCGAATGCCCACTAGGCTCGCCCGCACGCTGCCGGATGAACCGGCCCTCTGCAGCAACACGCCCCCTGTCAGAGACGAGGGGACACACGCTCCCGAAAGACACAGAGCGCAGCAACCCGCCCCTACCCGGAGAGGCCCAAAGACAAGCGGGGCCCCCGCTCGCTCCTGCTACCAGAGCGAAAACCTCCGCTAGGACCCCTGAAACCAGACCGCACTGGGACCGGCCGCTGACACCCAAAACCCCTGCCTGCGCGAAGGGCTGGAGAGACTGCACTTGTGCTCCCTCAGTATAACACCCCTATGCCCAACCCCCAACGGCTAGGAAGCCTCAACACCCACGGTACGAATGGGTGTACCTTATTTACACCCGGCTATCTTGTTTTTTTTCTTCTTTTTTTTTTAACTAACTAATGCTCTTAGCTAAGTCTCCCGACCAACTGAACCTACGCACTACTACAACCTCGCCTCACCTCCGCTACCGCCACAACTATGGGCCCACGAAGGGAAGGCTCGGGAACAGTCAACCAGGCCAAATGCTCGTCCTCAACTTTTGCTTGCTCCCGAACCTTCCCTGCCCCCTTATATAGCCCAGACGGCGCACAATGCGCAGGCCAGCTCGCTGGCCTGTGCAGTGCCCAAAACAACCCCGGGGCCCTGCTTTTAATCCACACTGCAGATTCCCGAGACATTATCTGGGTAGGCTGAAGATGTGTCAGGGCTGTTGGGGGACAATTCAACATAATGTTCTGGACCCTCCTTGCCTCACAGCTGAAAAAAACAGTCAGAGGTGCCTGAGGAGTAGCTGCGGATTATGGACTGGCAGCCATGAGGGGGCTGAAACACTAGATGTTCTCAGAAAAGCTATTAATCACAGCAGTGTGCGCTAAGATGCGCCGGCACCCAGGCTGCGTCCCCACAGCCTCACCGGGCTCTGCCCTACAACACTGATAAATCTGGGTGACCGTGGCACACTAACATGGTACTGGGCCCCCCAGCACCAGAGAGGCTGGCCGCGTGACCGCCGCTGGCCCTACAATAATGGCGACGAGGAGGAGGAAGGAGGAGGAAGAGCCCCTGCGATGTGCCGCGTCCCTGCTTTCCCTCTTTTTCCAGAAAAATAAAGGGAGGGAGAAAGGAGGAGAAGTGGCATCCACTGCTGCATGGAAGATAAAGAAGCGGCATCCACCTCTGTGAAAATGAGGCGTGGATGCCACCCATGGTACCCTGCCGGCAGATCCTCCTGCGTGGGGGGGAGGAGGGTGCGGCATCCGCTGCGTTGAAAGGGAGAGAGGGGTGCTGGCGGCGCTCCTAAAAAGAATAGTGAGAAAGGAGCTGTTCCCCGCCAGGGAAAATGGAAAGTGAGTGTCCGCCCGCCGACGCTGCCACCCCCAGAGAGATTCCCGGGAAAACCAGTGGTTTGCTCCCGACACCGGAGCATGTGTGGGAGAAAGTAGTATCCCACACCGGGAGGCTGTGACTACCTTGAAGTGCTCTGGTGTCAGAGCAAAGTTTAAAGAGGCAGCGCAGTTTTCCTGGACCTCGGCAGTGAAATTTAGGGGCCGATTCATGGAACAAACGTGCGCCGAAAATCTACGCGCAAGCAGGCGCAAGCAGGCGCAAGTGGAAAAAAACAGGCGCACGCGCACGCGTGCGATTCATGGAAGTCCATGCGCGTGTTTACCTCGGGATGTGCGCCAAACCCGTGCATGGCGCACACGTCACTGCAACATCCCAAAAGACGTGCGCGACGCGCACGTGTATTTCAGGGGTTCGTGTGAAGTTTTTCACGCGATCGGGCCTGGGGGAGCGGGCTACGTGTATTTCAGGGGTTCGCGTGAACTTTCTCACGCGATCGGGCCTGGGGGAGCGGGCTACGTGTATTTCAGGGGTTCGCGTGAACTTTTTCACGCGATCGGGCCTGGGGGAGCGGGCTACGTGTATTTCAGGGGTTCGCGTGAACTTTCTCACGCGATCGGGCCTGGGGGAGCGGGCTACGCGTATTTCGGGGGCGCGCAGGAAGTGACACACGCGATTGAGCGGGGTACGTGTATTTCGGGGGTGCGCGGGAAGTTACACACGCAATTCCATCAGGGTACGTGTATTACAGGTGTGCGCGATATCAACAGGGTACGTGTATTACAGGGGTGCGCGGGGAGCAGCACACTTGAATTGCACGTGTGGGTCCTCCCAGGTGTTCCCTCTACACCCTCCATGGCCCCTGCAGGTGGCTCACACCACAGGGGCCTACCCAGCACATGTCATGCAGGCACCCCACCCACCATGCCCATGCCCACCAGCCAACCCACATGTCACCTTGCACTAATCCCCCCCCAACGCATGTCCCCCTGCACCCCCAGCCACCAGGGGCAGCCTCCACCAGGCCCCCACCCATGTCTCACACCACCCCCACCCCCCAGTCACCAGGGGCACCTGCCAGCAGGCCCCCACCCATTTCCAACTCATGTTCCCCACCCCCCCAGCACTGTGGGGCACCTGCCAGCAGGCCCCCACCCATGTCCAACTCATGTTCCCCACTACCCCCACCCCCCAGCACTGTGAGGCACCTGCCAGCAGGCCCCACCCATGTCTCCCACCACCCCCACCCCCCATCAGTGCAGGGGCACCCACCACCAGGCCCCCAACCATGTCTCCCACCACCCCCACCCCCCAGCCACCAGGGGCAGCATCCACCAGGCCCACACCCATGCCTCACACCACCCCCACCCCCCAGCAGTGCAGGGGCACCCACCACCAGGCCCCCAACCATGTCTCCCATCACCCCCACCCCCCAGCCACCAGGGGCAGCATCCACCAGGCCCACACCCATGCCTCACACCACCCCCACCCCCCAGCAGTGCAGGGGCACCCACCACCAGGCCCCCACCCATGTCACCCACCACCCCCACCCCCCAGCAGTGCAGGGGCAGCCTCCACCAGGCCCCCACCCATGTCTCCCACCACCCCCACCCCCCAGCCACCATGGCCAGCCCCCACCAGGCCCCCACTCATGTCCCCTATCACCCCCACCCCCCAGCCACCATGGGCAGCCTCCACCAGGTCCTCACAATCCCCAACACAATTGTCATTACAACTCGCACACATGAGCCATACCACAGCCATATCGCAACTGCCACCACCATCCATACACATACAACAGCATGAGCAGCCAAAGGTGAGCCAGACATCACATGCAACACAGGAAGTGCACCACACATGTACACACACCACCACACTTGCATGCATGTGTACACCCCTGCCAAGTGTCACACTGTTCAGACGGCCATCCATGTCACATCTGCCAATCAGGCTTCCACATACCGCTGTCACATGCATCCATGTGGCATCACTGTTGCACCCTTGTCAAATACACACACATGCACATGTACACAGTGCTGATACATGCAGCCGAAAACAACATACATGCGTGACATCACGGACATGTCTACTCACATACACATTCATCCAAACATGTGTGCCCACACAACTGCATTTGGCATGCAAGCCTACACACACAAGCACCATCCATGTCTCACACATCACAGCCCTCGCATGTGTCAGCCCCACGGCCCTGTACACCCCCACCCATACTCGACCCCATACAAACAGATGTGCAACCTGCACACTACCGAATAATCACCACATGCACTGCTCACAATCAGGATGCATGTACACTCACCGCTCGACTCCAGACGGGTCTGCTTCTCTAGGACCTGGACGTGGAGCGCTGGGGATATGCGTTCCAGGACCCTCATCTGTTCTTCCGACAAGTGGCCCCGGCGCCCCTTGGCATCCGCTGCCTTCAAGAGGCGCCGGCCCTTGTTCAGGGTCCTGGACCTGAAGTCCTCCCAGCGCTTCCTGACATGTTGTAAGTCGCGGACTGCCACCCCCTCCGCGTTGATGGCAGTCACGATGTCAGTCCAGATCCGAGTCCGTCCTTCCTTGTCGGCGCGGGAACTTCCGTGAAGAGGGCATCATACTGCCCCAGGACTTGCTCCACCAGGACACCAACTTCGGTGGCACTGAAGCTGGTGCCCCTCTGCCTCTCTGGCCGGGGGTTGTCAGTGGTCACAGATGGTGTTTGCCCCGACATGACAACCCCAGAGGCAGGAGTGGGTGGGCAACTGGGTCCTGGGGCTGGGCTGTGGAGCGATGGAATCCCAGTCGGGAGTCTTCGGTTCCAGCAGGGGTGGTCACAGCAACAGCACCCCTGGCTGATGTGCAGGCAGCAAATGGCAGTGCACGTGGGCAGCAGGCAGTCAGGCAGCAGCAGATGGCAGGTGGGAGCGTGCTCGGGGGTCTGGGGGGCAGTAGTTCGGCCTTCTGGGCAGGAGCGTGGTCTTCCATGTGCATACGCGTGGCCAGCTTGATACGGAGTGATTTGGCACGTGAAAAATCTGCACGTCAGCGTGTAATACGAGGAAAGGGCCATGCGCGTAAGCGCGCGTGGAAACTGCACGTCCGCGTGTAATACGAGGAAAGGGCCATGCGCGTAAGCGCGCGTGGAAACTGCACGTCCGCGTGTAATACGAGGAAAGGGCCATGCGCGTAAGCGCGCGTGGAAACTGCACGTCCGCGTGTAATACGAGGAAAGGGCCTATGCGCGTAAGTGTCGTGACGCGCGCGTGCGTTTCCCTCAGCACGGGTTAAAGGTGAGCGGGCCCAGCAGTTCGCTGTACGTGCCTTTCGTGGAGACCGACGTGTGTTGCTGCTTCCTGTTGTTTCGCGCGCCATCACAACTTCACAGCTATCAAGGACGTATCTCTTCTTTTGGCGGGGTATTGGCTACGCGTGTTTTTCTGCATCGGGCTAGTCAGACGGTGAGTCACACACGCTCTTTTTCCCACTGCGGGTGCCCCTGTGTATCGCACCCATTTTCGATGTCATAGTAGCCTGCGTGTCCCACGCGTACGCGTTATTCGTGTTACTGGGTGCCACCGCGTACTGCGGGAGGTTCAATCCACGCACGTAGGCTGCAGGGTTGCGTGCACGGTTTTACTGCAGTTTTGGGGTGCCTGAGCGTTGCGTGACCCGTCACCACATCACCGGGGTCACATACAGCCTTGCAGGTGCAGGGGGGCTGTTAACATCTTGCTTCCCACCCCCTTCACCCCAATTGCCCAGGTCAATTGTGGTGTACACCTCCCATTGGCACCACTCCATCTGTGCCAGCACTACTACATCTGTGCCATGGTTGGGAGGCCACCAAAGGTGAGGGGCGCCTCAGCTGGGCGTACTCCTCGTGGCGGGCGTGGTCGGGGATGTGGACGTGGTGACCAGGGAGTAGGGGGACTCCAGGGTGTCCAGGGCAGCCACAGAGGGGGAAGAGGCAGGGGTGCGCCACTTGAGCACAATGTTGTGCCATGTGTCGGTGCAGCCATGCCACCACCCCCTGTGGTTCTGGGGGATGCAGCTCCTGCATCTGGCACTGGCACCCATATGACCCGGCAGTCCGTTCCATCGACTGCCACGGGCCCAAGGGTGGTGGTAGCTGCAGGTGCAGCTGTGGACACCGCCACCCAGGCTCAGGGTCTGCCAGCGCAGGCTGCGTTGGCACTTGAAGAGCCCTTGGTAGATCTCCAACAGGCCAGGGGGGAAACCATAGGGGCACGCCGGGCTGCTCAGACCAAGACACGTGTCCCTGGGGCAGTCATGTCATCTGCTGCCCCGAACAGCCGGGTGTTGGCAAGTGCAGGGGCAGATGCACCCAACAGCACCCCGGTTGTGAGTCTGCCAACCAGGACCGTTGCGGCCAACCACCCTGCCACAGCTGATGTTGCTGCGCAGGGTCCATTAGTGGGCACCCAGCTGCCACTGACACAAGTCAGGCCTCTGGTCATCCCTCCACCTGCCACTCCCTTGGCTCAATCCACCGAACCCACTGGCCATGCTGGTCAGGGCGGTATTAGCCAGCAAGGGTCTGCGCCACAGTCCAAGAGGAGGAAGGTTGCACCTGCAGCACAGGCTGGGACCCCACACACAGCCACGACCTCCTGCACATCGAGGAAGAAGCCTTTCTGTAAGCAGGAACTGGACTTCCTCGTGGACTACGTGCGGGGCCACAGCCGTGACATGCTAGTGGGTGCCAATAGTCAGACCACGGCTGCCCAACGTGACACCCACTGGAAGCATGTTGCGGAACATGTCAGTTCATTCGGCCATGAGGTGCGCACGGCGCAGGAGTGCAAAAAGCGTTGGAATGACATCAAGCGCAGCACTAAGGCCAAGCGTGCCTCAAATTACAACTTGACTCTGGTGACTGGCGGTGGGCCTGCACCAGAGGAGGAAGAACTCACTCCGCATGAGGCTCTCGTTGCGGAGTTCATACCACCTGAATTGGTCGAAGGAGTGGGAGAGAAGCTGGACTTTGATGCCCAGTCCAGTGAGTGTTGATGCGTGTTTGTTGAGGACGTGTGTGCTTCACTTGTGGGATGTGTTGTGCATGATTGCTGCTACATGTGACGTGTACATGGTTCTGATGTGTAAGTAATGCAATGCTACCGTCATGCATGTCTCCTCTGCCTGCATGCGGGACTCCATGTAGGCATGCTCCCTTGCCCCTCCTCCGCCACTCTGCACCCCAGTTCCACCTTTGCACTGGTCTGCTCCAATCTTGCCAATGTGTAGTTTCTTGTCCATGTGTCCTGTGTAGATGCTAACTTCCAGCGTAGAATCTGCCAGACATATGCCATGTCGTACAGCCTTAGTACTCGATGCAGGGTATCTCACTTGTACTGTGCATGGGTCAGATGTCCCGCAGGGACATGAGTGCCCATTCATGCTCCATGTGCATTGCACGCATGCCCCTATGTGTCCTTGACTGGATGATCACTGTAATATCAGTCCTTGGTTACATACATTGCCTGCCATCTCATCAGCCTTCCCATGTCAACTGTGCCTCAGTCCTGCGTTGCACACATGTTTAGGCTCTGACAATCTGTGTGGCTCACAGGCCTCAGCCTGTTCAATGGCCAATGACTCTGTCCAACTCTTGTTGTGTCTTCTTCACACGTGGGCGGCCTCCGGAGTTTCCATCATGTGTCCTGCCCACTGTCCCAGCATCATTTGCAGTGTTGTAATTTGAATCACATGAAGCTGTTGATGCCAGTCAACACTGCCTGTCAATACACAGGTGTATGGTCAGCCTTTTGATACCATGATAGGCATCCCTGCTTTGGTACTGGGGTGGAGGGGTGCTTGGCTTCTGGACATGGTACACATTGAATGCACAATGCACGTGATGTCTGATTTTGACATTGCACTGCCTTCACATTTCCTGGCACACACCATGTAGTGCTTGTACATGTAGGTAGTGAGTGGCGTACACATTTTCTGCACTGCATAGACCCACTTCCATGGAAACTGCCACCTTTCAACAGGTCTGATCACAGAAGCTATTCAAAGTAGACCCAACATGCATGCCAGGTCATATGTTGTGTGTCACATGTCTGCCTGATGCCTTTGCTGTTGGTGTGTGTGTGTGTCGTGTGCTTCTGACATGTGTATTGACCTTTTCCTCTCTATTTTTCAGGTGATGACGCAATGGAGGCAGAGGATGGTGTTGTCATGCCAGACACAGGGTTGGTAACGCCACATCAACCCGGCACTAGTGGGGGTCGTGGGGTGGTAGGCCACGAAAACCCCCAAGTGCTGCAGTCCATCTTGTCTCTGGCTGCCTATGAGTCCAGCCTTGATGACGACTCTGACGTCCATGTTGAGTTGGATGACCATCAAGTCCATGTGTCAGGGGTGAGTGATTCTGATGTGGACACTCCTCTGTCTGCGACACCTGCACTGAGGGATCAGACAGTCTTGGTTCCTCCGCCCGTGGTGGATCGGGACGCAGGGTCACCCTCCACACCAGTCACTGATGTGCCTGGGACATCACATCGACGGGGCATGTAGTCGTGCAGCCGCAGGCGATGCCAACACAGCGAGGACCCCCGGTCCTTGGGTCCCGCAGGGGTCAAGTACGGCAACGCGGTCGCCGCGCGCAACCGCTGTATACTGAGTGGGAGCAAGACATGACTGCCAATTCCGAACGGCAGGGGGCAGCAATGGAGAACATCGCTGAGAGCATGGAGCGTGTGGCCCGATCTGTGCTCCCCACTGCTAGGCAGGTGCTTCTCCAGCAGCAGGCGGCACGGTCCACGGCCCGCTCGCTCAGGCTGGGCATGGCGGCCTCAGACAGGGCACGCCAGGCTGAAATGTCGTCTCTGCGTCAAGCAATTGCTGCTCACGGAGAGGCGCACATGGATGCCCTGAGGGAGGGGTATGCTTCCCTCAGATCCACTCTGGGTGTCCTTATGATGTCCCAGAGGCAGCGGGCAGAGGAGAGGTTTGCACAGCTTGAGTGTACCATCTCGGCTGAGCTACAGGCTTGCCGGGAGGTGCAGCGGTTGTCCAGCCAGGCCTTGCAGGAGGAACTCCGTGTTACACGTGCTACCTTGCAAGAGGAAGCACGTGTATCACGGGAGGTTCTGCATGCAGACCTACGTCACATCGCCACACAGAACCAGGCTCACCCGTCCGGCAGACTTGCTGCCGACGAGGGGCAAGCTGCGGCTAGGCATGGCCAGGCTACTGTGCCACGTCCTCCTTTCCAGGATGAGCCAGACTCGGACGACCATCTATCTCCCACATAGGTCGTGCTGTGCAGGCGTTGAGCCCATGGAGGTTTTTTTTTTGGCTCAGCATCATCGCATGTGGATGTTGAGCAGCACCCTGTACCTCCCCCCTCCTGGGTGCCTCCCCTCCCCCCCCGGGTCGTATGTGGCCATTTTTGATTTTTCTTTTAGTTTAGTTAGTTAAGTTTCTGTTTGATAGTTAGTTTAAATAGGTAATGTAGGTTTTCCATAGTTAGTGTAATTAGTTAATATTTGTTTTAGTTTAAAATTGCTAGTCTATTGTGCTTTCATGTGACGGTGCGGTGCTTTGTGGCTTTTGAAGGCATCCACTGTCTGTTCCAGCTGGGCCCTTCATGGTTGTCTTGTGTATGTGTTTGCTGCTTGGGTTCCTTGACTCACATATGCCACTCCTGCCTCCCTTATCCATGGGCTCGCAAGGATGGTTCGGTGTTACAGCATTTTACACAAGGGCATTGGACTGTCATATCTGTGGCATGTCTGGTGCTGTGTGACTTGTGTTGACACCCCTAGTGGGGATGATTTAGGTGTCATTGTCCACTGTTCAGCTTTTGCTAGATGGGGTGTATCATGATTAATGTGGACATTGATTGCTATGCATTGTGTAGTATGTTTCATTTCTTTCCTGTACATGTGCTTGTTGCAATTCATGCTGTAGATAGTGTTCCACACTTTGTAGGTGAAAGACGGACTGATGGTGTGATTTGTGATGTGACTCTCTGACATGGTCAAGTAATGAGATGCCTGATGAGACACACACAGATGACTTTGAAGCATTAATCATGTGTTCCATGCCCTTTCTGCAGGGGGATGAGCCTCCAGAGCACCTTTGCCAGCAGACATGTCCCATTGGACGACGGAATTCTGGACCCGTTTGTTGGTGCCCACATGCACATTTGTGCAGAAGCAGAGGCACAGTGATTGCAGACCCACATCCTAGAACTGCTGACATGTTCCAAGGAACTCCAGGCAAGGTGAGCATCACAGCGGGGCCACGACACAGCAAAGCTTGCACCAGGCGAGTTGCACATGCAGGCTTAGTCACAGCACTGAGGGTGAGCTTAGACGAATATTGGTGTTGAAGCACACAATGCAGCTCAGATGTGTTTGTGGACTGATGGCTGCTGATAGTAGGGTTGTCTGGGACACATGCAGGGGCAGTGGCACATACCCTCCGGTACACCAAGGTCCATTGAGCCACTTGTATCAACCATGTAGCCTTCCGAGACATGGAAAGGGGCAGCTCACAGGGACATGCAGCAAGGGACATACTCGGGTGCAGTGCATGTCTTTTCCACGTACTTCATGATAAATGCACTGCCAACTTTGTTTCGGTCATGGTGGTACGCAACTTGCTCTGTAGTCATGGCTTGCTATATGGGTCTGTCTGCTTACCCAGGGAACATTGCATGTTGTGTGAATTGTGACACATTGGTGTTCCATTTGCCACGCACCCAGCAGCGGCTGCCTTACTGCATTGACTGTGTATGACCCGTCACAGGGGTGATGTTATATATGGGTACGAAGCATCAACCACAGATTGTCTGTTTGTAGAGTAGTCTGTTGCTATGGGGCATGTTTGGTGTTGTGTTTTTGTGCAATTGGCACGTACAGGTTGTTGACTGTGTCTCTCTTTGCAGCATTGCAGTGCTCCTGTAACCGGACCTGAGAGTGCGCAGGCAGGAGGCCAGCACTCAAAACCAGAGCTAAGTGTCTTGTTGTTTTTCTTACAAAATGCTCTGCATAGGCTTGCTGGGGAGTGTACTGATGCATGGATGTATGTGTGGTTCAATTTGGTATGTTGTTTTCTCCCTAATCACCCGTGATCCTATGCAATTTTGAAACCTGTACCCTCTACCCGGTGTTCCTGCTTCCCGTGCCTATCCAAGCAACGTTCCCTGACCCTCTTTCCCCACTGGGGTTGCGGATGCCTGTGTAAGCCCCGAACTTGCCGGCGCCAAAACCCTAGAGGGGGTGGTTGGTTCGTACCACTCCTGAGCCTGGACTACAGAAGGCCATGACAATGATGTCCAAGTCTGTTTGGATTGTGTATGTGTTCATGCAGGTTGTACATTTTCGTGCATTCCCTAGTTTCATGTGTCATTCCACCTCCCATCTCCTGCCGCTCATTCCAGTCATCCAGTGTGTCAACACCTGTCCCGACTGCATATCCCTGAACCTCCTTCCCCACCAGGGTCTCAGGGGCCTGTGTGAGTTTGACCTTGCAGGCACCCGGGACATGGTGGGGGTGGTTGTTTCGTGGCACTCCCGCGCCTGTACAGGGGACCTCTGACAGTACACATCCATTCATGGTGCATCATCCTATGTCATGTACCACACATGTCTCACATCCTGTCGTGACATTGTTTTGCTGTGCTACCTTGGTTGTTGCATCATTGTGGTAGTACTTGGCCTTTGTGAGGTACTGCTACGTCAAGTCATCTACTGGAGGGTGTTTGGGTTCGTTTTTATGCCTTGGATTTTGTGTTTCGGAAATGAGTGTGTATTCTGAGGGTTCAGGCATCTTTTTACACACAAGGTGGGAGATGGTGACGAAGGGTAAAGGTGATCCTGTGGCCAGGTGGAATTGAGGTTTGGGGGCTCCATGACCCAGGTGCAGTTGTTCAGTGGGTCATGGTCATTTGTGAGGGAGGGGGGGGGTTGTTGTTGATTGTTGCCTTGCCCTGCAGTGTGATGGGAACTCTGACATAGTAATGGTGGTATCCCATGTACATGTTGTGTTCTGCTGATCAATGCCTGTTCATGTGTTGTGTTTTCCTTTCAGGTGCGAGGGGATAGTTGTGGTTTGACATGCTGGGGTGTACACATGGTGGATGTTCACATGTGATGTGTAGGGAACACTGATGGTCACTTGAGTGCACATGCATATGTGGAGTGCATGTCCTTGCAGAACCACACACTTGCACTCTGATGCACTACATGTACTCCCACCCTTGCATATACACGTGTACACTGTTTGCCTTCTGGTGCCCACTGTGTCCCGGCAGCACATGTTCTGTGACCGATCATGGATCCAGTACATGCCTGATTTGATGTTTGACGTGGTCTGTCACTTAGATGTGATGCTCAGGGTGTGCATCACACACAATGGCTGTTCACTGTGCTGTGCGCTGAGCAGTGTGATGCAGGAGTAGGACACTGCACACATGAGCTGCAGTGTTGATTTTGCAATGCATGATGTGCATGTAGACAGGCATTCATTGTGATGTTACGTCTACGACTGTTGTAATGCATTTTGAAATGACTTATTTTGGGTGGGAGGTTGTTGGTCTGTCATTTCATCTGATTCCGGGTCAGGCAGCAGTGTCCGATGCCACTGTGCATTTAGGACATGGCAATGTGTACCTTATCGTTACTGCATTGGTGTATGGGTATTGCGTGCCATGACATGTTGATGTTTGGGAGGGTTTGTGTGACATGACAGTGATGGCCATGGCCTGGTTTGCAGGTGTGTGTGATGCACACCTTGCATGTCCGTGTCATCCGCTTCTCAGAGCAACTAGCTGGGGGTAGATTTCTCTCCGCAGCAGGGCCCTCCCCCTGGAACAGACTTCTGGCCTGACTTGAACTTGAGGGGAATCATCTCCAGTTCTGGAAGCACCTCAAGTCCTTCCTCTTTGCTTCTGCTTACTGTCTGCCTCTCCCTTGCAGAATTCTCCACTGGAACTGCACAGGAGCTGCAACTGGGCCACTCTCACCGACCTTGGTCCCTGGCCCAGCCACTCTCCACTTGCACTGCCTCCCTGGCAACCCCTGCACTGCAGTACTGTCTCTCTATCCCTACAGCCCTCCCTTCCCAGCACTTGTCTGCACTCACCTTTGTAGTTGCCACCAGGCGACCTATGTATTATTTTTTTGGGCTACTTCCCCTGTACTGGACTCCCCCCCACCCTTCCCCTTGCACTTTTCCCATTCCCCCTACCCCTGCACTTGCACGATCCCAATGACACCTGGCCTAGTAGTACCGTTCTCTGTGTTCCCTTGTTCCCCCCTCCCTGCCTCATTGCGCCTTGGAATACTTGTGTATGGCCCATATCATGTCATATGTCATATGTGTGCCTTTTGGTCACACAGGATAGCTTGTGTTTAAGTAGCTAGGGATGCAGACGATGTGGCACTTCCATGGCAACTATCTCAGGGTGGTAAGGTTGTGACAGTTGACTGTCTCTTTGTCATCATCGATTGTCACCTGGTATGTGCCAGGCCTGTGTGCACTCCGCAGGGGTGGGAGTTTAGGTGAAAAATGTGGCCACAAGCTAGGTCCGGGCTTCCTCGCCACGTGCCCTGTCCCCTCCCATGGGCAGCGCCTGTGGTTGGGGATGTGGGGGCACCACCATGTCCACCGGGACGCCCTGCCGTGTTGCAACATTGTGCAGGACACATGCTGCCACAATTATCCTGCACACTACTGGTGGTGCATAGAGTAGTTGCCCACCAGAGCGGTCAAGGGAGCGGAAACGTGACTTGAGCACTCCGAATGTGCGCTCCACTATGCCCCTGGTTGCAATATGGGCGGCGTTGTATCTTACCTGGGGTGGTGTGGTGGGGTTCCGGATTGGCGTCATCATGTGGTTGCTCAGAGGGTAGGCACTGTCCCCTGGGGAGATGATAATAGTTGAGATTATAAGGGTTTGGATATTTGTCTGTGTGTGACTTGCATGCATGTGCAAGGGCATTTGTACTGACCTAGGAGCCATGTGTCGCCATGCTGCCCAGCTTCCAGGGCCCGGCTCAGGGCGGACATTCTGTATATGAAACTGTCATGGGTGGAGCCAGGGTAGTTTGCATAGACAGAGGTGATGATTCCCTTTGCATCACATACCACCTGTACATTGATGGAATGCCAGTGCTTGCGGTTTCGGTAGATGTGCTCAATGGCCCTAGGTGGACGTAGGGCCACATGGGTGCAATCTATGGCACCGAGCACTTTGGGGAAGTGTGCCACCCTGAAAAAATCCAGGACAACGGCCTGCCTTTCTGCGGGTGTTCTGGGCATGTATATGTGCCTGCGGACTGATGGGCGTGCTGTCATGATTGCCAGTACCTGGTGTAGGCAGCGTGACTGCGTGGCCTGTGAGACCCCCCCCACTATGGCAGCGGTCCGCTGAAATGACCCAGTGGCCAAAAAATGCAGGACATTGAGCACCTTCTCCAAGGGGCTCAATGCTTGGGAGCAAAGGGTGGGGGATGTGAGGTCATCTTCCCACTCCCTGACCAGGTCTAGGATGATATGGGGTGGAAACCTATACCTGCCATAGACCTGGTCGTCAGGCATCCCAAAAAGGCTTGTCCGTGTTGCGAAAATGCGTGCCCTGGCTATTCTCCTCCTCCTGCGGTGTCCCACGATCAGTGCAGCGACAAATGGGGCATTCATCGTAGCTGTATATACGCGTTTGTTGTTTGCGCGCACTTTTATGCTGTGCGCGGGGACGCTTCCGCCTGCCTTCGTGTGGCAGACGCGTTGACGCCTGTGCACGTCTTTTGCCGTGCGCGTGTTTCCCGTGTTCGGATACGGTCCGAGTGTCTTCGCGTGTGATCGGAGGGGAGTGTGGGTACACACAAGTGGCCTGGGTACGTGTGTTTCGGGGTGCCCGGGAATTTCCACACGCGATTAGCCTGGGTACGTGTGTTCCGGGGTGCCGGGAACTTTCACACGCGATTGGTGGAAATCCACGTGTGTTCTGTCATCACGTGCAATGAGGGAAACACCTGCGCGCGTCACGTCACTTACGCGCATAGGCCCTTTCCTCGTATTACACGCGGACGTGCAGTTTTTCACGCGCGCTGAAATGAGCATGCACGTCTGTACGCGTCACGTCACAGGGGCGCTTGCGCTTGAGAGGCCTTCTGTCCAATGAAAATGCGTATGCGTGCAGACGCGCTTACGCGCTAAGGGCTTTTCCTCGAATTACACGCTGACGTGCAGATTTTTCACGTGCCAAATCACTCCGTATCAAGCTGGCCACGCGAAAACACACGGAAGACCACGCTCCTGCCCAGAAGGCTGAATTACTGCCCCCCAGTGCCCCGAGCAGCCTCCCACGTGCCATCTGCTGCTGCCTGCCTGCCTGCCTGCTGCCACCGTGCCCTGCCATTTGGTGCCTGCACATCAGCCATCTGCAGGTGTCCAGTTGCTGTGTCCACCCCTGCTGGAACAGAAGACTCCCGACTCGGATGACATCGCTCCACAGCCCAGCCCCAGGACCCAGTTGCCCACCCACTCCTGCCCCTGGGGTTGCCATGTCGGGCACATCAACATCTGGCACCAGTGGCAACCCCCGGCCAGAGGGGCAGAGGGGCACCAGCTTCAGTGCCACCGAAGTTGGTGTCCTGGTGGAGCAAGTCCTGGGGCAGTATGATGCCCTCTTCGGATCGTCCCGCACCAACAAGGAAGGACGGGAGAGGATCTGGGCCGACTGTGTGGTTGCCATCAACGCGGAGGGGGTGGCAACCCGCACCATCCAGAAGGTCAAGAAGCGCTGGGAAGACTTGAGGTCCAGGACCCTCATGAAGGCCCGGCGCCTCGTGGAGGGGGGCCGGGGCCGCATGAGTTCCATCCAGATGAGGGTCCTGGAACGCGCACACCCAGCGCCACGCCCAGGTCCTTGAGAGGGAGACCCGTCTGGAGTTGAGCGGTAAGTGGCCAAGCATTGCTGTGTGAGACAGGGCATGTTGCAGTGTGCTGGTTGTCTGATACTTGCCTGCCTGTGTGACATAGGCCATGTACGCATGTATGTGTGCAGGGACATCATGGGAATGCATGTGCGACCTGTAATGTGTGAACCGCATGGTTGTTGCATGTGTTTGAATGCGACATGGGGAGCCCTGTGCAGATTGCACACATGAGAGCATGGCAGTCTCTGTTCCTGGACATGGGTGGGGGCGAGGGATGGGTGCTGATGCCAGATACATATGTGGTATCCATGTCTGTGTGCCTGACCTGCGTGTCTGTGACTTGTGAGTGCCATGGATGCATGACACATGTCTGTGACAATGTACAGATTCACTGATGCAGCCTAGTCATCCTTGTATGCACTGTGATTGGGGTGTACGGGGCCAGATGGATGTGACTGAGGTGAAGTGTGTGCATGTGATAGGCATGACCCATGATGCATGTGAGTCCCATTACATTGTATGATTCGAGAGTCCATTGGACATGCATTGAAATGTCCATGGCACGCACCATGACTGTCACTGTGTGTGTTTTGCCTGGACTGACACATGTGTTGTGGTGTGACATGATGGAAGTGTACTTTGACAGTGGCACTCATCTGCTATTGCTTCCTGTCTAGGGGACCATTGTACAGTACCCTGATGCTTGTGTTCTATGTCTCCCTCTACGCAGCGGCTAGTGAAGGAGAGGGCGGAGACGGCGCTGTGGAGCAAGGCAGCGGGGATGCCCCCACGGCTGCAGCGGAAGGGGTGGGTGAGCCCCCACAGGGGCCTGCTACGGCGGTAGATGGCGAGGAGCCATCCAGGTTGGTGGTTTCAAGAGGAGGAGGAGGCCGCCACTGAGGCGCACATGGAGCCTGGTGGGGGCATCCCTGCTGGTGCAAGTGGTGCAGTCCAGGGGCAGGAGGCAGCACAGGTCACCGTGGAGGGGCCTGTGCATGTCGCTGTCCCTGAACCTGTGGGTGCACCACCTTGCACCAGCAGGGATGCCCCGTCCCAGGCCCGTCCGCAGGTAGAGGGGATGTCCATGTCATCTGACTCCCCTCCACCTGCGGACGAGGGGACCCCTGGCCGTGTGGAGAAGGTCCTGATTGGGGTCGCGATGCGCACGGCTGTGATTCGTGATGCCGTGCGTGCTTCCCAGGAGGAGCACGCACGTCATCACGAAGAGCACCGTGCCAACGTGGCCCAATTGGGATCGGCCATGTTCGGGGGTTTCCTGCATGTGTCGGCCAATCTGGCGGCCCTCTCCTCCTCTGTGGAGACTATACGCCAGTCATTCTCCTTGCCGTCTTCCGGCCCAGATGCCACCAGGGCCCCCTGTGGACCTGCCCTGACCAATGCAGCCAGCTCGGTGGGGATCCCATCCCTGCCACAGTCGGGAGTCAGAGGTCCAGCAGGGGTGGACAACACAGCAACTGGACCCCAGCAGATGGAGGATGTGACGGCATCATCGGGCAGGGCACGTGCACGACGGCGTCAGTGGTTTCCATCATCCTGGATGCCGTCGTGCTGGCAGAGGCAGTGGCGTCGGAGGCAGCAGCAGGCTCGACGTGGGAGGCATCATGGCTCGGGGCCATCAAGATCAGAGGGGCAGGCATCGGCCGGAGGGCAGGAGAACCCTGGGATGGTAGTGTCTTCCGTGTGGGAGCAGTTGGTCCAGCGGATAGGTGCGGAGCGGCAGCGGGCGGAAGAGGAGCGGCTCACCATGGTCAGGGCGGAGTTCTCCATGCGTCGGGCGTTGAGGCGGGCTGAGTGCCTCGAGGAAGCTCGCAGGGAGTTTGAGGTGAACATGGGGTTATCCCTGCGAGACCTCGGGGCCAGGACAGAGTCCCGCCTAAAGGACATCGACATGGAGTTCGATGATGCCCTGGCCGGCAACATCACAGAGTGAGCCGCAGGACTTGCCCGCTGCCATTGTATATAGTTCTTTAGTTAGTTAGTGTTAGGTTTCCTTTATTTTTTGAGATTTTTTTGGACCGCTCGGACAATGGCCACTTTTCTGTATATCGTTTTTTTATTAGGTAGTAGTAGGTTTCATTTATAGTGTTGGGCTCATGGACCCTGGAATATTCTTGTGTATAGTTGGATTTTTTAAAATACATTTTTTTGATTTATATTTGTGTTCACCATGAGGCAATGGTTTTTCCTTATTTTTTTTCACCATGATTTTGCTTTGGACAACATTCGTTTTTGGATTCCTTTGTTTTTTGGATTTTTACATTACTTATCGGACATGGACAATTTATTTTGTTATCCCCATTGTTGTATGTTTGATTAGTTTACTTCATTTTCTTCGAGAATACATGTTTTTATAACTTTATTTTGTGGTATTTTCTCATTGGTTTCATGCATGTCATGATATGGGTTTTGACATTCACTTGCACCCATTGTGTATGTGTGTGTGACGGACATGTGTTCATTTACATACTTGCCATTGGGGTTGTATCATGTAATTGCATTTGCTATGTGGGTGGATGCAATCCTTGGCTGGGTGTTTGTGCTGGGTATGCTGCCCATTACTGCCATGATTGTGTATCGTCAGGACCTGGGGGCAGGGGGACATGGTTGGGGGCCTGCTGGCAGGTGCCCCACAGTGCTGGGGGGTGGGGGTGCAAGGGGACATGAGTGGGACATGAGTGGGGGCCTGCTGGCAGGTGCCCCACAGTGCTGGGGGGTGGGGGTGGTGGGGAACATGAGTTGGACATGGGTGGGGGCCTGCTGGCAGGAGCCCCACAGTGCTGGGGGGTGGGGGTGGTGGGGTACATGAGTTGGACATGGGTGGGGGCCTGCTGGCAGGTGCCCCACAGTGCTGGGGGGTGGGGGTGGTGGGAGCCATGAGTTGGACATGGGTGGGGGCCTGCTGGCAGGTGCCCCACAGTGCTGGGGGGTGGGGGTGGTGGGAGACATGAGTTGGACATGGGTGGGGGCCTGCTGGCAGGTGCCCCACAGTGCTGGGGGGTGGGGGTGGTGGGAGACATGAGTTGGACATGGGTGGGGGCCTGCTGGCAGGTGCCCCACAGTGCTGGGGGGTGGGGGTGGTGGGGTACATGAGTTGGACATGGGTGGGGGCCTGCTGGCAGGTGCCCCACAGTGCTGGGGGGTGGGGGTGGTGGGAGACATGAGTTGGACCTGGGTGGGGGCCTGCTGGCAGGTGCCCCACAGTGCTGGGGGGTGGGGGTGCTGGGGAACATGAGTTGGACATGGGTGGGGGCCTGCTGGCAGGTGCCCCACAGTGCTGGGGGGTGGGGGTGGTGGGTGACATGAGTTGGACATGGGTGGGGGCCTGCTGGCAGGTGCCCCACAGTGCTGGGGGGTGGGGGTGGTGGGAGACATGGGTGGGGGCCTGGTGCAGGCTGCCCCTGGTGACTGGGGGGTGGGGGTGCTGGGAGACATGGGTGGGGGCCTGGTGGAGGCTGCCCCTGGTGACTGGGGGGGTGGGGGTGGTGGGGGACATGAGTTGGACATGGGTGGGGGCCTGCTGGCAGGTGCCCCACAGTGCTGGGGGGTGGGGGTGCAAGGGGACATGAGTTGGTGTTCATTAGTTCAAGGAGACATGTGCCTTTGCTGGGGGGCATGCCCATGTTGGGTGGGCTGCCTGCGGGACATGACCAGGAATGCAGGGTAGTCCCCGGTGGTGTGGGCTGCCTGCAGGGGCCGTGGAGGGTGTACAGGGAACACCTGGGAGGACCCACACTGTCAAATCACATGTAGGACTCCCCGGCACCCCTGAAATACACGTACCCTGCTGATATCGCGTGTGGAACTTCACGCGCACCCCTGAAATACACGTACCCTGATGGAATCGCGTGTGGAACTTCACGCGCACCCCGAAATACACGTACCCTGATGGAATCGCGTGTGGAACTTCACGCGCACCCCGAAATACACGTACCCTGATGGAATCGCGTGTGGAACTTCCCGCGCACCCCTGAAATACACGCGCCCAGGCCAATCACGTGTGGAACTTCCCGCGCACCCCTGAAATACACGCGCCCAGGCCAATCGCGTGTGGAACTTCCCGCGCACCCCTGAAATACACGCGCCCAGGCCAATCGCGTGTGGAACTTCCCGCGCACCCCTGAAATACACGCGCCCAGGCTATTCGCGTGTGGAACTTCCCGCGCACCCCTGAAATACACGCGCCCAGGCCAATCGCGTGTGGAACTTCCCGCGCACCCCTGAAATACACGCGCCCAGGCCAATCGCGTGTGGAACTTCCCGCGCACCCCTGAAATACACGCGCCCAGGCTATTCGCGTTTGGAACTTCCCGCGCACCCCTGAAATACACGCGCCCAGGCCAATCGCGTGTGGAACTTCCCGCGCACCCCTGAAATACACGTACCCTGCTGATATCGCGTGTGGAACTTCACGCGCACCCTGAAATACACGTACCCTGCTGATTTCGCGTGTGGAACTTCAGGCGCACCCCGAAATACACGTACCCTGATGGAATCGCATGTGGAACTTCACGCGCACCCCGAAATACACGTACCCTGATGGAATCGCGTGTGGAACTTCACGCGCACCCCGAAATACACGTACCCTGATGGAATCGCGTGTGGAACTTCCCGCGCACCCCTGAAATACACGCGCCCAGGCCAATCGCGTGTGGAACTTCCCGCGCACCCCTGAAATACACGCGCCCAGGCCAATCGCGTGTGGAACTTCCCGCGCACCCCTGAAATACACGCGCCCAGGCCAATCGCGTGTGGAACTTCCCGCGCACCCCTGAAATACACGCGCCCAGGCTATTCGCGTGTGGAACTTCCCGCGCACCCCTGAAATACACGCGCCCAGGCCAATCGCGTGTGGAACTTCCCGCGCACCCCTGAAATACACACGCCCAGGCTATTCGCGTGTGGAACTTCCCGCGCAACCCTGAAATACACGCGCACAGGCCAATCGCGTGTGGAACTTCCCGTGCACCCCTGAAATACACGTACCCTGCTGATATCGCGTGTGGAACTTCACGCGCACCCTGAAATACACGTACCCTGCTGATTTCGCGTGTGGAACTTCACGCGCACCCCGAAATACACGTACCCTGATGGAATCGCGTGTGGAACTTCACGCGCACCCCGAAATACACGTACCCTGATGGAATCGCGTGTGGAACTTCACGCGCACCCCGAAATACACGTACCCTGATGGAATCGCGTGTGGAACTTCCCGCGCACCCCTGAAATACACGCGCCCAGGCCAATCGCGTGTGGAACTTCCCGCGCACCCCTGAAATACACGCGCCCAGGCCAATCGCGTGTGGAACTTCCCGCGCACCCCTGAAATACACGCGCCCAGGCCAATCGCGTGTGGAACTTCCCGCGCACCCCTGAAATACACGCGCCCAGGCTATTCGCGTGTGGAACTTCCCGCGCACCCCTGAAATACACGCGCCCAGGCCAATCGCGTGTGGAACTTCCCGCGCACCCCTGAAATACACGCGCCCAGGCCAATCGCGTGTGGAACTTCCCGCGCACCCCTGAAATACACGCGCCCAGGCTATTCGCGTGTGGAACTTCCCGCGCACCCCTGAAATACACGCGCCCAGGCCAATCGTGTGTGGAACTTCCCGCGCACCCCTGAAATACACGTACCCTGCTGATATCGCGTGTGGAACTTCACGCGCACCCTGAAATACACGTACCCTGCTGATTTCGCATGTGGAACTTCACGCGCACCCCGAAATACACGTACCCTGATGGAATCGCGTGTGGAACTTCCCGCGCACCCCTGAAATACGCGTACCCTGCTCGCACGGGGCCAATCACGTGAAGTACTTCCTGCGCACCCCAGTGATACACGTAGCCCGCTTGCTGTGCTGGTACAGGGTTAGCGCAGCCCTTTGCGCTGGATTGGGTATGTTGATGGCTTTTCCCTGCGCGGGAGGCGTTCTTGGGGGCGTAACTGGCGCTGCTGCAGGGTCGCTGCGCCACTGTGCGCCACGGCTGGTTTTGGTGGCTGGAATCCATGAATACGCTGTGCGCGGAAATGGATTTCAGCGCACGCGGCTGGCGCAGGGATTCGCACGCGCACACTGTGCGCCAGCCGCGTGCGCCACTTGTGCGCTGAATTCTATGAATTACCCCCTTAAAGTGCTCGATGTTGCGCACTGAAAACAGGCAGGCATAGCCCTGAAGCGTTCCCGGGCCACAGCGGTGAAAAGCTCCTATCAACAGAGCAATGGGTGAAATACCCCGGGGCTCCACCGCAGTATGCTCCACATCGGAGCAGGAGGAGATGGCCTCCTACATATCCCTGGACCAATGTGGCGGTGAAAATGGAGAGTGCTGTATCAGAGCAATGGGGAAATGTAGAGTGCCCACACAGAACCTGGGCTCCTGGCGGTGAAAGAAAGAAGTGCTCCAGGATGGCCCAATGGCCCCTGCAGAGCCCAGGCCATGAGGCAGCAAATATTGTGGATGCTCCGGCATCAGAGCTGAAAGAGGGATATCACGGGTCTCCGGCGGTGAAATGAATAGTGCTTCTGTCATCGGAGCAAACAAAGCATACCAGCTGTGTGTAAATGCACTGGAAAGGGGAAAAAGATTAGATTGACACACAACAGATCTGGGTGCTGACACATGCCTGTGAAGAAGAATCATCTGTGCCTCCTCCTTAATCTACCTTCGTCCACTCTGCGACCCCTCCAGCTAATCCAGAATAGGGCAACAAGACTTATCCTTCGCCTCAAGCCCAGGGACTGCATCTCTCTTGCCCTACAAAGTCTTCAGTGCCTCCCGATCGCAGCACGGATTAAATTAAAACCCCTCTGCATCATTTTACTGTCTGGGGCCGCGGACCACTCTATCTACAACTATTTCTGACCAAATATTCCCCCTATAGACACCTGTGTTCCTCTTGCACAACCTCCTTGCATGTGAAGCGGTTTGCTAAACAGAGAGCAAGTGGACGATCGCATTCCTCAACGTGCTCCCTTCTTTGGAACAGCCTCCCCCTCCTTCTTCATCTTGAGCAGGACATTCTTAAGTTCTTTAAAAGCCTCAAGACCTTCCTCTTTACCTCTTCATTCATTCCCTCTCTCCCCTGCTAATCCCACAGTAGCTTGACTGGTGTGGAGGGCCCTTATGCATCCTCGGGGCCCTGACCTCCTGCATCTTATCATCCCAGCTGCTGTCTATCCTCTGCACTTGCTTCGGCTCACCCTCCACCACTGGAGGTTGCACATACCCCTCTTCATAGCACTTCAGTTGCTGCTCTCCATGACCACCACAGCACCTATCCCATACTCCTCTCCCCTCTGCACTTGCACGTTCTGAACACTCACACAGTATAGTAGGTTTGTCTTCCCCTCCTCATTGTCTCTTCTTATTTTGTTGTATTTAATTATTTAACATTGTTGTGATTACATTGTCTATCATCCCCTCTCCCCTCCCTGTTGCCCTGTGGGTGCTTTGAAACAGTATTTGCTTCTAGTATAAGTGCCTAACAAGTGAGCAATAAATAAAATAAATAAATCTGGCAAGTGCGGTTTGCAGCTGAAGAAGAGTGACTGTGCACCCTCTACTGCTGGCAGTGCATTGCCAATTACTCCAGCCTGGGGAGCTGAATAGAGAAGTGGCCCCATGCTGCCACTGGTGTACGCCTTCTGCTACAGGCAGCAACCTGCCCACGGTCCTACCACTAGTGTCACCTTGCCACTGTTGTGCGCCCCCACTGGCAGCTTCCTGCCCACACACCTGCCTGGGGGAGAGAGCTAAGTAGCAAGTTGCCTCAACGCCCTGCCTGCACAGCAAGTGGCACTAACGCCCTGCCACTAGTGTTGCCCTGCCTGCACAGTAAGTGGCCTTAATACCCTGCCACCAGCGACACCCTGCCCCCAGTGACACAGTTGTTGTCGGAAAAGGAAAGAGAGAGCAGCACTCCTGCCTGGGGAAGGAGAAGAGTTGCCCAGACACCCTGTAACCTATGTCCAGCCAAGAAACACCTAAAGCCCTGACACCCACTACCAAGAAGCGGTGCAATGTGCAAGTGAGGGTTGCAGATCTACAAGAGTGCCTGTGTGCTCCCCCCCCCGTGCCACTGCAGTAAAGTGATACTCCTGCCTGGGGGAGAGTAAACAAGAAAAAGGGGAGTGAGTAACATGCTGCCATCCCTGTCCTGTCAACATCATGTGGCATAGCTTAGATACCCTGCTACCTGCATCAGACCTGTCTGGTGCAGCTGTCCCGGCAGGCAGACTCATAGTGTGGTAGTTCAGAAAGAAGGGAAAGCTCACCGGCACCCTTTTTTGCAGCCCACCACACTTCTAATGAGGCCCAGTGTTTAAGAAGACTGCCAGCATGGGAAAGCTCCTCAGCTCCCATCCCCCCCAATTCAACTAAAACAATTAAAAGGCCCTGATTCCGTTCCTAGTCACAGGTCAGTATCCATTATTGAGATTAGGTGAAGCAATCTCCCACACACTCTGTTGATTTCCTCTAGGGGTGCTGATTATTGAGGCAGAGTTTGCAGTGCCCAGGAGTGGTAGGAGGCATCATGCCATTATGGTGGGTGGCCCAATAGGATTCCCTCTTCAACCACCCCTGAACACTTGAAAAAAACGTTCCCAAACACATTAAAACAACTCTTAGTTTGGTACATTTGCACCTGGTTCGTTGTGATGCCACATTGAGGCACTACTTACTATGACTGTCCCATGAATTCCTACACTCCATCACACCTTCCATATTTCCAGTGGAGAAAAGAATTAAAGTTACGCAGTTGTCCCTATTTCTGTAGATGTGGATTCCATCCTAGTGCTGAAAAGACATGACAGGTGCCTCGATCTTGGTAAATACACGGGAGCGGAGCTGAGACCATGGGGGAACACTCTAAAATTGAAAGTAATTGTGGCCAACCTTAGGATCTTCTGGTCCAGAAGCTATATTGAAATGTCTATATGGGCATCCTGCAAATCACAGTACTCCACGTGCCGAGACAAGAGGATTTGAGCGATAGTAACCGTGTTGAACCTCTCCTGCAGAAGAAAGTGATTGAAATCTGAAAGATCCGGAATATGCCCATTAGACCCGCCTTGTCCTTTTTGGGCACAGTGAAGAATCTTCCATAGATGCCCCACCCCTGAAGTTTCCAAGGGCAACTATCTTCCACCTTTCCTTCTCATGTCTTCCTGAGCATCTTATCTATCCTTCGCCCTCCTCCCAACTATCTACCCGACTATTGAATGTTCTATCATCCTCCTCCTTTGCCTATCTGACAGGCAAAAGCCCTTCAGCACCATGATCTATGGCAGTAGGCGACATATAAATGCAAGATAACATAACATAACATTTGTTTCCTACAGAGAAACTTGTCTTTTTACTGTATGAGGTACAATGAAAGGGTTATATGTGATAATCCCGAATATTAATAACTGCACACAAAAAAGACGTTTTGTTTGGGCCAATTTGATGTGGCCGTTAATAGAAAATACATCACTTTCCCCTCCCCCTGATCTTTGAAAACTGGGGGTTTCACCACAAACCCCTATTTAACTTGTGCCCCTTCCTGAACTCTGCATCAAATACAAATGCACACATGCAGATGCACCTCTTGTCCCCACTAGAAACACTACCCCATAACATGCACACAGGTACACAAACAAACAACTCACAACAGACTTTCCCTCCCCCTCCCAGCCCACCTGTCAGCCCCTGCGCACACTTCTATTTTCATAGCGTTTTAACATAGATTTATATATTTTCTTTGGGCATTCTTTTGCTTAGATTTTGTTTAACGTACATCCATGTCGCGCACTGTAGAGGAGCACCTGAATGCCTCTGCAGGAAGTGCCACCCCTCTTCTGCCTATATGTTGGAAACCAGAAATTGTGACATGGGCAACGCCAGTAATGGTACCTATACAGTGAAGAGCCTTTGATATAAGGTATCCACTGAGAAAACCCTACATGATGTATCCCTGAAGAGATGACGGTCTCCAGACGGAGATACCTGAAGAAGTGTGAAGATGTGAAAAGGAACGACTGGTAACATCACAAGTGATGAGTGTGACGCACTGAGAAGGATGACCGGAGAAGAGAATGCATAGACCAGGGTTGTCCAACATGTGGCCCGAGGACCGGAATGTGGCCCTCCAAGCCATTTTATGTGGCCCTCAAAGCCCAAGAGCACAGACAAAGAATTAGCATTACTTTTGTACGTTTTCTATTTATTTTATACACCGCAAGCATTGTGGCTGCAGTTTCAGGGTAGGAATTTTAGTCCACACACATTACGATTTCCATTGGCTGAGAAACCGGTTACCATGCAAGACACGTTGTAGTAGTGGAAATAAATAAAATAAATAACTGCCTTGCATGGTAACAGTATTTCCATTGGCTGTTTCTCAGTCAATGGAAATCATAATCACGTAATGTGTGTGGTTGGACTGATGGGCACACAGCGCCAGCAGCTCAGCCCAGCCCAGGTTCACAGTGCTACATGCGGTGCACACCAGGCCTAGTTCTCATTGCCTCCAGCAGTGAGAAGTACTGTGGGCCATATTTTCCGACGTATGTTTGCGGCGTGCAGTGCTTTTGAGCCTCCGAGATACTGCTGGCCAGATACACCGAAACTGCAGTGACCAGCAGTATCTCGGAGGCTCAAAAGCAGCGTGGGCTACCTTAATGTTTGAACATTCCGCCTCGGGAGGGAGGGTACAATTTGCATCACTTTTTTGAAAAAAACCTCCCCCTTGGGTACTTTTGAAATTGCGTCACAAAAGGAATGAATTCCCACATGATTTTACCACATGTGCAAATTAATTCCTTGCCAAAATGGCTAGGCAACACAATCACACCATCCACACCCGGAAAAGCAGCACAGCGGGTAAAATGCCTTGGGCTCTATCCAGTTTTTGTAACTGACAAGTGCTAACCTGGATGAGGCAAAACAGCCCTTGAGAGGTGTCCGTGCCCCTGTCGGAGGAAGGCCAGCTGCGGGAGTGAATTTTCAGAGCGCATAACATCGTAGCCCACCAGATCCAAGACACTGTGGGCTTTACAGCAGACACCATGAGGTCATCTTCTTTACCCCCTCTCCTCGTTTTGCCCTTCTCACCGACCTGCTCAACCTTGACTTTCATCTCATCTCTCCTCCATGTGCCGCCTCCTTAGGCGCCATGAATGTGTCAGGACTGGGGCTGGTAAAGACTCTGGAAGGGTGGTAGGTGCCCTTATATTGTGCAGGGCTCTTCCCACACGGTACTCCAGGCGTGTTCTTCATCCCTTTTATAGATTCTTGGCTCAGTGACGAAGAACAGCCCGAGTACTACAATTCCCAGCAGGCCGTGCGCTGCAGAGGCCTGCTGGGGTGAAGCCTGCCACGCCCGCGCTAACGCGCATGCGCAAACCGCGCCCAAAGACCCACGCTTGCAATTCCGGCCAGCAGAGAGGAAGGACGTGCAGACCCAGAGCTCCTGTCGGCAAGCTTACGCGGGGCACGCCCGCCGCCTGCAAGACTCACCCCAGGCCGCGCGTGACTATTAAGATAAGTGCCTCTCCATAGTACGCGCTCCAGCTGTTCTTCATAACGGAAGGTGTTACTTAGACGAAGTTGCGTTTTGGACTTCAATGCTTACAGGAACCGCGACCGAAGCGCTTAGGAAATGCATGGCGCTCCACCCAATAACCCAGCATGAGACACATTCATTAACACGCGATTGTTTCCCTAGATGAAGCGTGTAACCCGCATGTATTCTAAACTGTGAATCTGATGAGTGGAATAATCAACCAGATTAACCCTAGACAGTGACTCCGCATCTGTATGCGCTCCAGTACTGACTTTATCTTGCTTCTTGCAGCGCTAATGAGGTTGTGAATGCTGCAGTGGTCAAAACAACACGAAAAGGCCAGAAGACTTGACCAGCAGCACCGAAGCTAAGTGCAATTATTATTATTTGTAAAGGGCACGTACTGATAAGGGAAAAAGTGCAAAGCTTATTCTTTTCTGCACGAGGCAATGCAGGTGTTGTTTTCCTCCATGATGTAAGGTGGGGATAGTGTTTTACATGACTGAATATAAAGGAGTACACAAGACTGGTTTAGGGCTCCAGTACAAAGGCCCCATCTATTCTGGCATATAGTGTGAAAGTAAGTGAGTGCAAGAGTGTGAAGGCGGAGAACTCAGGATTTGGAGCCGGAGCTGAGGAGCATGTTAACCTGTTCTTCCCCATTCCTATCCACAATTTCTCCCTCTCCCTCTTCCCGGTCTTCCTAATCACCCTCTACCCATCCAACCAACGGACCCTAACCCTCTTTCCCCGAAGGGTCAATGTGGCCTGTGTTAACCACTCCCAGGTGCCAAGACCTAACGGGGAGGGAGGTGTTTGTGCTGCGTTTGTGCTGCCTCCGCGCCAGAGTAGAAACAAGCCGTGACAGAATTGCAAGCCCAAGTATTAACCGGGCGCCTGGGCAGCACAACCATGGCAGACGTTGTAACCCTACTCCAAGAGTTAAAGGCCGAGTTGGCAGCAACTAAGCAGGGCTATCAGACCTTGGCGGGTCAGGTGCAAACCCTTACGATCCAACACCAAGCCCAAGCAACCCCATTACCTAGGGCACCTCCGCCAGTCCCGGTTCAGGTACAGGTGGCCACAGAACCTCCATTGCCTCTAGCAGCACCTGAGAGGTATCATGGTGATCCCCAGAACTTCAACCAATTCATTATGCAGTGCCAGTTGCATTTTCTAACCAAGCCGGCTGTTTTCCGTACTGCACAGGCCCGCACAGCATTTGTGATCTCTTATTTAAGTGGGGATGCGGCTCCATGGGCCACACCTTTAGTCAGTAAGGACGATGCCCTGCTTTATAGCTGGGACACTTTTCTTGAGGAATTCGGCAAGATTTTCAATAGAAAGGCGGCAACTTTACTTAAAGACAGAGAACTGTTAACACTAGGGCAAGGAAGTAGAGATCTGGTTTCTTATGTAACAGCATTTAACCGGCTGGCAATGGAACCAGACTGGCCACAAGAAAAAAGAATGGCCCTGTTTTATCAGGGTTTAAGGGAGGACTTAAAGGATCTTGTGGCTCAGGTAGATCCCCAACCAGAAGATTGTTCCACGATGATTGATCTAGCACTCAGGTTGGATCAAAGGCAGAGTGAGCGGTGGCAAGGCAAGTGAAAATGGGAAAACAAACCAATCGTGAGATTAGATCAACAAAAGACGACCAGAGTGGTGCAGAAGGGGACAGAGGAACCAATGCAAATAGGTACAGTGCGAGGACCTCTGACCAAAGAGGAAAAGGACAAGAGGCGAAGAGACAAGTTATGTCTTTATTGCAGAAAACCAGGGCACTTTGTGCAGGAATGTCCTAATAAGCCAGCCAAAGGAGGGCCTTCGGGAAACGAGAAAGCTCGCCCATGAGGGTGGCAGGAGTGAGCGGTGCAGAAAACACCCCACAGATCTTAGCAAATGTGCATACAACCCTAGAAGCCCACATCACCGTAACTGGTTATTTACGTTGGCAAGAAAAACAGGTACCAATCACTCTAATGGTGGATTCTGGCGCCATGGGAAATTTCGTGGACACTCAGTTAGCCCAGCAATTGGGACTTCCGTTGAGTTCTAAGACTCTCCCTGAGGAAGTGAAGTCCGTGGACGGGTCCCCATTGGTCTCTGGACCAGTGACTCAGCAAACTAAGCCATTACATTTGAAGATTGGTGCTACACACCAAGAAGTAATCAACTTCGATGTAATAGCAGCCCCTCAATTCAGGTTCATACTGGGATTGACCTGGCTGAAGCTTCACAACCCACTGGTAGACTGGAACTCCGGTTCGATTACATTTGGTTCCGCCTTTTGTCAAAAACACTGTCTAGTGTCCGTATCACAGCCTGTTTCTCATTACGTGGGAGGGAGTGCACTCATGAAATTACCCAATGAATATAGAGAATATCGGGATGTTTTCAGCAAAGCAGCAGCCGAAACCCTACCCCCGCACAGACCATTTGACTGCCGGATTGATCTGGAAGCGGGAGTAGTGCTTCCCTGCAGTAGAATATATGCCCTCACTGAAGCGGAGAACAAGTATTTGAAAGACTACATTGAAACAAACCTGGCTAACGGGTTCATTCGGCACTCCACGTCTCCAGTCTCCTCCCCCTTGTTCTTCGTTCCAAAAAAGACCGGAGACCTAAGAACTTGTATCGATTACAGGATGATTAACAAGATTACCATCAAAAATCGCTATCCCCTGCCCTTGATCCCAGTGTTGTTGACCAGGTGCGAGGGTCGACTATATACACGAAGTTGGACCTTCGAGGGGCTTACCATCTGGTGAGAGTACGCAGCGGGGATGAGTGGAAAACGGCATTCCGGCCCAAGTTTGGCCTGTATGAATATCAGGTCATGCCGTTCGGGCTTTGCAATGCCCCAGCAGCATTCCAACATTTCCTGGACGAAGTACTCCGCAGGTACCTGGACGTATTCGCGGTGGTCTATATCGATGACATCTTGATTTACTCCCAAAACCTGGAGGACCACCAAAAACACGTCCGGGCAGTCCTACAAAGGCTCCGAGAACACCACCTATTCGCCAAAATCGAGAAGTGTGAGTTCCACCAGTCCACAGTAGAGTTTCTTGGATTCATTTTGTCGCCTCAAGGAGTCACCATGGATAAGAAAGAAAGTGCAGTCCATTTTGGACTGGCACTCACCAAAGTCGGTGAAGGACATTCAATCCGTTCTTGGCTTTGCCAATTTTTATCGTCGCTTCATAGACGGATTTGCTAAAAAAGTGCAGCCCATGACTAGACTGTTACAAAAGGGAGTACCTTTTTCTTGGGACGAGGCGGCAGAGGCAGGCTTCCAGGCTCTAAAAAGGGCATTCGTTACCGCTGCGGTGCTACAACATCACGACCCAACCAGACCATACATTGTCGAGACGGACGCCTCAAGTTATGCTGTGGGGGGCGTTCTTTCTCAACGAAGGGAAAACGGGCAGTTACATCCAGTCGCCTATTATTCCCGAATGCTATTACCTGCAGAACAGAACTACGCCATAGCAGACAAAGAACTATTAGCCATAAAGACTGCGTTCGACGAATGGCGACACTACCTTATGGGAGCTCAACATACAGTAACCATTTATACAGACCATCGGAATCTACATATATTAAAATCATCTAAAGCTCTCAGCCCCAGGCAGTTAAGATGGGCAACACAGTTTTCGGAGTATGATTTTGTAGTAACCTATCGCCCAGGTGTTGAGAATCGAAAGGCAGACATACTATTGAGATATCCAGAGCCAGACCCAGATCAATCCGCACTAAGAGTGGAAGAACCCAAGCCAATGGTGGACCCTGGCCGTGTCATCAGAAGCGTAGCAGTGGATGCTGTCTTTGACAACATTAGAAAAGCAATGTCAGCACAGCAACTGGTCCAATGGGTACGCCAGAATAAGGACCAGACCATAAAGGAAGGGTTACCCATTTATAAATCAGCCTTGTATTTGCCCACGATACCCCTGCGCCAACAAGCCATTAAATGGTGTCATGACTCTCCATTCGTGGGCCATCCTGGGAAGGTAAAGACCGTCGAGTTAGTCAAACGCCACTTTTGGTGGCCATCGTTGCATAAAGATGTCCAGTTGTATATTACCCAGTGTGAAACATGCCTCCGAAACAAATCTGATCATCAACGGCCACTAGGAACGTTACAGCCTTTACCAACACCACCTACTCCCTGGCACTCAGTGTCAATGGATTTAATTGTGGATCTACCTTTGAGTCGGGGGTTTAATACTATTTATGTTGTGATAGATTACCTTACTAAAATGGCTCACTTTATACCATGCACTGGGACGCCATCAGCCAGTTCACTGGCGGACCTGTTCTTGCAGCATGTTGTTCGTCTACATGGTTTGCCTTACAATGTCGTTTCCGATCGAGGACCGCAGTTCACGTCAAGGATTTGGCAAGCGTTCTGTAAATCCATAGGTATGGACATACAACTCTCCACCAGTTATCACACAGAAACCGACGGGCAAACGGAGAGGCTAAATCAAACTCTCGAACAATACCTCAGGTGCCTTACGCTTGGTAAAGAAGAAAGCTGGGCGGACGCTATTTGGCTTGCTGAACTAGCATATAACAACGCAATACATACTTCAACCAAAATGACACCCTTCTACTGCAATTACGGATATCATCCCCGTTTTCAACCAGTTCTCCCTGGGCACATACCGGAGGTACCAGAAGCAGCAGAGAAGAAAAAGCAGCTTGAAGAAATATGGAAATCAGTTCAGGACAATTTAAATGCAGCTAAAAGTGCTTACAAGCATCAAGCCGATAAATGGAAACCTCCTCCCGTTTTGATTGATGGACATCCCGAGTTTGAAGTCCAGAAAATCCTAGATTCACGTTGTAAGCAGAATAAACTGTATTTTTTTTTTATTTTTTATTTTTTTATTTGTTTTATAGTTACATAGTAACTTTTACAAAAAGATTTCTTTGTGAGTTAAAACAGCATATAATACAGCAGGTAATACTGCGGAAAATACATAAAACATATTTTCTCCATACAAAAATACACATTTACCACATACATTTCCATTTCCTTTTCAGGTCAATTACAAATACAATCACTATACAACATACAAATTAAAACATGAGAAGAAAAAGAGAAGGAAAATAATCATTTGTACGAGTTCTAGATCTCCATCACAGGGAAAAGTGTCTCTTAATGGTTAGTCATTTGCCACTTGTTACACGTAAAATTTAAAGAGAGTAATAGTTCTTCAAGAACCTAACGGTGGCAATCTGTAGTTTGACTCTTTTACCGTGCAACATGTCTAACCACAGCAGCTCCAGATCCACACTTTCAGTGTTTGGTACATATTTACTAAAATGTCTAATGCGTTCATTCCTTAGACCATTACACTCAGTCAGTAGATGCTGCAGAGTCTCCCGCTTTTCCCCTTGCTTACAGAATTTACAGAGGGAGAAACCATTAGTCTGCCCACCTCTAATGTCTGTTATTTGTCCTGTATTCAACACATTAAAGCGGAATCGCATGTATTCCTGCCTCCATGATTTATCCGGAAATTTGATTAGGTAGGGTTCCAGCTCCCCCATCTTTTTACTATCAGACACAATGGGACTCATTACGAGGTATGCCGGTAAGGGAAAAATGATGCCGGTATGTAAATACCGGCATCATTTAACATTCCGTAGCATTCTGACCCACAAACCCGGTATTAACGGCACCGTTATTTACTGTGCCGCAAATAGCGGCATAGGCGCGTACACCCGCCTCTTCAGGCAGGAAATACCGGCATGCCGTTAATAGGTGCCAATTACAACCCACGCAAACATGAAAATACGGGCATCGCGAACCCGGTAATAACGGGCTGCATGATGCCGGCAAAACAGGCATCGCGGACCACCCGCAAACAGCAACCAAGATACAAGGCAGCTGCCACAGGTGCACACAATCCCCACAGGTGGAGTCAAAGGAGGCTGTGCCAGTATGAACTGAGCACACCCACACACCACAACACCCCCCACAGGTGTAGGCAATGTAGAGTGGCCCAGTACAAAAGGAGCACACCTACACACCACACCCCTTCCTACACCAAAATGCTACCACTAGCATTTGCAATCATGGCGCAGGAGGACATGCCTATACTGCTACAACTACAACAACAACAGCAACAACAACAACTACAGCAGCAAGAACAGGCAGCACAGAGGAGACGCAGGAGGAGAAGGAGGGTGAGACAGGCCCAGCAATTACCACCAGCACATCCACCAGCGCCTCGTAGGCAGCCACCAATCCCTTGCACCAGACCCAGCCCATTCAACCTAACCCCTGAGCAGATCCACACCCTGTGACCGTGACACCATCACACCATAGTGGACATGATACAGAACGACATTGCCAGCCACATACAAATACGCACTGCCATCCCCCACTACTGAAGGTGGTGTCTGTGCTACACTTCCTGGCCACAGGCACCTACCAACACACAGTGGGCAAGCTGCATGGTATTTCACAACCACTATTCTCATGCATGCTGAACCAAGTGCTGGATGCCCTCCTGAAGCACGCAAGCACCCACATATCCCTACCACGGACTGCCCAGGAGATAGCCGAAACCAAAGTAGGCTTCCATGCACTGGCAGGCATGCCCAATTGTGTTGGTGCCATCGACTGCACCCATGTGGAATTGGTAGTCCCCCATGCCATAGAGGCGGTGTACCGCAATCGCAAGCAATACCACTCCATCAATGTGCAAATGGTATGTGACTCCAGCAAGATCATCACCCATTGCTGCGCCCGATTTCCTGGATCCACACATGATGCCATGGTACTGCGCAACTCCACGCTACCCCGTCACATTGAGCGACATGCTGGACCTCGTGCCTGGCTGCTCGGTGAGTTGCACAACAGGCCCATGGCCATGCTGTGGGGTACTCATGTGTGCGGATGCAGAAGGGGGGGGCTACTGCAACCGGGTGGGAAAGGGGGGGGTACTTCACCAGGGTGGGAAAGGGGGGATACTTCACCAGGGTGGGAAAGGGGGGGGATACTTCACCAGGGTGGAAAAGGGGGGGTCAATAGTACACCTGGGTGGCAATAGCCAGTGAGTGGAGAATGAATGCAGAGCTAAACACTCCTCACCTGACCCAGCCAAACGGAAAATGACACATCACTGGGCCACATATCACTAATAATGCATATGGATGACAACAAGTAAGAGGCACAACCGGGGCACCATGGTGATGGCAAGCAATGCATGACTGAATAGGATGGCAACTGTGGCAATGCGGCTCCTCACATTTTGTCATTTCCCATAATGTCATTTCTTTGCGACTTTTGGGTCTGGGGTGCCATGGCCGAGCGCCGTGTGCTCCTGCGCGTTAAGCACACAGGGCTTGATTGCACCGAGGTGGAAGGGGTTGACGTGGTGGAGGTGTCTATTGTCAGTCCCCTGGCTGGGCCATGGTGTGGCTGCTGCGCTTGCGTGATGTTCGCAAGAAGGGCCTGGGTCAGTGACCCCATGCACTCCCTGAATGCACACGTGGACGCCTGCACGGCAGCTGTATTGGCAGCAATGGCCGTGGCTATGGCCTTCATGGCCTCATCACCAGCGACGACCTGTTGTCGCATTATCTGGAGCATTTCTTCTTGGCGGGCCTCTACCCTTGCCAGACGGACCTCGTTTCAGCCGCAGGTGTACTGGTGGCTGGCGGGGTGGTGGAAGGCAGGGTGGTGGAAGGCAGGGTGGTGGCTGGTGGGGTGGTGGAAGGCAGGGTGGTGGCTTGCGGGGTGGTGGAAGGCAGGGTGGTGGCTGGCGGGGTGGTGGAAGGCACCTGCGTGGGGTCCTCGTCCTGGGCAATGTCCTCCTCGAAGATGCCAATGTCTGAATCTCCAAGGTCGGAGTCACGCAGACATGGGTCATCCTCGCTCTCAGTCTCCGCAGGTGGGGGGGCGCTGGCAATAGGCGTTGGGCTGGGCGTTCCAGACATTACCTCTGCCTCTTCTGCCACCTCTGTGGATATGACGTCCGTGGTGGCCGGCGGAACAGCTACCACTGTTGCAGCAGGTGCCCCCTGCAGGGTTGATGCCTTGCTGGGCACACTGGGTGTGGCTGCAGGCAATTTCTTGGACAAGGGGGTGGCGATGACCCTGGTCCCCTTGCGTGCACTGGATGTGCTCGCACCCCTTTCCTGTGTTCCACCTTCCTCATCGGTGCCTGGGAGATAGAAGAGATGCAGGTCATCAGTGATGTTGCCAAATGGCAGCTGTGATGTTTTGCGGTGTGATATTTTCATACATTCAGGCATAATTTAATTTCTGTTGTGTGGCATTTGGTGTACTGAGGGGACATGTTGGCAATCATTGCATGGCTGGTGGCATTGGATTGTTTTGGTGTCTGTGGGGGGGGCATGGGCATGGTTGGGTCATGTTGCACCTGTGTTGGGATTGGAATTTTCACTCATCATGCGTGTGGTGCAGGGGGTGGAACTCAGTATTCTATTGATGTGTTGATGTCGCCTTGGGACATGCATCGGCGTGCCTAATCTGACTTCAACATCACTTGTGTCACATCATGTTTTGTTATACGTGGATGTGATGGTTCACTCACCTTCCTCTGTTGTAGTTGCTGCGCCAAACTCCTGGTCTCCTATCCCCTCTATGGATCCCGGGTCAATAAATCCACTTGCGGTCTCCTCCCATGCGGTGAGCTTTACAGGGGAGTGTGTGCCACCGCCTGTCGCCATTGCGGCTCTCCGGTTCTCCGCCAGGATCTTCCGGACCCGGAGGCGGAGGTCGTCCCAGCGCTTTCGGCAATCCTGTACGCTCCTTGGGGTGCTCCCCACTGCCGACACCCTCGTAGCAACCTCCCACCAAACCTCTTTTATTCAGGTTTGGGCCGCATGCTTAAGGTTTGTTCTTCTGATGATGTCAGCATGCTGTTCGAGGGTGTTTGCCAGCATTGCCAGTTCAGCATCACAAAAACGCTGCTTCCTCTTCCTTTGGGTGCTTTTTCTGGTGGCCTTCGACATCCTGATTGAGTTGTGGAACTCAACAACACGGGTGTAGTGGTGGTTATGGAGGATGGCAATGGATTGTGTTTTTAAAGATGGCCGGCGGCCCATTTCCCGTTCCTGCGCGATGATGTAATTTCCGGATCCGGTTTTTACGTACACGGTGATACCGTGCCGGTATCACCGTGCCGGTATTCAGGTGTTGGAATGAAGCGGTAACGCTATGGGCGGGCCGCGCGATGCTGGTATAAGGGGGTAGGTGGCACTTTACCGGCATGGCGGGATTGCCACTACCGGCATTTGGGAACGCGCATGCTCGCGCACTCGTAATCACCCGCTGTTAGCGGGTTCATACGTGCACGGACACGCTCATTCCGGCATGCCGGAAATGGACCCGCTATTACCGGGCAACTCGTAATGAGGCCCAATGTGTTTATATAACTTAGTCATTTTAACCTCTTGAACTGTTAGATTCCAGTCGGCGTGAAGCAATAATTATTTTACCTTCATGGGGTTGGAAATAAGCATATCTCTGGGAACCCCCACATTATCAAGAACATCGTTCGCTTCTTCCAACATGTCCCTGAGATATATAGACGTCGGAGCACCACTCTTAATACCCCTGCCCATGATATCATATAAGGTGTTTTTTTTGCTTGTAATCAGTTTCCTAAATAAGGCCATTCTGCGCCATTCGATGGTACTTCTAATCGAATGTAATCCGAGCTCGTATCTTATTGCCGCCACTGGTACACACTTCGGCAGGCATTTTACCATGGATCTGATGATTTTTGATTCATACACAGCCATCTCCTTTCTGCACCATAACGGGGCTAGTTCTAGTCCGTAGCAGAGCTGAGGCACTAGTCTATTTTTGTACAAGCGAATACACGGTATTAGCGAAAATTTACCATATTTTTATAAATTTTACCTAATTGAGCTTTCATGGGGCCAATTTTCGCTTCCACTAGAGCCCGGAAGTTTACCTTACTCTTGTTTCCAAACACCGGGTAGCCCAAATATCTTATTGCCGACTTTATTGGTGATTTCTCGTGATTCAGGAACAGTGGATTCATTTTTTGTTTTTTCTTGTGAGTCAAACACAATATCACTGTTTTGGAATAGTTAATTTTAAGGGCGTTTAAGTAAATATATTCTTTGAAGGCAGTTAAGAGACGTTGAAGGCCTATAGGGGTGTGATCAAAGAGGGTTACATCATCTGCGTAAGCGGTCCACTGGATTTTAGTACCCTCAATTTTAGGTGAATTAGTGACCAACTTTTTGAAACATGCACCCAGGTCAGAAAAATATAAGTTGAATATTGTAGGGGCGTATATACACCCTTGCCTTAGGCCATTATTTACCTTAATTTCTTTCGAGAGATTTCCCTCCATGCTAAGTCGAACCTTTAAACTAGAGTTTTTGGTGCATGTTATATAGGATTGATAAAAGAGAGGCTGGCATCCCAAGGTTTGCTGATTTGGTCCACAGTATTGATCTATCCACTAGATCAAAAGCGGAAGTAAGATCAATAGATGCTAAGTATATTGGGAGATTTCCAGATGTCCAGGCCAATTTTTGCATGACATTAATTAATAATCCCCTAGCAACAGTGCCCACGTTCTTTCTGAAACCAAACTGAAATGGCGACAATATGTTATGTTGGTCCATCAAGCACCGAATATGCTTTAAAACGAGACTAGCAAATATCTTTGAATCGACATCCAACAGGGCTATTGGCCTATAACTGGTGGGGAGAGCCCTATTCCCTTTCTTATATATAGGTAGAATATAAGACATTCTCCAGCTGTTAGGAAGAAGATGTACGTTAACAATGTCTTTAAATAGGAAAAATAATATTTTGGCCCATAAGTTAGAATTCCCCTTCATAACCCCGTTGCAAAGCAGATTCTGTCCTGGTGCCCTTGATGGTGAGCTCTTTACAATGATGTCTTCGATTTCTTTTACACAAAATGGAAAGTTCCATGTGGCGTTTTCAATAACTAACGGCGCGACCCATGCCACTCTCGGGGGGCAATAAAGACTACTGAAATGACCTTCCCATTTCTCTGAGTTTATACATGAAGTTTGGGTCTTAATTTGATCTTGCCCACCGTTGTTGACCAAAACCCAGAATCTTTGGGTAGCTACCTCACACAATGAACTGAGCATAGATTCTGCATCTCCCTGGTAGAGCATTGCACGCAAGGATCTTAATTTATTTTTCCATTTGTTTTTTATGGCGTGGAGTTCCCTAGATTCCAGCTCAGAAAGGGAGATTGCATGACATCTACGGAATCCACGGAGTTCACGATTTCTACCCAGCTTGAGTGACTTCATTTCTTCAGAGAACGAATGCTTATGCCGTTCTTTTCTTTGAGCCATTTCCTTTATTCCCGCCTTGCCTCTGATTACCAATTCAACGTAATTCTCAAAGGTATCGTGACAATAGATCTTCTTTTTTTCAGCATACACGTTATTTTGAAAATCGGCCTGGAATAGTATATTAACTTTCTCAATGTTTGTTTTGTGCCACGAAATTCTATTCAATTGGACATTCGCTGCGACCTGGATGCTCAGTTTTTGTGCCACACCCTTATCAATGTCTACCAGTAGGGACATCTTTAGCATTTTATGATCACTCTCTTTCGTGTCAATCAAACCAAAGTCTTGAACAAGGTTAAAAGTATTCATGCAAACGAAAATGTAATCTATGGTGGATGACCATCGCCCATTAGACCATGTTGATTTGTCCGCGGAGTCATCCAATAGTTCATTCACATTTAACATACCCCATCCTACCAAAAAGAGGGTCCATATATCCCCCTGGAAACATTTCCGCTGATCAGTTCTTCCACCAGTCAATCGGCCAAACCTACATTCATTATTACCTTGATCTAAACATATTTCACAATTAAAATCCCCCGAGAAGATAATGTATAGATCCTTGTTCATATCCTGACATTCATGAATTACCAAATCTATTTCATCGATATTGGCCTTTAGGTCGCATTCAGGTTGCCAGTATATGTTTATGATTAGAAGAAACATAGGAGAATTTTTGCAAGCTATTTTCACTAAGACAGCTATACAACCTTTGTTTATATGAAACTCCTTTTCAGTAGTAAAGTCTGTGTTATTCCTAATCGCAATTAATAGCCCCCCAGACGGTCTCCCCTTAGATTTTTTTATGGCGGGTTCCTGGAAAATGGTAAAGCCATCCAAATCAATTGCGGTATCTGCCCAAGTTTCTTGTAAACATAGAAACAAATGAGTCAAGAGTTCCACTCACGTAACATGGGAGTACAACAGAGCTCGCGATCCCCTTGAGTTCCATGATAAGAGTGTAAGTTTCACGGTACTCTAGGACGTATCCTTCATACATTGGATCTTAGAAATTGATTCCCTCAAGGTTGATGCCAACCACCTCAACTCCGCCACCTCTTCTGAGTGTGACTCAGCGGATTTATCTCTGGCTCCTTCTCGATCGTTTCTCATCTGCATCTCTCTAGGAGAACCTCCCCTCTCTCCTCCTTGCAGTTTCTTTGAACCTTGACTAAAGTTCATTATATCATATCCAAAACGTTGCAACGCCACTCCTTCAGTGAGGGCAAGTTCGTATGTTGCCCTTGAGTGAAACACGATCCTGACACAATCGTATCTTGTTGGATGAATGTAGTCGATGAGTTTAATGTCGCTAGAAGTAATTAGAGAGAGCCGGGGGATCTCGTTAAACAGTGACAGTATCCTGCTTCTGTTTAGAGCCGGAGGTCCTCCTATTGTGAGCATAAAATTTAATATGACACTAGGGTCATCGACAAATTTTGGCTCCCTCTACTCTCTTGGGTCTTCTGGCCAAGCACTGGATAGCCTTGGGTCTAGTCCCTCTGCCCTCACGTGCCCTCCTGACTCCCCCTCCCTATTCTCTCCTCTCTCGATCTCCCTCTTCACTTCCTTGTGGTGATTATAGTCTCTATCTTGTTCAAGACCCTGCTTTATATTCCACAATTCGGCTATCTCCCGAATCCTCTCTTCAAAACCCTTCCTCTCGTTTTGGGGCTTGTTTGTTGTTGACCCCCCATAATTGTGATCCTCCCTCCTGTCCCTCACGCTATCCTGTATAATTGTTAGGGCGGGCCCTTGTTTGTGTACGCTCTACCAAGTCTCTTTGCCCTCTTCATTAGTATGAGCAATTAATCCCTGTTCCGTCAGTTTCCCTGGTTCCTCTTCTTCCACTTTCTTGTCCCTAGGAGATGTATGCTCTTCTCCCTCCAACCCTTGGTCGTCAGATAATAGAGATCCAGGTGGTAGAGGATGTCCATACTTGGATGGAATTTGAAGAATTTTGAAGAGTGCCTCTTGTACCAATGTTTTAATATCTTCACTGGGTTTCATTGGTGGCACACTGCTGTTAACAGCCTCAATAACAAACCCTCCCATCAATTCTCCTTCCTCGGGCTGCTTTGAGCTGCTACTCTCGTTGGGGCAGTCTTTTGCCTGAATCACTGTTTTATCCTCTTCTACATTCCCTGCATTTTCCTGCACTTTCTCAACATTTGTTTTTTGCTTATTTTTTATACCAAATAACTGCTGAATGCTCCTTTCTTCCTTGTATCCTTCTACTTTACTTCCATTTGGTTTCTTTGAATCTTTTTTCTTATTAACTTCAATTTTTTTAGAATTGCCCGTTATTCCTTTGTGATTCATGGCTTCTGAGAGGGTAATCTTGGCTTCTCCATATTCCTGACCATTTGTCTCCAATGGAGTGTCTTCTGTGGTGTCCAGGACCTCCTTCTTAATTATTCCTTGTCTATCCGTCACTTCCTTCACTTCCAAGGCTATATTGCTTTATTCGTTTAGCTGGGTGAAGTCTAAGTGACCTCCCTCTGATGATATGCAGCATATGTCTTTAAAGTTTGTGTTAGTATTTTTCATCTTGGGGGAGGGTTGATTTTTGGATTTTTTGGTTTCCGTTGTGTTAAACCCCTTCTCACTCTTCTCTTAAGGGCCCTTGCCCGCATTTTCTTTTCTCTTTGTGTGATAACATACACGAACGGGGTCTCTACTTCAAGGGTTGCCTCGCCCACAGCGTTCTGCCTCTGTTCTTGCATTTTGGCCTCTTCATTTTCCATCGCTTCCAAAAGTATCGAGGGACTATCAGGCTTGTTCCCTGATAGCTGCTCTGAGTTACTTAATGGAGTGTTTTCTAGTTCCCCTAATTTTTTTTCACTTTGATTTATGGCTTTTTTTATTTTTTCCTGATTGATTAATATCAATCTTTTTAATTCATTCACATTTTCCCATATTAATTCCCCTTCTTTCACACATGGTTCGTTCTTTGTTTGGGTACTTTGATTATGGGTAGTCATTTTTTCCCTTGGAGGATTTGTAAGTGATTTTTTTATGCTTAAAGCGTGTACGAACCCTTTCAACCTACTTAGTTTGTCTATATATTCGATCATCATGCATCTTAGTTCCTGTATCTCCCCATGCGTCCTTTCGTGCCCTTTATCTAGAAGATTCAGGATCCTGGTTAATACAGGAAATGACTCAGGTTCATGCATGTTTTCATCCGTCTCAATTTCCTTACTATGCTGGTTGCGCATACTTTCCTCAAACTCCCCTCTCCCGGTCAGAACAGGATGTGTCGGACTGGAGCATTTGTTCGTGGTCAACTTCTGTTCTCCCATTTCCCCACCTCTAAACAAGCCCATCGATGGGCCCTTAATGTTCTCGCAGGGCTCCTCCCTACTTTCCATAGTGGATTTGTGTGGATGCACATTTTTGAGTCCTCCTCCCCTCGCCCTAGCTGGCTTTGAAGGGCCCGTTGAAAGCCTGACCCTCCTATCCAGTTCAGCAGACACCACAGGTGCCAGAAGGGACGTGCCTAGCAAGGGGGTAGTAGGCATGGAATCATCCATGTTTAGGGCTGAGGGTCTTACGGATAATTCTTGCACGCTTAGAAAACTTTTCTGCGCAATCTCTTCAATGAGATCCATCTTTTGAAAAGATTCCATTTGGGCCTTTATCCTGTCACTTACAACGTTGTGTAGGGGCGGGAAGTCAATTCCACTTACTTCCCATTTATCTGTCTCCCCCTCCCCCTGCATGTCCCTAATGTCTTCCTCGTTCATTTTAGGGGAACAGGGGTTTGTCGTTGGGGTAAACACAAAAGTCCGTCTTGCAATTATTGTATTCTGCCTCTCAGTTTTATCTCTTTTATTTAGCCTCTTAGAATATTTTTGGGTCTCACATAGTGTGGGTGTCGTACCACTCCTTAGGGTTCCCACCATGCTCCAGATGAGGGCTGAACCTCTCACTTAGGTGTCCGTTCGCATTAGCATCTATTCTTTTGACCGTTGTGACGTTTTTCCCCTTCACAATAGCAACATACTATTCACTGCAATCCTCTTTCTAGATTTAAAGATAAGTAGTCAAGTGCAGGGCGCCTGAGTACAAACTAACCCTGCCTAATTGTATATTGACTACCAAGACACCACCAAGTCTAGCAGATCACCAGCATCTTTTCCAACATAACTCTGATCCCTCAATCACACACAGAGGTACAAAAGTATTTTACACTCCTTTTTTGAACATAAAGTCACATATGAAACAGTGGGAGAAATATCCCCGCCCACTAATTCGTGGGTACAGCAACCAGGCTCCTAATAGCAAGCAAAATACGCCGACAGCGTCTTGTGGCGATAGGTTTAACTACCTGGTTTTGTTTAACCAGTGGGCCTTATGGTTCAGAGACTGTCCAGATACGCGAACAGCATGCACATATACACAATATCTCCCTCAAAAGGTCTTTCTAAATGCATCCCCCATAATCCCTAATTTACCTGATATTGAAGCAGATGCACATATAGTATGGTCACCCCCAAAGCTGCACGAAATCAGTATGATAGAGTGTTCCCTTTCAGAAGGATTTGTGGCCCCAGCGCACCCGCGCACCATGAACAGTCAACAGTACTTCCGTGTACTTCACGGTGTGTGCGCGCAGGTGCGCTGGGGCCACGTGTTATGAAGTGCAGGAGAAGGCGTTGCCACGCCAGGGGGGTTACACGCTTAACATAGAAGTAATGAATGTGTATTACATAGATAAGCTGCCAAATGTATTAGGCACACTGCACAGGCAGCATCAATCATTAACACAGAAGTAAGTTATGTGTATTACAGAGATAAACTACCATATGTATTGGGCACAACACTGCACAAGCAGCATCAATCATTAACACAGAAGTAATGAATGTGTATTACAGATATAAGCTGCCATATGTATTGGGCACACTGCACAGGCAGCATCACTCATTAACACAGAAGTAATGAATGTATTACAGAGATAAGCTGCCATATGTATTGGGCACACTGCACAGGCAGCATCACTCATTAACACAGAAGTAATTAATGTGTATTAGAGAGATGAGCTGCCATTTGTATTGGGCACAATGCACGGGCAGCATCAATCATGTATACAGAAGTAATGAATGTGTATTACAAAGATAAGCTGCCATATGTATTGGGCACAACGCACAGGCAGTATCAATCATTACCACAGAAGTAATTAATGTGTATTACAGAGATAAGCTGCCATATGTATTGGGCACAACACTGCACAGGCAGCATCAATCATTAACACAGAAGTCATGAATGTGCATTACAGAGGTAAGCTGGCATATGTATTGGGCACACTGCACATGCTCAGGCAGCATCAATCATGGGGACAGCCAGGATAGACATGTTGTGACAGAGGCATATTTTGGGCACAACCAGCATGACAATGTGTTCAATCAGTGACAGTGCTGTCTTACACTATGGACACATAGATCATTAAAATGTGTTGTGTTGTAAAATGTTCTTGTCTGCTGTTGGTGACATGGAATTTTCATGGTGCCCTTTAGAACTGATTATGAATTTATGGCTTTTTGGTCAGTTTTTCTGCTGTAAAATGCACCATTTCAACCCCATATTTGAAAATAAATTCTTGGAGGGGGAACCCCCCCCAAACCCCCCCCTAGATCCTTATAGCTCCCTCTCTACGCTCGGTCGCCCCCACTATTTCAGGAAAATATTAACACATACACACTGAAAGAAATCACAAGCAACTGACCTTGGATCACTTGATGGAGGGGTTCCCTTAGATACTGACTGCCCCTGACACCAAAAGCTATCTTTAGGACTGCATGGCGCATCACTGCCTGTGATGCTATTGTGTCAAAGGTCACACAATATTGCTTTTTAATAAACTGCTTTGGGTGAGGTTGTTGACTTTTGGCTCGCCGGCCCACTGGGTGACAAAAAGTTAATGCTTCAGCCCCCCATTCAAAAAGGTTGGACAAGCCTGGCATAGACCTTATAAAGTCCGATGGCATAGTAAGGAATCGAGAAGGCTTTCAAATACGAAATGAAAACTGCACGTTTGAAGAAGCACTGCAGAAAATGCAAGTCGTTTTTATAACTGTACAGATGCCGTAACGCAAGCAAACTAAGTAATCATAAGCCTGGCTATATGTCGTGAAAAGACTGCTGGCGGTGCCACCAATACAAATATGTAAGAAGTATCTGGACATTCGATGCCACAATCGTAGTAAGCTCAACCTGTGGAGAAAGGAGGATTGATAGCTGTGAATGTGTTGCAGCAAAGAATGACCCGAAGTTTGAAGGTGGACTTGAGGAAGACGGCTTGGCCTAGTGTCAAAAAGGCTAAGAGCAGCCAAAACTGGTTATCAGTCCTTGAAGAACAGTGAATGTGAAACCCAGAGACATCCCTTGTTAAGTTGCAAAGAGAGAACATCAGGAGATCAGGAGAAATAAGTTCTTAATTTAAGACAATGACATGCTATAAATGGGTTGATTCACGGTCTCCTGTCAAGTGAGTCCAAGATGAAAATAGATGTGGGCATGTGAACCTGAACCTTGACAAGAACATTCTCACACTGCCTTATATTCCCAGAGACGAGAAGCAATTACAAGGCCGAGTCCAAAGACAATCTGAATGTCAGACAGCATGAGCGATGAGAGATGATAGGCTAATTAGGTGGAGAGGTACGGTCAAGTTCACCCATCAGCACATGGGGTACCAGCTTACCTGCAGCTAGAGAATTAAATGTTCCAGAAGGGTACAAGCGTGCCAACCAATTGTAGTGGGCCATATAACGAAGGGCCTTATAGTTTGAGAGCCAATGATATGCTGTATACTTAGGTGGTCAGTCATAATTTAGAAAAAATAATGTCGAATGACAAAAATGTCGAAAAAATAATGTCGAAAAAAAAAATGTCGAATGTATTATTTTTTTATTTATATGTATTTTTTGGCTTTGGTAAGTATAAAAAATGGGTAACATTTTTTTTTTTAAAAAGGGGGCTTGGGGGGAACCCCCTCATTTAAAGAAAAAACGTATTGAAAAATAAATTCGACATTTTTTTTCGACATTTTTTTTTCTAAAAAATGACTTTAAACATTATTGTTTTCTAAATTATGACTATAAACCGTATACTTAATAACTGTTGAAGATGACTAGCACTAAGGGATGGCATGAGTTGCCCACCTGACTATAGAGACCAATTCAAAATCCTAACCCATATAGAAAGTATACTTAGCTACTCCCCTTAGTCGTATCACAATTCTGCATAGGTTTTTGTAGTTTTCCACATAGTATGATGTCACGTATGATGAGTGTTTGCTATAAAAGTATGTTTTTCAATGAAATTCTTTGAGATCGTGCTGTGTGACATCCGTTGATGTCATTTGCACTCCCTGTTTTAGACAATTGAGAATAAAACAGACATTTTGTCAACTTCCTGAGTTGGTCTTCTTGATTGGTATGAGAGTTATTCTCCATCACATCCATTGTACGATGTGTTACCTTAATTAAAAGGACCATAAGGGTTCGCTTGTTAGCATGTCGGATAGTTGAATAAAAAGACCCATCGACCAGTAGGTCTCCAGATGTTCGGACGATCGAGTACCCACCTCTATCTAGCCGGAAGATCGCAAGTTTTCCTGTGGAGAGCCGCTGATATAGAATTCTTGCAAGAAAGTCGAGACAGGAGGGACGGGTCCCTCGTTGACGAAATCCCTCCTGGTTTCCACAGGCGTTTTGAGGATGGAAGCCGAAAGTGGTTGATTGGAGGGGGGAGTCGATACCAAAGACCTCGAGCTGAAAGAGTAAATGGTGAGTAGACTAAGGAGAATGACAAACTGAGGGGATGGGTATGTGTGATAGAAAGTAACCGGTAATTAGAAAGTAATGGGGAAAAGTAACAGGTAATTAGAAAGTAACAGGGAAAGGTAACAGGTAATGGAAAAAGTAACATCTTATTTTGTATGTGTAAATAAGAGAGAAGAAGGCCCAGGAGTCCTAACCCAAGGGGTTCAGAAGGAGTTGCCATACACTTTAGTCGAAGTTAACTAGGCTATGTATCGGACAGGTCCACATAAGATGACAACTCAAATCAAACGATCAGGGTATTATTAGGGGCAGAGATAAGAGGAGTGATCACTAAGGATAAATGTGAAGAGTCGACTAGTCTGTCTGTTTGTGTATTTGTGGTATATTAAGGTGTCGAAGAGTGACAATTGTGTAAGGAGAATTGAAAAATGATCAAGGAGATATAGCGTCTATCTAGAGAAACTGTTGGTACCGATTCAGAGGTAGACTGAGATTATTGAAAAAATAGAGGTCCGAGCGGCTACTGTTGTTTTCATAAAAGGTATCTTGTGTAAAGGATACTGGGATGACAAACTGTGGATGATGATGGGCGCTGGGGGGCTTCACTGGCCCATGCATGTAGCGATTGCATAAAGAATTGGTTTCATGGTCATATTAGAAAAAGTCTTCTTTATACATTAAAACTTGTTGTTTTATTATTGCTTATGCAACTCCATACGATAAAAAATGAAAGAACATAGTGATGTATAACATCAGTCATAACCCATTGGTAAGTGAAAACAGCCGACGCGCGTTTCGACCTAAGTCTTTTTCAGGGCTGTGAGTTTGTGAATAGTGGTTGAGTGCAGGGATAAGTGTAGTGACATACGGGTCGATCACACGTGGTCATTGGTAATGTAACATGATAGAGAAGTTCAATTGTACACATGTGGTTGCCAATGAGATGATTGTCCATTGGATGATGATGCATAAGAAATTAAATGCAATCATGGTATGGCAGTTAAGTTACCCCAAAATTTGGTGAAAGTGAGTGAAAGTGGGAAGGTGGGTGACATTGTTATATTGGTAACACATTCAACCCACGTTTTAGAATCATGACAGATAGTTACATTAGTTACATTTGTTAAGAAAAAACATGAGCAAAGTACCAAGGAAGAGAAGAGCGAGAATGTTCGTTAGTTCAAAGTTGGAGCCAATAGATTCAAGGCAATGTGTTGAGATGGTTAGATCAGCTTACCAAGATCGGTAGTAGGATGAGCTCTGAATAGGGCTAGAGGCTGGTCCTCCCGAGTCCGGGCGCCAGTTGGGCTGGGTAGCCTGATCTGTGGAAAGGAGGATGGTTGCTTTAGCTAATTGAATAGAAGGGGTTGTAGCCCAGGGAAGAGCTCGAAGAGCGTGATTTATCTGTGCAGCGCGGTCATGCGTTGCATTAGACCGAAGGTTGGTCGTCATGTGGTCTGCCAGGCCGGAAAAGGTGGCTTCCAAGGTCATGCCTTGGGCGTCATGGCCATTAGTGGTTGGCTGAGAGCCTGGTGGGCTCCTAAGAACAATTGGGAGGGAGGCTAGGGCCTGTCAGTTATGTGGTCAACACAGGTGGGAAGTGGGCAGGGGATAGGTCTGGACAGTCCCTGGTTATAGGGTCCTGGGCGTGTCACGTTGCATCTCACGGTTGGTGCAGTGGGGTGCCCTGGGTGAGGGGCGAGTTGGTTCCCAGACTGGGGGGTCTGCAGTGACCGTGTGGGGTGGTGTCCGGAGGAGCCTGGTAGCTGGTGCATGAGCCGGACCGGTCCAGTCCAAGGGGGGAACCGGTGGGCGGCTGCGTGAGGGCGCATGTGAACTGCGGTAAGGGATGAGGCCTCGATGGCTTGGCGGCTGTGTGCTCCCCGATGAGGGGGGCGGACAGCTAGGGTTTGGTGTTGGAACGGGAGCCCAGTGGCGTGCGGCTAAGATGGTGCCGGGAGGTCAGAGGAGTGGCAGAAATGATAGTTGCACCCGTGGTGGAGGTGTAACCATCTAGTGGTTTAAGCGGTCCCGACTGGGTTGGAGCGCGACTTCAGTATCATGGTCGAGGTGCCGGGTCGGGGGGGGGGCTCATGGCAAGTGTGCCCCGCTCTTACCTGAAGCCGTATCCAGCTAGGAAGCGCGTGTGTCCTGACGAGCGGATTCTCGTGAGTGCAGGAATGAGGACTTCCTGGATGGGTGATATATTAAGCGCGATTGGACGAAAGGCAGCACTCTGATTGGGTACACTAACAGTGGCCCTGATTGGCTGATATATGTGTATAGCTGGTGGTAGCCAACCCCAGTGAGGCTAATGTTGCGGAACCAGTAGGTCTCTGAGTTAATTAAGTTGGAGCTGATACAGTGGGCGTACGCCCTGTATAATGATTGAATTGGACATGTTTTGACTTATAAGTCAAGAAGTATGAACCGACAGTCGGTATGAGCAGCAGCTGAAGGTATGCTGTTCGTGGAGGCAGACTGCCCCGGTTTCCAGGGATAATCAAGCGGTTACAATTGATGGGGGGAGGGGTCTCCAGGCAGGGTGGACAATTAATAACTTGATTGAGTCGTCTCTCGGTACTCCAAGGGGGTAGGAGGCCGAGAGACCGGTGATGGTTGGGAGCGGATGCTCATAGGTTTGAGTGGCCCCGAAGGGGGAGGGGGTTGAGGAGGTGGGGCAGTTGGTGGGGAGGAGTCTCCGGGCAAGGTAGCAAAACTAGGTTTAAAAATGGCACTGTTTAGGAGATTACTATATTAAGAATTTTAAAACATATGTTTAGTTTATTAGTAAAGCTTAGTTTGTGTGTGTGGCCCTCTCCCCGGCATCTCAGGACTCCAAGGCGGTGGGGTGCCGAGAGATGGACGAGGAAAAGGAGTGAGGGGGGTTTGTTGCATCCAATTGGTTACGTGGAAAAGGAGTGGGGGGGGTTTGTGTGCATCCAGTTGGACATGTGGGTCAAGGTGACAAGGACCCAGGGTGGCGTTGGTCATTATAAGCAAGGTTAGTTTACACCGGGAAGAGTCCCCAGACTGGGCGTACCCGATTGGTTGCCGTAACTTAGCATGGGGGGGATAGATTCATGTCTGAGAATTGCACACTGATGGAGTGGTAGTAGGGTCCAGGGTTTTGCATGGAAGAAGTGCGGGTGACTTCACAAAAAGACATGGAAATCATGGTCACTGTTTAGTCCAATATTAATGGTTCTATATTTGCATATCAGTCGAGCTTCTTTCTGGCGGAGCAGAAGTTCTCTGTCACCACCTCTTGCATCCGATGATACTGTTTCAAGTCCTACGAAGGTGATGTTTTCCTTGAGATCAAGCTGGTGTTCTTCTTGCCAGTGGAGGGCCAGTGGGTATTTGGTTTCTTGCGAGTGCAGGGAGCTGAGGTGTTCCCTGATTCTTGTTCTGAGCTCCCTCTTGGTACTTCCAATATATTTACGGTTGCATACACACATAATTGCGTATATTACATATTTTGTTCTGCAATTGATATATTGTTTAATTACATGTGTATCGGTTTCACTGAATTTAAGGGTCTTAGTGGTTGTGGCGAATTTACACATGGAGCACATTCAACATTTTTAGAAGCCAACGGGTTTGTTGGTCGTAAGCCAGATGTCATTTGTTTTGGGAATAGGTGCCATGAAGGATGGACTTAGGATGGTCTTAAGAGTTCTAGCTTTGGTGTAGGTCATGCTGGGTTTGTCAAGTATCCAAGACTGGTTATTGAGATTGACCAACAAAAAACCAACATAGAATCAAGCCACTTTCCATTGGCAACAAAAGAGAAGAATTACAAAATTATGTATGAAATATTAAGAAACCACCAAGACGAAGTTAAAATCAGAAAATGTAGAAAATTTGCAAGGGATGAAAGAGATTACCAGGACAACAGAGTGTTCACCTTCCAACCCAAATTTGATAAGATCCCGGGAACAAGCTCAAAGGGAAGTACACCAACCAGCTCCCCAGCTACATCAGACGCTGACAGCGAACCAGAACCAGAACAAGAGACGGAGGAGAATGAAGAACCAGCTGAAACTTCGGAAGCTGCAAACATACAAACAGGAAAGACAGCACCACGATTGTCTAGACAACATGAGATGAGCAGAAGCATTGGCTATAATTTCCTGGAAGAAATTCAACGATATAAGAAAGGAACACGCACACCACAACGGCAGCAACAACAAAAGAAACAGGTCCGTTTTTTAGACCCTACCAGGGGCAACGTACCGCCGAGATTAGAACCAAGAGAGGCAAGAGAGCGGGCACCAAGAAACACGCAAGAAGAACAAGAAAGCGCTATCAGATTGACAAGATCCAAAACACAATCACAGGTAGCAATACCAGGACCACGCTCCTAGTAACCAACCTCTCCAAGCACATCCTCTCGGAACCTGACATCGAAATCCTTAACAAAGGTCTTTCATTCGCTCCAGCTAACAACACCAACTATGTGGATGCACAGATAGATCTATTCAAATATACCAGGAAACTTAAATAATTTTTTTTTTTCGCGAAACAAATAAAATGGAAACCAGCCAGGACCATACCGACACCCTTGAGTATAATAGACATTGAAAACCTTGAATATACTCACCTACTAACCACTTTGGATCAGGCGCCTAACACAGAATCACAAAGCATGCTTCAGACTCTGCAAGAACTTGATATTGAGGAAAGGAATCTGAAAATACCCAAAATAAAACTCAAATCTAAATTCACTCCCAACCTGCAAGGTGACAATGCTATTGAAATCTTTAGCCTGGCAGTTACAAGAGACCTTCAAGCATTAGAAGACCAGATGAAAACCCAACACTCAAGAGGAAGAGAAAACATTACCAATCAAGAGAGACTAGCACTGAAGGAACTACAAGAGAATCACCAAATCATAATCAAGGAAGCTGACAAAGGCGGCAACGTTGTCATCATGGACAGAGGAGACTATGTACAAATGGCTCTCAACCATCTTACTAGCCCTGGATGCTATGATACAATTAATACCAATCCAACAAAGGAAATCCTAAAACAAGCAAAAATATTGTTGACCAAATGGCACAAACGGGGACTCCTGTCTAACGATGAAATGAAATACCTTGACCACAGACATCCCAGGATGCCGACTATCTACTTTCTTCTCAAGATACACAAAGAATTCCACACCATACCAGAAGGACGACCCATACTGAGCGGAATGGGATGGATAAAAGAGCCACTCAATCAATACATCAACAACGCACTAGCACCAGAAGTACCTAAGATACCGACCTTTCTACGGGACACGATGCACACACTTTTAGTCATACAAGACATCAAATGGAACAAAGACTATCTTCTAGTAACACTGGACGTCAAAGCCCTCTATACATCCATTGACCACAAATTAGCTCTCAAAGCCATTGAATTTGCTTTCTCAAAAGCCTCTGCCTCATTCTGGTCACACTTGGAACTTACCAAGGAATTCTTGGAATTTTCTCTAACTAATACGGTCTTTTTATTTAACCAACAATATTACAGGCAAACCAAGGGCATCACCATGGGGGCAACCTATGCACCACCAATGGCCAATTTATTCATGCATCACTATGAACAGGTGCATGCCTTTGCCAACCAAGACTTCTATAAACTCATACACACCTGGATGCGCTACATAGACGACATTCTGATGATCTGGTGCGGTACCATGGAACAACTTGAATCATTCAAACAATATCTGAATCACAACAATTTTGGCATCGAATTAACGGGAACCTCGAGTAACACTACCATCGACTTTTTGGACATCACCATCAGGCCAGTAGGAACTGAACTAACGACAACAACCTACAGGAACCGACGGAAGTGAATTCAGTATTACACGCTACCAGTTGCCACAAAAAATCAGTTATCAGTAACATCCCCAAGGGAGAATTCCTACGAGCTAAAAGAAACTGCAGCTCCCTCTCCACCTTCGGAGAGGAATGCACGGTACTCACCAGACGTTTCTCCGAAAGGGGCTACCCAGAACAAGCAATACAAGCAGCGGAAGTGATGGCCAATAAGAGGGAACGCAGTACCTTACTGACTCCAAAAGAAAAGACTAGAGGAACGACTTCTAAAGATAACAAATTTAGATATATCACCCAATATTGCAGTGATAGCTACCAAGTACAGAGGATACTTAAAAAACATTGGCACATTCTATCTATTGATGAAGACATCAGACCATGGATACCTGACAAACCCAGCATGACCTACACCAAAGCTAGAACTCTTAAGACCATCCTAAGTCCATCCTTCATGGCACCTATTCCCAAAACAAATGACAACTGGCTCTCGACCAACAAACCCGTTGGTTTCTATAAATGTGGAATGTGCTCCATGTGTAAATTCGCCACAACCACTAAGACCCTTCAATTCAGTGAAACCGATACACATGTAATTAAACAATATATCAATTGCAGAACAAAATATGTAATTTACGCAATTATGTGTGTATGCAACCGTAAATATATTGGAAGTACCAAGAGGGAGCTCAGAACAAGAATCAGGGAACACCTCAGCTCCCTGCACTCGCAAGAAACCAAATACCCACTGGCCCTCCACTGGCAAGAAGAACACCAGCTTGATCTCAAGGAAAACATCACCTTCGTAGGACTTGAAACAGTATCATCGGACGCAAGAGGTGGTGACAGAGAACTTCTGCTCCGCCAGAAAGAAGCTCGACTGATATGCAAATATAGAACCATTAATACTGGACTAAACAGTGACCATGATTTCCAGGTCTTTTTGTGAAGTCACCTGCACTTCTTCCATGCAACACCCTGGACCTTACTACCATTCCATCAGTGTGCAATTCTCAGGCATGAATCTATCTCCCCTATGCTAATTTACGGCAACCAATCGGGTACGCCCAGTCTGGGGACTCTTCCCGGTGTAAACTAACCTTGCTTATAATGACCAACGCCACCCTGGGTCCTTGTCACCTTGACCCACGTGTCCAACTGGATGCACGCAAACCCCCCCCACTCCTTTTCCACGTATCCAATTGGATGCAACAAACCCCCCTCACTCCTTTTCCTTGTCCATCTCTCGGCACCCCACCGCCTTGGAGTCCTGAGATGCCGGGGAGAGGGCCACACTCACAAACTAAGCTTTACTAATAAACTAAACATATGTTTTAAAATTCTTAATATAGTAATCTCCTGAACAGTGCCATTTTTAAACCTAGTTTTGCTACCTTGCCCGGAGACTCCTCCCCACCAACTGCCCCACCTCCTCAACCCCCCCCCCTTCGGGGCCACTCAAACCCATGAGCATCCGCTCCCAACCATCACCGGTCTCTTGGCCTCCTACCCCCTTGGAGTACCGAGAGACGACTCAATCAAGTTATTAATTGTCCACCCTGCCTGGAGACCCCTCCCCCCATCAATTGTAACCGCTTGATCATCGCTGGAAACCGGGGCAGTCTGCCTCCACGAACAGCATGCCTTCGGCTGCTGCTCATACCGACTGTCGGTTCATACTTCTTGACTTATAAGTCAAAACATGTCCAATTCAATCATTATACAGGGCGTACGCCCACTGTATCAGCTCCAACTTAATTAACTCAGAGACCTACTGGTCCTGCAACATTAGCCTCACTGGGGTTGGCTACCACCAGCTGTACACATATATCAGCCAATCAGGGCCACTCTTAGTGTACCCAATCAGAGCGCTCCCTTTCGTCCAATCGTGCTTAATATATCACCCATCCAGGAAGTCCTCATTCCTGCACTCACGAGAATCTGCTCGTCAGGACACATGCACTTCCTAGCTGGATACGGCTTCAGGTAAGAGCGGGGCACACTTGCCATGGGCCCCCCCCGACCCGGCACCTCGACCATGTTACTGAGGTCGCGCTCCAACCCAGTCGGGACCGCTTAAACCACTAGATGGTTGCACCTCCACCACGGGTGCAACTATCATTTCCGCCACTCCTGTGACCTCCCGGCACCATCTTAGCCTCACGCCACTGGGCTCCCGTTCCAACACCAAACCCTAGCTGTCCGCCCCCCTCATCGGAGAGCACACAGCCGCCACGCCACCGAGGCCTCATCCCTTACCGCAGTTCACATGCGCCCTCACGCAGCCGCCCACCGGTTCCCCCCTTGGACTGGACCGGTCCGGCTCATGCACCAGCTACCAGGCTCCTCCGGACACCACCCCACACGGTCACCGCAGACCCCCCAGTCTGGGAACCAACTCGCCCCTCACCCAGGGCACCCCACTGCACCAATCGTGAGACGCAACGTGACACCCCCAGGACCCTGTTACCAGGGACTGTCCAGACCTATCCCCTGCCCACTTCCCACCTGTGTTGACCACATAACTGACAGGCCCTAGCCTCCCTCCCAATTGTTCTTAGGAGCGCACCAAGCTCTCAGCCGACCACTAATGGCCATGATGCCCCTGGCATGACCTTGGAAGCCACCCTTTCCGGCCTGGCAGACCACATGACGACCAACCTTCGGTCTAATGCAACTCATGACTGCGCTGCACGCATAAATCACGCTCTTCGAGCTCTTCCCTGGGCTTCAACCCCTTCTATTCAATTAGCTAAAGCAACCATCCTCCTTTCCACAGATCAGGCTACCCAGCCCAACTGGCGCCCGGACTCAGGAGGACCAGCCTCTAGCCCTATTCAGAGTTCATCCTACTACCGATCTTGGTAAGCTGATCTAACCATCTCAACACATTGCCTTGAATCTATTGGCTCCAACTTTGAACTAACGAACATTCTCTCTCTTCTCTTTCTTGGTACTTTGCTCATGTGTTTTCTTAACAAATGTAACTAATGTAACTATCTGTCATGATTTTAAAACGTGGGTTAAATGTGTTACCAATATAACGATGTCACCCACCTTCCCACTTTCACTCACTTTCACCAAATTTTGGAGTAACTTAACTGCCATACCATGATTGCATTTAATTTCTTATGCATCATCATCCAATGGACAATCATCTCATTGGCAACCACATGTGTACAATTGAACTTCTCTATCATGTTACATTACCAATGACCATGTGTGATCGACCCGTATGTCACTACACTTATCCCTGCACTCAACCACTATTCACAAACTCACAGCCCTGAAAAGGACTTAGGTCGAAACGCCCATCGGCTGTTTTCACTTACCAATGGGTTATGACTGATGTTATACATCACTATGTTCTTTCATTTTTTATCGTATGGAGTTGCATAAGCAATAATAAAACAACAAGTTTCAATGGCCCTCATTAGGACCCTGGCGGAAAGGGGTTTACGCCGGCGTAAACCATGGCGTACCTTTCCGCCCGACTACGAGTTCCCGTAGCGCCATGGTGATTTTTACGCCTGCTTTTTGCAGGCGGAAAATTCCATGGCGCTACGGGACTTATTGTTAATTACGCCACCGTAATTTACAGTGGCGTAATTAACGCCTTCCCTACTCCCATTATACCCTATGGGGCAAAAATGGGAATGGGGAAGGGTAAATGGGGATTGGGGACTTACCGCCCTGCCAAGGTCGGAATGGGGCGGTAAGTCCGCCAACCCCCATGGCGGAGTTGGCAGCTTAGCGCCATGGACCATGGTGCAAATTGCACCATGGTCCTCCGCCAGGGTCGTAATGAGGGCCAATGTATAAAGAATACTTTTTCTAATCTGACCATGAAACCAATTCTTTATGCAATCGCTACATGCATGGGCCAGTGAAGCCCCCCAGCGCCCATCATCATCCACAGTTTGTCATCCCAGTACTTTCAACCTATTGGGGATCTGGAGTTGGTCCCCAGACGAAAAAGGAGTGAGGCTGCAGGTTGACCTAAATTGTCTTCCAAAGAAAGGTGCGCAGCAGGTAGGGAGTCCCGAACCAGAGAACTCCAACCAATTGTATCTTGTGTAAACACTGGTAAGTATTGACAGTCAATTGAGACTCGTCACAATGGGAGACATTACTCCTCTGATGCATTTATGTAAGACATTGCCAAAACATATGCCCAAGCTCAAACAGTACAGTGCAGAATGGGTGAAAAGCATGGCAGATACGATGTTCATGCCATGGTCACAAGGGAATCATTGTCGAAAGCAGTATTGCAACACATGACCACATACTTGCACGCTGCGTACAAAGGAAAGAAAGTGATGAAAATGTTAGCTATTCTAGAGCTCTGGAAAATGTACCAGGAAGAGAGAGAGGATCTGCCACCTGAGGAGTGGATGCTTAACCAGTGTATGGAAGAAGGTGTCGAGCCTTCTGCTCCCCTTGCCTCGCCTGAGGTAAAAAGCGACAGCACGGAAGACATAGGATTGTATCCGTTAAAGGAACTAAAAGTGCCAATGGAGTATAGTAATCCGATTTACGAACCTCTTGCTTATAGTAGTGACGATAATCCAGAGGAGACTAAGAGAAAAGAGGAGATATTTAAGATCTTACAAAACAGTGAAGAGAAAAGCGAGCAATCAAATGTATCTACAGATATAAAAGGAGAGATCAGGAGATGGAAAGGAGAGAAGGATAATGCTGAAAAAGTAATGCTCATACAGAATTAATGGATGGGAGGACAGATATTACTCAAGCTAGATGGGGGAAGTTAGGCAAAGAGAAGATCAAGACAAACAGGATAGAAAAGACAGAGGGGGAGAATAGATTGAAAGAAGAAGAGTATAAAAGGAATAGTAGACAGCAGCGAGAACAGGTGTATCAAGAAGAGCAACAAAAGAACAAATAAAGGGCAGAGGAGCAAGGGAAGTATGACAACAGACAGAGAGCAAAAGAAGAACAGGATAAGCAAGAAAGGAAGAGCAAAAGAGGAGGAAGCACAGAAATTAAGAGATAAAAGAATATAAAGACAAAGAGAAGAAAAAAGAGCATGGGTAAGGAGAGGCAAGATAACAAGGGAAGAAGAAAGAGTTAGATGGGAAGAAAGTAAGCAAAGAGAAGTAGATGAAGAATTAGAACAAAAAAGGAGACAGTGGGAACACAATATTGATTGCATTCAAAAGGAATTAATGGAGTCAATTCCAGTGATACAATTTGAGCAGAATAGAAGAGTTTGTCCCGATACAGGTAGCAACGTCAGAGCCCTGCAGAGTAACCCTAGAAGAGAATTTCGATATAGGGAGCATCGGAGATAGGATGGATAAAGCCTATCAGGACTTAAGAGAATGGTGCAAATCGGAAGCCAAGGGTAGGGAGAGCAAACCCTAGTTTTACAATCATGAAGCAACGAGAATAATCCATTCAGTAGACTGACCTTAGACAAGGGTAGAGGAGATGAGAGCCATACTAGTTAGGGACTAGATATGTCAGATGAGGAGAGAGAATCCTTCCATGGGGAAAGGGGAGGAGGGGTATGTGCCCTCAAGGGAGGCCTGCAGGCATACAAGGAAGTAAGATGGTCTGATATAGAGTGGCCTAAAGAAAGAACTCCAGTTCCGATAGCCTATCCAGATCACCCTAAAGGGCGATCGTATAGCGAGAAGGGGGAGTCACCACCATATGTAAATAGATTAAGGTAATTGCCAGGAAGAAGGCGATCAGAAACCATCGTCCCCACTATGGATAGGCAGATGATGGGAGATGATTTTGAATCAAGATTTACACAGTTTGCCTTATTGGAAAAAGGGGGAGCAAGGCAACAGTATATTCCATGGCCACAGATGGATAAGGATAATTTAAGGTGCTAACTCCCCAGTTTAATGGCAGGTGCGGAAAAAAGGATTTATGTGGTGTTAGAAAAACTGACGGAAGGAATTACTTTGGCAATAGGGGTTATTAAGGGTCTCCTAGCAGCCATCCTCGGGGAAAGAGTTGATGACATTTGGCGAGAGCAGGTTATTCAAGTGTCATGGCACAGAACACGATGCACGATAGAGCGCCATTTAATAATTGTAAGGCAGACGTATGGAGAGCTCTCAGAGTACAGTACCCCGATGTATCAGACATGGGTGCGATTATGACACAAAAGATGAAAAAAGATGAAGATCTGCGTGCTTATGATATGATATGATATGGCATTTATAACGTGCCTATACACAAGTGTTTCAAGGCGTGACGAGGCAAGGGAGAGGGGACAGAGGGAACACAGAGACAACGATCTTACTAAGCCCGTTGACATTGAGATCACGCAAGTGCAGGGGAGAGGGAAGGGGGAAAGTACGGGGGGCATGGGGAGGGGTCAGTGCAGTACATAGGATAACAGTTAAATAAATAAAGACGATAAATAAGAGGTGCATCCAGCTGGTGGCAAGTGCAAGGGTAAGTGTAGACATTAGGTGTCATGTGCTGGTAGGGGGCTGTAGGGATACAGAAACAGTCCCCTAGTGCAAGGGTTGCCAGGGGGGCAGTGCAGCTGTGCAACTGGTGGGGAGGGGATCTGGGCCAGAGATCAGGCGGTAGCCAGGTAACCAGTGCAGTTTCAGTTTCAGCCAGGAGATCCGCAGGGGAGAGGAGGAGAGAAAGCAGAAGCAAAGAGGAAGGTCTTGAGGTGCTTCCGGAACTGGAGATGGTTCTCCTCAAATTTCAGAGAGGCAGGGAGGCTGTTCCAGAGGGAGGCCCCAGCTGAAGAAAGAGATCTACCACCAACTCGCAACTGACCCTGATATTCGGTATATTCAGGAATGCTGGACTCTTGAATAGCGTGAGCCGTGGGGAAAGACAGTGGCAGTATTTTACCACATTTAGGTACAAAGGCAACTTAATAAGCAAGTGGGAATGGAAACGAAAACATGGCATGAAATACAGTTGACTATAGTGCATCACTATCGGCTGTTACAGGAGAAAAATAGGAAGAAAGACAATGTTAGAAAACTTAAGGAAGCAAAGTTAGTCCAGAAGAAATAGTCAATTTATGCCATAGAAGGGGCGGTATTGACGAGCAGTGAAGGTCTAGGAGCACAGAAAGTAGTGGGTACATCACAGCCGAATAATCAGCGCCTGATGGACCAAGGAGGGAATGGGTTTGCACCAAGGGGTAGAGGCATGGGCTACAGAGGAAGGGGTGGATTTCACAATACTCAAAAAGGGTTTCAGAATGTGCAAAGAGGATTCAACCAAGGGCTACAAGTTAGACGAGGTCATCCTATGTGTTGGACATGTGGGATGAGAGGGCACATTGCACACGTATGTGGAAGTCAAGGGTATGTACTAAATGGGCAGTTCTCAAGAGGGGGGACAGCTTATCCTCCAGCACATAGCTCACAAGCTAGGGAAGGATTTGCCCAAGATCAGACAATGTATCAAGCACAAGTGCCGCAAGTGCAGCAGGCATAGCAACCACAGCAGTCACAGCAAGCACCATTGAATCCATCGCAAGGGCAGTTGCAGCATGCCCCTATGCAGATACAGCTGAACGTAAACACAGGACAATTACGGACACATAGAATAGAGGGTGTCACTATGGTGGGAGGGAATCCTTTTACAGGTACAGGGGTATGCATGTATCCACAATAGGACAGCTCACAGGGCGACTTGATGGGTTTAGTACTATCCATAACACCAGACCCCCAAGAGGAACCAAGGGTTTATATGACGATAGGAGGCAAATCTTTTTTCGTTTTTAGTAGACACTGGTGCAACTCGTTCATGTATACGAGAGGGAAAATATTTGATGTTGTGAAATGCCATGAAGGATCAAGGTTTCTCTGGAGCTACAAGTCGAGTTCCTTTTACTGACGAATTACCAGTCCATACAGGAGAGTGTGATATGTTGGTCCAATTGTTGTATTCACGGAAGACACCAGTTAATATTTTGGGAAGAGACTTAATGACAAAACATAACATGACGATTTCTTTTACTGACAAAGTCATAGTGACCTCCACTCCTGGGATACACTAAATGAATGTGGACGAGTCTATATTGGCATTTACAGTGAAAATGGCTCTGTAAGGTGTGCCAATAGAACCCAAAGTCTTCCCTTATGGGGCAAGCATTCTGTTAACATGGCTTCCTGGTTTAGTGGGAAGGACTTTGAGGATACCTGATGAATTTATGTTTAGACCACAGGTTCCTATGGACGAAGAGGGTGGGACAGACCATCCCCCTAGAATTAGATGCAGCCAAAGTACAAGGGTAAATGGCAATGCTCGAAGGAACAGATGATGAGGGTAGGCTATGGAGAACAGTAATCGCCATTGGAGAAGGGTGCAGACTGACTGACGTCACTGACAAAGACATGTTTAGAGACGATCCAAAAGATGATGAAGTGGTGTTTTTTATGAACATTACCTATTGGATCAGAATAGAGAAAAGGGAGACCCCACAGCGCATGGCAATAATGCGACAGCGTCTAGCAATTTTTGATGAAGACTTGGAGAAGGTGCCAAGCGTTTTATGGGCTAAAGGCCCTTATGATGTAGGCCTTCTAAAGGGAGTATGGGAGGTTAAAATAAAGCTGAAACCAGGAGCGATTTTACCTCGAGTAAGACAATACCCAATGTCTCGAGAGGCAGATGAGGGCATTTTTGAGACTATCTCAGCACTGATGGAGCAAGGTATTCTAGTACTGTCATAGTCATCATACAATACGGCGGTGTACCCTGTGAAGAAATTAAAGGGAGGTTCGTGGAGATTCATACAAGACAGGAGACCGATTAACCAGACTGTAGAGGCAGAGTTTCCTTCAGTTCCTAATCCAGCGACGATAATCTGCAGTATCCCAGTAGAAGCGCGATATTTGAAAGTGATTTCACAGTGATTTTTCTCAATCCTGTTGCACAAAGATTCACAAGACTTGACTTCGTTTTCATTTTGTCACATCCATCTGAAGTACACAAGGCTGCCTCAAGGGTACTGTGAGTCTCCATCGATCTTTAGTAGAGTCCTACAGATGGACCTAGACAATATTGATTTGAAGAGTGTTGTGATACAGTACGTAGATGACATTTTGATCTGCAGCACAACAGAAGATGAGTGTAGACAAGACTCGATTCAATTAATGACTATTCTAGCAGACAAGGGATACAAAGTAGACAAAGAGAAGTTACAGTATTGTTAAGAAGAAGTGTTGTGCAAAGGCCAGTTGATCTCACATGAGGAAAAGAAAGTAACACGATTATGAAAACTGCAAAACCGCACACAGTGAAGCAGATGCAACAGTTTCTGGGATTATGTAATTATGTGAGGGCATGGGTGTTTGATTAGAGTTTGCACACAAGAACCCTTTTGCAGGCTTTAAAGAAAGCACAAATGAATAAGGAGAAAATTGAAGGGACTGAAGAAATGGAGGGAGGGTTTGAAGAATTGAAGAAAGCAATTTGTACAGCTCCTGTTTTAGGAATTCCAAATTATGCTGAGGAGTTTTTCTTGTTTTCACACACCAATAGGACAGTTATGACAGCAGTGCTTACGCAGAGGACTACATTAGGGTACACATCTCTGGCATATTACATGGAGATTTTAGACCCGCTTATGAAAGGGCATTTTCCATGCGAACAGTCTTTGGCAGCCCCCGCATTTGCAATTGAGAAATGTACAAATATTGTGATGGGTTGTTCTACGATGCTTTTTGTGGAGCATCTATTATTGGTCACGCCTGCAGGGGCCTCAGATGGGAAAAATTGGATCAGAGTGATTTTAGATCCTGCCTCTACGAGGCAATACTGCCCCACATTGAGCACATTTGTGCGGAGGGAGCTCAAGAAAGGGAGGTTATTCATGATTATCAGGAAGTATCTAAGAATATTATTCACCTACTCCAGTAATCAGGTCAAGCACAGGGCATTGATCAAGGCAAAGTGGTATGATCAAGAATGCATCCCTGCAAAACAGGCCCTGGTGGTCATACTGGAACAGAGACCTTCAATTAATAGGGACTTACATCATATAAAGAGGTCCCAATATAAGAGGATCACAACATCTTAAAAAGAAATCTATCTTAAGCTTAAATTGGAGTGCCTGCAGCAGCCTTGGATAGTAGAGATAGTGTTGCCTTCTGGAAACTGGTGTCAGGTAACGAGGTCAAAGCAGATGTTAGGATGCAATGCAGTATTACAGCTGGGCCGGGCTAAATCCCTTCTCCACCTTATATGGGGGGACAAGACCAAGAAACGCAGGGACCGATGCCCTTATCACCCTCCACCAAAGAGAATGGGCCATTGCACAGTATTGTAAATGTGGAATTGGCCATTAAAGCCCAGAAGGTGGGTAAGGTGGCAGGACCTGACAAGGTGCCCATCGACATTTATAGAGAAGAACCACTGGTCTGGCCGCCGTTCCTCTGGAGTCTTTTCAAAGCATGTTCCAAAACTAACTCTGTCACAGATTCCTGCGGTCTAGCAGAAATAGTGTCCATCTATAAAAAGGGGGAGGGTGGAGCACCTAGAAAATTACCGCCCTATACCTCTGCTGGACAGCTCAGGCAAAATCTTTGCCAAAGTGATTTTTGAGCATATACAGTTCTGGGTCAGCGAAATTAGATTACTAGCACATTACGACCTACAGTGGAGCAGGAGCTCCAGCTGGGCACTGCAGGAGCAGTGTTCAGGCTAGGAAGAAAGAGCCCCCCTCCAGAGCATTTCTGGTAAGCAGATTGCCATTCTGCAGCTACTTTGCACAGGCGCTCGAAAATTCATCTGAGCATCTCTAAATTCCGAAGTGCGTGCATGTTGCACATCCGTTTTTTTTTAAATGCAAAAACGTTGCCAAAATCGTTTTTTGCCCCCTGTTCTCTGAATCCACCATTGAGCACCACGAGGAGTGTCTATTCCAAGATGGCGGTCCGAGAACTGGCTGACTAGCACCTCCACCTACCCCTGCCTAAGCCCAGCTGCCTGGCTCGAGAGGCTACTGGTGCTACTTCTTGGCCTATCAGGCGCCGGCAGGCATAAAGCCGGCCCACCTCACCAAGGCACAGGAAACAAGGCTGCCTCCTGTCCTCAGCCTGTCATAAGCCTTCTGCTTCTGCCGGAATCCCTGTGTGGCTTACCCCAGCACCCATGCGTCTTGAAGGTAACATTAAAGCCTAGTGGCTGGCATTTTGTGAATGTCTTTAAACATTTCTGAACGTGGCTGCATTTAACTTGTGCTCTGTGCCCAGTACACCCTCCCAATCTACTCCCACCAGCAGCTGCCGAAGCCAAGGACTTCTCTGCACTAAGTCCTGCTGCTCACCATGCTCCCGTTTGTGACTGTAATATATCATGTGCCTGCATAGTGCTTTTACATGACCCCCCCACTTTTGCGAGATGATGAATAGACAAATGTATCCTACGTGCTGCATCCACTAAATTACTGCCTAACTATTAACTATTGACCTTAGACTGATGAAAGTAACAACAGCCCCTACTATTGTTGTATGATCAGCCCTTATAGGGGTCTATAGTACTTAGCTGAACCATCACTGCTTCACCAGTCATATGTACTCATAGCCTTCACTGTGCCCGCCATATTTAGACTTACCTTCATTGCTTCAAATAATTACATGCATCTTGATCTATTATTGTTACTAGGCTACATTGACCAGCCTAGATGTGCCCTGCGCCTACAATTGCATTTAGCCTATGCGTGTTCTGCACTGACTAGCCTAGATGTGCCCTGCGCCTACAATTGCATTTAGCCTATGCATGTTCTGCACTGACTAGCCTAGATGTGCCCTGCGCCTACAATTGCATTTAGCCTATGCATGTTCTGCACTGACTAGCCTAGATGTGCCCTGCGCCTACAATTGCATTTAGCCTATGTGTGTTCTGCACTGACTAGCCTAGATGTGCCCTGTGCCTACAATTGCATTTAGCCTATGTGTGTTCTGCACTGACTAGCCTAGATGTGCCCTGTGCCTACAATTGCATTTAGCCTATGTGTGTTTTGCATTGACTAGCCTAGATGTGCCCTGCGCCCACAATTGCATTTAGCCTACGTGTGTTTCCTTTGACTAGCCTAGATGTGCCTTGCGCCCATAATTGCATTTAGCTTATGAGTGTTTTGCATTGACTAGCCTAGATGTGTTCTAACTATAACATAGGCTAGGTATAGCGCAGAAGTCCCGTCCCCCCTCATCTACACTGAATCAACACTTAGATGTTAGTATGTCCTCAGCATAGTTTGACAATGACCTCTGCCTACTTGACTAAAGTAGCCCAGACGGCACTACTTACCTGTGCCATCATAACCATTATGGCCACTGCCATCATAACAAACCCTCCTAAGGATAGACATCTGAGACTTAAGTCTAGATTGTCTCCTATCTATGAACCTTATAGAAACTTCCCTAACAACGTCAATAATCAAACGACTACCCGGTCGAAGAACCCCTTCTCCACACTAACGCAAACTACTAATACCACGGACAAAACTCCCCCTAAAAATCACACTTCCCGAGATACCCTCTCTCACAAAACCTTGCTAACTGCCAACCCTGACAGTACCCTAATGCTAACAGGGTCCCTCATAAACTCTAGATCAGTGGTAGACCATGCTACTGAAATTGCAGACATCTTAAATAATGACAATCTCGATTTACTGGCCATAACTGAGACTTGGCTACATGAGGCCACAGGACCAACTCTCATGTTAGCAGTTCCTGACAACTACCAAATCATTAGAGTGGACAGGCCGAATGCCAGAGGTGGTGGCCTAGCCATCATCTTCAAAACAACCCACCCTATTAGACTTGCCACCTCAGCTCCCTTTACATCCTGTGAAGTACTAACCGCCAAATTACCCCTCTCCAACAACCGTACTCTAACTATCCATTTGATATATAGAGCCCCTGGGCCTCTAGGCACCTTCAAAGACGGCCTAACCAGTCTTCTAGCTGACAACACCAAAGATCACTACCAAACACTACTGCTGGGAGATTTCAATTTAGGCTTTAATGATACTGACAACAAACATGCTGAATCTATTGCTGCCTTACTAAATGACCACGGTCTTACGCAAAAAGTCCTCTCACCAACGCATATCAAAGGAAGGACCCTTGACTGGGTATCCAAACTAAACTGCAACATCAAAATTACCGATATCTTCCCACAATCCTGGACAGATCATCACTTAATAAATTTCTCTGCCGCATTAGACCTCCTCAGCCACAAGCCTAATAATATGGCACTGCCTCTGCCTACCAGAAGTAAGATGGACATCACTGCTGAAAAACGTATCCCTCTTCTCCTCCCTGCCATCTCTGGAATGGAAAATAACAACCCTGACGCATTGGTAAATACCTTTAACAATGCTATGACTAAGGCACTGGACATGATTGCTCCTGGCAAACTGCGCAAAGCTAGGCAAGTAGCACACCTGCATGCCTGGTTCACCCCCCAACTCAAATCCTTAAGATCACAAAAAAGGAAACTCCAGTCCATTTGGCGTCACTCCCCGGAATTTGCGATAATGTACAAAAAAGAAATAACCAAAGCCAAAAAGAACACCTTCAATGACAGGATTGAGAAAGCTAAATCCAACACTAAAGAATTATTCTCCATCCTCCGCGAACTAGAATCCCCAATTCAACCGGTAGACAATGCCCCAAAGGATAAAGTATGGTGTACTAACATACAAAATGCTCTATCGAATAAAATCCTGTCCTTACAATGCAAAATTGCAAAAATAAGGCCTCACTACCACTCACTGACCAACAAACTAGTCAACCTTCGCTGACTAGGACAACCACACCCTTTAGATTCAAGACTATCTCCATAATTGAAACAAAAAAAATAATAGTCTCTCTCAAACCTTCTAACTGTAAAGGCGACACGTGCCCAGCACAGATAATAAAGGATGCAGCTAGAGACCTAGCCCCTTTTATCTCCAAGTTGATAAACTCCTCATTTAAAACGAATACAGTACCGGCCAATCTTAAAGAATCCTGGGTTCTACCATTACTTAAAAAAACAAACTCTGGACCCCTCTATCCCTACCAATTACAGACCCATCACCACTGTGCCATTTCTACTTAAAATTTTAGATAGAGCTGCTTACATACAAATTCAGGACTATCTAGAAGCCAACCACCTACTTGGCTCACGACAATCAGGCTTCCACCCTCTCCATGGCACTGAAACAGCGATTTTAGACCTTAAGACACAAATTGAAGAAATAAAGGACAATGGAAAACTAGCTTTGCTACTCCTGGTGGACTTGTCGGCAGCGTTCGACTTGGTGGACCATGCAGTGTTATGCAACCACCTCCAATCTGCCGCCAACTTCACCAAAGATGCTATAGCTTGGGTCCAATCCTTCTTAGCTAACTGGACCATGAGAGTCTTCTCTACTTCAGCCTCTGCCGACCCCATTAAAATAACCTGCGGGGTCCCACAAGGTTCCTGCGTCTCCCCTACTATGTATAATATCTTCACCAAGCCTATGTTTGACAATTTGGATAGACTGGGTGTCACCTACACTAATTATGCAGATGACACACAGATCCTCATACCCCTTTCGGGCAACTTCGAGACTGACTCAGCCTTGGTGAACAAAATATACACCCTCATTCAGGCATGAATGGCATCCCATGGCCTCTGCCTGAATGACGAAAACACGGAATTACTAATCTTAGGTTCTGAAGCTAATATCCAAAAACTCAGCCCAAACTACACATCCTTCAACATTGATAACAACCTATCAAGGTGATGTCTGTGGTTAAAACTTTAGGATTCTACTTAGACTCCTCTCTCACTCTTAAAAAGCAAGTCAATTCCTTTGCCTCATCCACAACGTACACTTGCAAACTCATCAGAGCTTCCAGACTATACCTCTCGAGAGTGAGCTGCACCACCCTAGCCAATGCTCTTATTATGTCAAGATTAGATTACTGTAATGCCCTGTACTCGGGAGCCAACAAATACATTACAGACAAAATACAAAGACTGCAGAATAACGCCCTGAGGGCAGCATTGAACATCCCTTACAGAGAGCATATTACCGAATTCAGGAAGGAGGTTAACTGGCTGAAAATAACAGACAGAATTCTCCTCAAAACAGCATCCCTCGTCTCCAAATGCCTGAATAACCTAGCACCGCCATACCTTATGGATAAAATTACCAGGAGAACAGCTACCCGCCCTACGAGATCTGCTAACTCATTTATGTAAGAGATTCCTAGGTTCAAATGCTCGACAGCAGGAGGAACCAGTTTCCCTGTTAAAGCGGCACAATGTTGGAACACATTACCAGTTGCCCTCAGACTAGAACAACCCTACCCTATATTCAGACATAAGATACTCAATTGGCTACACACTAATGACACCTAACTGCCGAACTACACTTCTACCTCTCCAGCCCCTACACAACCCTTTGTTCCCTCAAACTAGACTGTAGATTGGTTCACTATACACGCATGGTCGATGTTCTGTTTTATTTGCATGCACCATGGATACACGTTAACGTAGACATGTAAGGTTGTATATACATATCTGTATATGTATGTGTGCATATATTGCTACTCACGATAATGCCTCCTTGACTTACCAAGACCATTGCTTCGCATTTAATGTATCTTGTACCTGTATTTTTGCTCCTACTGCAATCACTGCTCTATGTATTGCTACCTTGTACTGTAACTAAGTATTAAGATTTCTTGTTTCTGTTGTGCCCGTCTACCTAAGGGCTTGGTGCACATTACCAAACAAATAAAAAAACAAACAAACAAACAAACAAACAAACAAACAAACAAACAGTCCGGTTTTCAGTCCAGTAAGGGTACTACTGACCAGAGATTCCGCCTTTTTGTCTTCATGCAGATGTAAGTCGTCCTCAAAAAAGGAAATTGTATGCTACTTTTGTGGGCTTGAGGGCAGCATTCAACTGCGTTCTGCAAGATCTCCTTTGGCAAGTACTTGCCAATAGAAACATCCCCAAAAGCCTGGTTAGTAGTGTCCAGTCCCTATATTGGAACAACAAGGCAGTTGTCTGAGTTGGCTTGGGAAAAGAGGTCACTGCCCAGTTCAATGTAACCAAAGGAGTCCATCAAGGGTGTTTTTTGGCCCTCTTATATTCTGTATCTAGATAGAGGAGGTCATTAATACTCTTCTTCTTGTGGAAGACAGGAACCCCCCAGAATTGTCCCAAAGAAGATGCTGTGATTCTGTCTACCACCTGTATGGGGATGAGACAGTCTCTGGCGTCCTTTGTGAAAAAGTGTGGGGAGTTGAGTCTTACCTTGAACAAAGAAAAAACTAAGACCTGGTTTTCAAGCCCAAATTTGGAAAGCACCAAAAGCTAGAAGCCTTGGTAGAGGTGATTGCTGTGGAGCAAGTCATAATGTATGGTTATCTTGGCCTAGGTTTCCACGAGAATGGTTATCAGACCAGTCAGGTGGCAAAATCTTCGGCCACCTTAGAGAAATATAGTGGTGCGATATGGGCATTTGAGGCGCAATAAAACCTGCCCTGGATTTATATGTGAAGCAGGCCACAGCAGCTACACTTTTTGGGGCAGAACTATGGGGGTTCACAAATGTAAAGATGCTGGCTACTGTCAAAATTCTTAAAGTCTCTCCTTCTGTTTCCACAGGGCACACCATGTGCCCTATTGATGTAATTGCAGCAACTGGATGCAGCTATGCCAGGCTCCATGTCCTGTGGATTTAGGAATGATTTAATACATCTGCTGAGCCTGGAAGGCAGTATGAATCTGCCATGTATTGCCCACATTAAAAAAAGGCCTGAATGACTTGAATGAGCAGGAGCTGTGGTCATGTCTTGCCCAGAACAGTAAAACTGTGCTGGCCAGAATCAAAAGCAAGTTTCGTGTTGAACAGTATAGAGAAAACCTGTTGGCATGTTGTAGCAAATTGAAATCAGCCTCCAGCTACCTGAGGATTAAAAGTGAATGTGTCTTTGAGAAATATCTCGATTTTATTAATCCGCCATACGCACGTGCATTGTATATTAACTTACGTTTGGGCATATGGAAGTTGGTCACGTTCACAACACTGTGGGGAGAGGCGAACCCAGGGCTGTGTCCACATTGTAGTTCTTGCGAGGAGGCAGTATTTGAATCTATGTTTTTAGGTACAGCTACCCGAGGATTGAGAACACTCCTCCTCAAAGCATTCTAAGGACAGCAGGCATGCGCACTACACCTGAAGCTTTAGACCTGTGTAAAAGATCGAACCACATGGACACGGCTTTTAGAGTGTCCAAATACATGCATCGAGCTTGGCTAGCAAGGTAAATAAAACATACAGAAGTAATACAGCCCATCCCGCAAGATGGCTCTTTTAGAGGATTGACTTGCGGGGCATGTGAGTACCCTTCCCCCTTTAGCTCGTTTGTAAACCAAGGGTTATGCTGCCTCTAAGGTCCAATCGTGTATAATAGTTAAATAATGTGCATGCTGATATGAACCCCGTATGTTAAAGCTGTAACTATTTTAGGTATATACTCTCCCCTGTCTTCCCATTGGAGGACAAAGGTCGCACCATTTTATAAAGTGAAGGTGCAATGTTTACATTTTGATTATAATGCATTTTTATATATTTGAATATATGTACTTTAATTATGAATTTCCTATTTTGCATCATTATTAATTTGTATTTGTATGTCGGTAGTGCTGTACTTTCATGGTTTTATGCCGAATAAAAGCGAAATGAATGAATCATCACAAAGCTTCTGCTTTCTTGTTCCTTCTTCCAGGAACCTTAGTAAGGATGAATAATGATGAGAGAATAGGCCACAAGGAGGCAGTTCTTACGACTGTTCGCTTCTTGTGAAAGGACGGCTGCTATAGACACCTATGAGGCATTGGCTTCCAACACAAATTGGGCCTCATTACGACCCTTGCGCTAACGGAATGAAGGGGGCCGGTTCCGTCAGGGCTGATTACGAGGCTCCCTTTGCGGGATCCGGATCAGACGTCTGGTAAAACCAGACGTCTTTTCCGGGTCCCGCGAGGGGAAGAGGGAGGTAACAACGGGACACTTGTAATGTGCCCGTTGTTACCTCCCTCCCCATTCCCATTGAGCCCTATGGGGGCTCAAATGGGAATGGGGAATGGTTCCTGCAAGGAGGACTTACTGGGTCCTCCTATGTCGGAATGACCCGGTAAATCCCCATTGTAGGAACCCGGTAATGGAGCCCGGTTTGGAGGCAGCTGTGGGGCTAATAGCTCCATGGCTGCCTCCAAACTCGTAATGAGGCCCATTGTCCCTGAGAATCCAGTAAATGTAAAATGGCTGCCTCCGTAAAAGCTCTGTTTAGTGATTGAAATGCTTTCATTACCACCTTGGTCCACACATCCCTTTGATTCTTGTGAATGCACCGCGTAATGGGTGCTGACTTGTCGCCTGCAGCACCGACCACTGCAGGCAGCCCTTTCACTACGTTCATCTCCCTACAGAGATGGTCGTGGCTGTCTTGTAAAAGCTCTGTGAGCAAGTGTCAGTGCCTCCGAAAAAGCAACAAAAGGTGAGGTGGGTGCAGCATAAGTAATGCTAGCAGATGGCCCACCTCTCCCACCAACCTCTTACAAAAAGGTTCTGCCACTGCTTGTCACACTCTTGCAAGATGTCAGTAAGTGAAGCGGGCACGTTGCTGGCATGCATTCTGCTGCACTCACCTCTCCTTTTGTTTCTTAATCTGCATCACTGACCCATGCAGGAAAGATTTTCACTGCATATTTCTCCCTTCCAGCTCCTCCCTACCTAAATAGAGGTGGTCATGGCTGTCTTGTAAAAGGTATGCCTTCAGGGGTCCGCGTCTCGGGTTGACAAACAAAACGAGAGGTGGGTATAGCAAAAAAAAGGATAACAATGTTGTTGCCTCTCCAACCGGGCCACAAAGGCGTATGTGAAAATGAAGGCCGGTGGGCAGAGCCTCTGCATATTTCCCAGCTCTGGAGCACTTTCTGGAGACTGCGAGGGGTCTGTGCAGGTCGGCCCTGGCCCACTTAAAGCCCTGCTAATGGTTCATAGCGTGGCTGTGAGGTGCTGGTAACTGCTTCCAACTGGTAGATCGGGAGTTAAAGTATGCCCAGTAGGCTGCTCTTGGCAGTAGTGCAGGTCGTCTTCCTTACGTTACCAGTCCGTGACCTCCGGCTCAGACACTCCTAAAATAGGACAGAGATAGAATCCAGCAGAAACAATGTGTCCAGCCCAGCAGGAGCTGGTGAGCAAATGTAGCAGTTGCCAAACTGATGAAGCCGCCAAACTGATGAAGCCATCAAGCTGATGAAGCCGCCAAGCTGGCGAAGCCGCCAAACTGAAGAAGCTGCTTGATGATCTAGCTTCATAGCAAAGCAGGCTGCACATATTCCGAACCCCATTTACAGACTGGATTCTCGTCCTCTGCATCGTTGTTGTCTGTCGCCTCACCAGCGCAGCCTTTAGTGGGATGGCCTAGGTATTTTTCTGAGAGATGAGAGGCTCTTCAGAAATCTGTTCTCTGCCAGCGAAACAAAAGAGAAATGTACAGGACACCCCACTTCTTTTTTTTTTACCTTGTTTATTCAAAAAGAAACAATAATCATATCAATCCAGCAGAGCTGCTCAACATTAAATTTACAATAAAATACGACAAAAAATTGAAATATTATTATATACATTCAAAAAACTCAACCTTAAAAAATCAGAACTAAAAGTACCCAACCCCCCTCCCTAACCCACTTCACAGAAAGTAAAATACAACAGAACTAATACATATCAAGAAATTTTCTGCAGACTTTTTCAAAAACTTTCAATTTTCTTTGTCTTCTACAGATTTTTTCTTCCATATTCGCAAGAGAATACATCTCAGAAATCCAGTCCTTTGATAAGGGTATAGTTGGAGAAGTATCATCTTTTTACCAATTGCAGCACCTCTGAACACATTTTTTTTTGTGAAATTGAAAGATCGTCCAATAAATAGTCACTGCCCAAGATCATCGGTCTTAAAGTCTAGATCAATAACATTTCCCAGAACACATAAGCACATTCCACAAACATCTGTCCAAAACCCTCGAACCTAATTCAAACATTTCCAACAATCATCTGAGTCATCAAACTTTCCGGGCTCCAATACACCCTGTTTAGAATCTTTATTTGTCTTGATCTCTCACATACATTCAATGAACAAAGTTTCACATTCCCAAACATACCAAGCCACTCTTCTTGTGAGATGCCATATACTATCCTTAGACTCCATTCTTCTCTTAATTTTACATTTTATTTGTATTTAGCCACAATTTGTTTTTTACACTCTGCTTGCAATTCCCCCTTCTCCTGGTCCTCTCTCAGCAATCAATAGGTCAAAATGTACATCATCTCTCCACATCACTTCTCCAATAATCTTTTTCAGACGTCTGTAGTCAGACTCTGTGTAATTTGCAATGTCCCATCTCCGGCGAACATCTGCCCCAGAAATCCAGTTTTCACTCTGCCACAAGTCACCAACCCATCTTACTCCACCAATAAACCAATCTGTCCAAAATAATATTTGTCCTCTCTCCTTAATTGCCGCATTCAACCAGATGGAAGCATTCAGTGATTTCAAAGCATCTGACCCTAAATAGGCATACAGAGCTTTCCAACTACTTCTCGGAAATTCAGTAAGTGAGTTTCTTTTACTGACAGCATTAGTCGTAGTAAGAACTGCCCTTGGTGAAAGTGAGCCAGCAAGTGGGCCAACAAGTCTCGCCTCTGCAATTGGCCATTCATCCGGTTGTTCTTTAAGGAATGGTATAATGAATTGACAAGAAAATTCTAGTTGATGAGCCTGAAAGTTAGGGATACCTAGGCCACCTTTTTCCAATGGAAGCTGAAGTTTCCATAGTTGCAATCTGGGAGGTTTCTTCTCCCGTATGAATGACTGCATTAAATTCTCTAACTCTTTCCAATAGGATGTTTTAATTTCCAGTGGGAGCATGCTAAGTATGTAATTCATTCTCATACTTCTATGAGCCTGAAATGCCTTCAATTCCTTGGCAACTTAACTCTTGCCAAATCATGTGTTACACTTACTTATCCTTTGGTACGTCACCTCTGAGGCTTTTAGGCATGTTGTTAATAATGAGATATTCCCATAAGCGCAAGGGAAGTTTGTTCCATTGAAGTTGTCCCCGCACTTGAGACCTCAACATCCAAGTCTGAGCAGAGCCTCAGATTGGAGTGAATGTGAGGGAAAGTATCTATGCACTTGTCCTTGTCGAGTAGGGAGAAAGAGATCTATCCAGGCCTTAGCGTTTCGGTCCTGGGAGGAGGTAGAGTCAGGAGGTCGAGATGGTGGCGAAGGAGCTGGTAAAGGCATGAAATTGCTTGGTTAGATCTAGTGCAGACACCAGGGCCCACAAGGATAAGATCATCTCTGCGCAGGACATGACACCCAGGCCCCATAATCAATGTTTGGGGATCCTTCCTTACATTGCTAGTCTACCAGTTAATTCCTGATCACAAGTTCAGAGGTATTTTTTGTGATAAAGCCCCCCCCGCCCCAGCCCACTCCTAAACTGAATTACTGTTGCCGCAAGCATCCACGGTAATTTGCTGCATCATTTAGAGTTGATCCAAAGTTGAAATTATTCAGGATGTTGGAGTCCCATTGGAGATGGGCAGCGTGACCGTATCAGAGGATTCTGCGTAGGCTATTACTGTCATTGTAAGTGGAGTTAATAGCTGCACATACAACCTGGCGTTTTAAAAAAAAAACAATACATATGGGTTACAAATCTCATAACTGAGCAGAGGGGTAATATCATTGGTATTCCGAGCTACCGCCTGTTTCACCATTACCACACAATTCAGGAGATCCTCAGACACCAATTATAATGGAACATGCACCCTTCCTGCCTCCAGATTGTAAGTGCACACTGGTTTTCCTATCACACGGTTAACCCCCTTGCTACATTTACACAGACTGCTCTGCACAAGCTTCATCACGTGTTATACAGAACCATATTTTCTAGAGATTTTCTTGAAATGGAAAGCAAAATCTACATGACCGCAATTGTGTACATGTTTCGCGTCATTCTTACACCAAGGAAGAGATGTTTTACAAAAAAGAGTACTCCATATGCGTTTTCCTTTAAGGAACAAAGCAAGCTGAGCTCATCACATCTGCAGCACTGGGGGGAGAAGCGCTCGGCATTCCCACCTGCCCAGGAGAAAACAGCATCTCCCGCAGGCCTTGTTTATAACGGCAGTGCCTGCGCTCTGGCTTAGCAGGGGGTAATACTTTCCATTTAAGAACTGGCGCCGCGCGAGGGCAGGGCCACATTACTAAAGCCTGTGTCCATGTGTTACCCAACAGGCATGTCATTTCTTCCCCCGAAAGTGGCCTGTTCTGCTATTTTGTAAATCACATGTTTAATGGATTGGAGGATAGCGCTTATTTTAGGGATTATCGGCTCCATGTCTAAACCCCTGCCTCATTACGAGCTGGGCAAGGAGGGAATGGAACACCGAGCTGCTTTGAGTTACAGCGCGTGGGCCTACACGCAACATGAACAGTCTGGTATGATAATGTAGTTTGATTAACAGAAAATGGAGGAAGAGGATAAAGTAGACAGGAACACAAGGGGAACGTTACTTATTTAGGACTCTGGTGCACCTTGTCCTAAACGCCCTGGCTGTCTGCCCACTAATGGGAATGATGTCACCTGGTGGCAAGGACCAGATCTGCTCTTAGGAATTTGGTGCAGGCCAGGTTTTAACGCATGTATGCCTTTTTGTGTGTGCCTAGTCTGCCTGCCTCCATTTCCTGTACTAATGACGTCATCCAGCCCGTTAGTCAGCTTACACGGATGGATGCTCGGACTTTAATATGGCAATAGGAGGACTCCTTGTGGACTAAGAGTGCTGGAGTTACTGGTCAGTAGCAGTTCCAAATTCCACCATTCTTTTCTCTCCCGAGCCCCACTGTCGTACGTCTTTTGAGATATATAGCTTAATCAAGCATCCAAGGAGCGATGGCTTACGAATAGCACGTGTAGCCCACATGCCTCTCAGAAATGAGGGCAGAGGGGATATTGATCGTATGACCAACAAGGTCAATCCCCCATATGCCTCTTCCACCATCCAACTTCTCCCAACTCTTCGTTGAGCACACTGCCATTCAGCTTCTCCCCTTACCCGCCTCACTAACTTCCTTATCAAGAGGCCACCTCGCGCCTCTACTCCTTTTCCTCCCCTGATCTTTCTTCTGGACTGCCAGCCAACAGAATCCACCATTCCACTTATCGGAAACTTTCACCATCTTCAAATCCCTCCGTCACCAATGGGAACATGACTCTCTCCTATATCACACTGCCTGACCTGCCACCCCAACCTTCCTACTCAGACTCATGGCAACTGTATTGACCTAGTTATCAATTCCTCCTGCTTCACCACCTCTAACCCCTATATCGACCCCTCCCCATCTGGCAACTCTCACTTTGCTGCCTCCGACCCCTGCCTCACTCACTTCCTTCTACTTCCTCTCTCTTACATCCCCATCTGCAAACATTCTCGGTCCCAACCTGGCTAAGGTCAGATCACTCCTCGCGCTCTCTCCTCCTCATGCCTCCTTTATCAAGCAAGCCATCAATCTAGCTTTCAGCTCTGTGCTTGAGAACCACAAGCATTCTGGGACATTCTCATGCTCTAGTCCTCACCTCCAAACCTGCAGGGTGCAAATCCCATACGCCAACTCTTCTTGCAGAATAAAATAAGGTCTTCCATGAATAGACCACTGCATTGCACACTACAAAATCTAAATACTTCACTCTCTACTCTTGAACTTATTACTTTTAAAATCTCTAAGAACTGTGACACCTTATCTGTCCTCCTCTACCTTCCTCCCCATACATCCTTCTCTCAACCTTCAAACAGCACTACCATGCCTGCTCTTTGCTCTATCTTGCATACTTAGAAGAGGAACCCATCATCCAAGATCCCACATTTCTGAACTCCTGTGGGCCCCCATTGCTATGCAAAGTTTCAAAGAGCTTGAACCAATAACCTGCTCCCATCTCTAAACACTCTTCTACCTCTACTTCTCTACTGGGGGTTCCTTACGCTTCGTAGTATCCCCAGTACATTCTATGCTAAATAAGCCATGTGAGCACCCTAATTACCATGACAACTAATGAACTGCCTCTCTTCTCCTGCACTGCTCCAAAATCCTGGGGTATGCCATAATGCCATTGGCGGTGGAGTGGCCCTCATCGCCAAATCCTCACTCCAACTCAGAGCTTGCCCCACCCCCACAACTCCAGACTACGAAATGCTCCTAACGAAACTATCAACCAACCCCAAGACCACCATCAACATACTCCTTATCTACCGTCAACACAACAATGTCAGTCACCCCGACCAGGACATACTTTTACTGATCACACCACTCCTAAAACCTACCACCAAATGCATTATACTAGGTGATCTCAACCTGAGATGCAATGACATGGCTGATAAAAGCAACTGCCCTCACTCCTGCCCTGGAGGACATGGACTTCAGCCAAATAACAGACTCCCCACCCACACCAAAGGATGCATACACGATTGGCTCTTCACTGTAATCATAGACATTACCGCCATCGATTAAATTCCGTAGGTTCAAAGTGATCTTAAAGAAAACTGAAATAACGAAAACATTTTTCACAAACCTAAAGTACCCCCATTTCCCTTGGTCTCTAAACCCACCCAACCCCTCTCCAACTGTTTTAATACCGTACCCGACCCCCCATATATATTTTAAACAAAAGAATCTGTATTTTTCGGTATTGTAGATTTGTTAAAAAAGTTATTAGTTATTTGTAATTTGTTAACATCATTGGATACCATCTCGTGGTCTGAGCACTCCCTAGTCCTTATCAATCCTGCCACCCTGGCCCCTACAGCCACCCAGACTCTCAGGCGAATTCCATAATGGTCAGAAACACCAATAAACTGTCACATGAAGCCCTAAAGCCCACCTTGACAGCCACACTAGAATCAGGTCACAGAGCACTAACCTGAAGCCAACTGATATTGCTAACCAATATCACAAGTGTCTGCTAACCACCACTGACAAACACCCGCCCAGCCGGGCCAAACCCCCTAATCTCCAGAACATTTGGTTTAATGACAACCTCATATCCTTGCGCAGAAACAAAAGAGACCTAGAACACCTCTACAAAAAGAAGCCCTCCGTCAGTAGCGGCACCACCCTCGCCACTGCCGTAGGCAAATACAAAACCGCTGTCATCACCAGGAAAGCCAACATTTTTAATGAGTGCATAAATAATGCAGGTAACATTGTGCACCAGTATCTATGCGTTTGTACAAGATATAACGTTGCTAATACATTTTGATGTCAATGTTGTAACACATATTATACACATTTAATTCACATACATTATTGAAACAGTTTTCTCAACGCGTGTTTCAACCGCTGTGGTCTTTTTCAAGGCAACATTTCAAGATTAATAACCCGGTTGGGGAACTGGATTAGTCATTAACACACTGGTGGCTGTAGACCACTACGAAAACTGCTGCCAATTAGGCCTTTATTGTATAAATACATTTACAGTGAGATAGGGTCCTGTGTACGGTTGGATAGGTTGAATACGTAATTCAAGGATAGTCTTCGAATCCTTGGTTGAATGCCGCAGGGGATCTTATCCTTCCTTCGGATAAGGGCCCAGTGCCTTCCACCATGCTGGATGTGGAGGATTCCAGACAGGGGAAGACATCAGCCCACTTGATGTCAAAAGATCAGTGAAGGTTTTCTGGAACACAATGCAGCGTCAAAAAATAATTGGCTCCCTTCTGGTGACCTTTGGCGCGGCTCATGCAGGATCTTTGCCAATCCATTCCCAAAATTAGCCACTGAATAAAGCCTACTTTTACCATGATTTGCGAGTTGGCAGGTTCAAACCTGACAGATGGTTTTCAGGGCACTTCCAATAGGGGAATGGCTTCCTCTTGCCATCTTTCCAGAGGGTCTCATTAACTGATATTTGCCAATCCACCACTTGGGCTAACCTGGTTCTCTTCATCAATCATTATCCCTCTCCAATGGTCCCTCAGGCATTAGCACAGAGGTGTTGAATGCTCACCATTAGGATATTGGGTTTCCACGTCATGCATTCACTGGTGTCCTTCGTAATAGACTGGTGCCTTTGCTTTATGAGGGGGTGGTGCCCAGGCCCTGCTTGGCATATTTTCATCCTTGAGGACTGTAATGAAAAAGAGGGATCTAAGTGTAATTCCCAGACTACTAAGCCATCATTTCAATGAAGAGGTGCAAGTGCCATATAAATCATTGGTACTCCATACCACTAGTTCGTTGATTTTTCTCCTGAAATAAATGTACAATGAGCTCGAGTAGGAGGATCAGACACTGCCCATTTCCCCAGTCACAGCCCCACTGAGAGACGCAGGCAATGCCCAGGGCGCTGCAGCCAGAATCTTAAGAAACCTGTCATTCACAGCAGAGCCTTTCTTATGCACAATGAGGCATTTCCAACTGAAAGACCTGGCATAGCAGCGGGCACCTTGCATATCTGTGACAGTTGAAGCCAGCAATGCAATAAAGAGCCCTTTGAAAGATGTGTTTATATCTATGATGTCTACTAGACTGACATGTAAAAATAAAATCTGCTTTTACGCCCATAGTAGAATCATGCACAACAGCGAGCTGGAAGCTTGCGACAACGAATCTCCATATCTGAGTTTATTACACAACTTCTTTTGTCGTCTGTCTTAAAGCGCTGAAAGTAAAAACAGATTTTTCAGGCTTGTATTATTTTGCATTTTGGGACTTAATAGTTGTCCATTCAGGATGCGGAAAAGAGAGCTACAAGGATATTATTTTGGATTAACATGTTGCTATAAGAATGTACATGTTGTCATGTTGCATTTCTAGGCAAACTGTGTATTTTTCAAGTAAACTCTATTAGAGGGTATTATTGTAGGCCTTGACATCCAAAACGTAAATATGTACACCAAGCAGAGCTTGCATGGCATGTTGTCAAGTGCCTACATTGCAGAGTGGGTTAAATCCCTGCTTCCCTGTATAGCCAAAGTGTGTGATTTTTAGCACATAATTCAATCTCACTCTGCCCTAACTGCAACAAGTGGAGTCTTTATAAGTGATTAAGTTCACACCCATACAATGAAACAGAGGTAATGAGTTTTGGAACAAAAAGATGTTCTCTGGTGCTCTTGTTAGTGGCCTCCAAGCCGTCGCCAAGAATTGCATTATTGTTGCACAGCCTCCCTCCGTACCATAACATTTGATTTGACAGGCAGATATATAGTCTAGCCAGCCAGTGCACAAAATAATCTAACATAGCGGACTAACTGTAGCAGAACCAATATTACATTTTCTCCCCTGTTGCTGCCAGTCAAGCAAGTTTCTTGGGCCATCCAGAGTACTGCCCCACAAGGGAGTGAGTCCACTCTTTGCTATTTCCTGTTATGCAATGCTATTGCATCTTTTATTGCACACCATCCACCATTTTCATATTTTCGAGGAGCTTCAGCATCTGCATACGATGGGGCAGGGGAATCAGGGCAAGATTGCTTTGTTACATACACCATTCATGTGCAGTGCAAGGTTGATATATTTAGTGATCTGTCTGGAGCAGTGGTTAATGTGCACGCCGTGTTACTGAAGTATTTGTTTGTGTCATTGGCCCTCATTCCGAGTAAGGCGGTAAGGGATACCAGGCACCGGTAAGGTCTCACCAGGTGTTAAGGAAGGGACCCGTTAAGTGATCTGGGTGCAAATAACGGGCTTGGCATACGCCGGCCCGTTATTTGCGCCCTCCCCATTCACATTGAGCCCTATGGGGGCTCAAAAGGGAATGGGGAAGGGTTTGGTAAATGGGGACTTACCGGTCCCTCCAAGGTAGGAATGGACCGGTAAGTCCCCATTGAACCAAACCGGAGTCAGTACCGGTATGGGAGGCAGTCATGGCGCAAATAGCGCCATGACTACCTCCATACTCGGAATGAGGGCCATTGTCTGTTAGAGCTGTATAAGAAGTGTGGAGAGTTGTGTTGGTGTATCTGTGGTGGATTAGTTTGGGGTTTAGGGGAAATGCAATGCACAAACGTTCCTTCAGATGGTGTATGTTCCATTGTATGACCTGTGTTATTTGGGTGGATGAATTTTGTGCCACAATTAATTGTCAGGATGGGAGTTAAAGTATTTTATGAAGTTGTTATTGTTACCACATCGTTATCCAATCAATTCCGAATTTGATTGCATTGACTAAGCATCCAAGAGTGGGAATGTGTGGCTTTCAATGTTCACTTTAAGCAGCAACTGCACAGGAGCAATGGACCAAAGCAGCCAAGGACAAGAGGGGCAACAGACCAGATAAATGTGCTTTTACCTTAGTTTATGTTCAGTCTATTTTTAGTTTTGGCTACTGCACTGGAATACAGCTAAGTGGGAGAGGACATTTGAGGAAGGACACACAGCTGGAAGGTGTTATTTGTTTACCAACCTACTGACTGCCCATGGCCATGTTAATCCCTGTGGTCATTCCCACACATAAGCACTAGCAGTCACCAACACTATTACAGAACATCTAGAAATAATTGTCTATTAGTGCATGCCGGGCCTATCTCCCTTCCCTCACGTCATCCCTGTGAGTGCCTACTCTAGCTCCTCCCTCATGCTGTTTGTCTGCCTCTTCCTCTGGGTGTGGCCTCTCCGCATCAGGGGCTAGTGGCACATTCCTCCTCAAACAAATGTTATGGAGCATAGCGCACACTAGGACCATTTTCTCAACTTTGTCCAGGGCATACATCAGAGCTCCACCAGTGCTATCTAGGCAACAGAGTCATGGCTTGAGGAATCCAAAGGTGTGTTCAATGCATACACAGGTCTGGCTGTGGGCATTGTCATAGGTGGTCTCATGCAGTGTATGTGGATCACACACAGTGGTCATCACCCATGCCAGCTTTGGATATCCAGAGTCAACTGCATGGGGTGGAACACTGACATTAGTCACTTGTTTCATACCTGGGTATGCCCACACACTGTGTCTGGGCATTGGTCGACGTGTGCATGCATTTGTACATCCCACCCATGCAATGTGCGCTGTCCGTGCAGCATTTATGTATGGTGACATGCATGCCTTTGCCTATACATGCATCCCATGGCAATGTGGCAGGTGTTCTGTGCCGCTTCCCAGATGACTGCATATGGGCACATGGTTGTGGCATGGGTGACTTGCTGTTGCATGCTGCTGTGTGGGTCTGTGCTGTGCCGCATTCCTAATGCATCGTGGTACGTGTAGTATGATATGCTGTTTTGTCTGCAGCACCGTGTGTCCATCAGCGTATGTGTCCAGGTGTGTCTGACATGTGCATGCTTCCTTGGATGACACCTATTGTTGGTGCTGCCTGGGTGCTGCCAGTGCATCCTCTTGTCATGCCATGCTTCAATCTTGTGTTGCCACACCCGCCCTTTTTTTGGTCCGGTGCTTCACTGTGCATATGTGGCAGGGGTTGTTCTCACCTACAATCCATTTTTGACAAGTTTAGTTTAGTTTAGTTTAGTTTATTATTTGTAGGGCGCGCCAGGCCCTGGAGCATCAGGGCGCACAAGACAAGAATATGCTCAGCTTTGTTACAGGTACAATTACATAAACATAATACATTCTGCCATAAATAAAATATATATATACAGGTACATGTGCATGGTCATAATGCAGTATACAATAAGCAAGAATGAGCAGGGCTGGAGCAAGGTCGAGACAGGAGGTGATCAAGGTACAGGAATATTCACAATGTGGAGGTGATATCCAGTGGAATAGGTACAGTAATATACAATGGAGTAAAATACAGAAAGTGGTATCAGAACTGGGGCATGCAGGTGGAAAGCTAGTAGGGACAGTCAGGTCAAGCAGGTCGGATTAGTTAGATGTCATTAGCTCTCAGCCACTTGGTCAAATTCTGCCTAAATTTCGCAAAGGGCTGGGGTTCTCTTATGTCATGTGGTAGGGAGTTCCAAAGCTGTGCTGCTTTGACTGCGAAGCTATGTCCTCCAATAGTGGCACGTTTAAAGCGAGGGACATAGAGGCAATTTGCATTGACCATTCTTGTTGGTCTAAGTGAAGTTCTTAAGTGTAGCCTGTCCATGAGGTAGGGTGGTGCCATGTTATTGAGGCACTTGTGAGTAAGGGAGGCAATTTTAAGTTGGATTTTGTCCTGAGTGGATAGCCATTTATATTCTCTTCTTATAGAGGAGATATGCTCTTTCCTGTTGATCTTAAGCGCGGCTCTCAAGGCATTATTCTGTAGGACCTGGATTTTTTGGATAGTCTGTTTGTTAGCCCCAATGTAAAGACCATTACAGTAGTCCAGTTTGGACAGAATAAGGGCTCTGGCAAGCGTGATGCAGCTGTCTGTAGAGAGGAATTGCTTGCTGGCTCTAATGAGTTTGCAAGTATATGCTGTGGAAGAGGCTAGGGAGTTGACTTGTTTGCCAAAGTTTAAGGTGGCGTCAAGGTAAAAGCCTAGGGTCTTGACTTCCTTTGCTACTTTGATATTGTTCCCATCGATAATGAAGCTGGCATAGTCAGTGTTGAGTTTAGTTATGTATGTCGGGGTGCCTAGGATTATGAGCTCAGTTTTGTCGTCGTTCAGGCATAAGCCGTAAAAATCCATACAATTTACAGTTGGTTCACATGAAAAAATCCAGGAACTGCCATATCAACAACAGTAAAATAAATAGGAGCACTTTCAATTATTTTTATTAGGCTGCAGCCACAAACTATCTATGCCAGTAACAGTCACTTTAAATCACATGCATAAAGCACTTCATGCATGTAATTTAAAGTAAGCATTACTGGCGTGGATAGGTTTTGGAAGCAGCTTCATGCCTGTAATTTAAAGTCACTACTACTGGCAAAGTCTTTAGCCGCGGCTATACCTGTACTAACCAAGGGAGTTCGAGGTTGGGGGGTATAATATTGGTTAAAATGTTGCTTTATTCATCACACTTTCTACTTTCTGTGGAAAAACTGGGTAAAAAGCCAAACAATTTGCAATTGATTTTGTAAGGTTTCTCCTATCCATAAACGCAGCAGACGCAAGCCAGCAACAATTCACGGGAACATTTCACAACACACACAATATATGCCAGTATTAAAACATTTCCCCACTGTCTGTGCCAATACGTTTCCATGCTGCATGCACCAATAGTTGCCAGAATTCCTATATAACGACATACTCATGTTTGTATTGCACAAAATGCCAGAATTGATACTATAAGAGAACATGTCCAGGCTTGCTCTGCCAATTTACTATGAACATTGTACCAACTGGAAGCAGTATCAAGTGATTAGTGTTCATGAGCTATTAGACTCACCATAGGAAACTTTAATATAATATATAGGAACATAGAGTTATCATGCACAAGAACAGTTACCCTTATGGTTTCTATTGTACAATGAATAATGTATATTTTTGGTGACTTTGTTAGCCTTCTTTCTATGTTTAATAGTTGTTTTATTTGTTTTGCAATTGGCATTATTTTTACACATTTCTTTTGACCTATGATTCAATTCTATGTATGTTGGATTTTGTACAACATCACTAACTGAGCACAACATTATTACACTTGTCCAACACAGAATACATTAGAGGTGTCATTGATCAATGAAGTGTACAAGAACAATTGGATTCACCACTGGACACTTCAGTGTAAGACAACATACAATCATACATATGAAAGTTCTTTCTTAGGATTTTAACCATTAACTGAGTGTCCAACATTTTCGATTTTTTATAATGCACTGTGCTTTAGACCTTCTCACTACTGTGATCACTGCTTCACTAGCACACTGGTGAATGCAATTAATGTTTAAGTCATTCCGTTTTCACATGAACTAGGCAATTCTACGAATACATTTTAGTGTAATCTCCGTTTCCAAGCGATTAGACACGTTTTCGAAATATTTGCTGATTTTTAGTACGATCAAGCGCAGTGCAGCTGGATTGCACCAGAATAAAACAATTGAAAAATGCATATACCGAAGATTGTAGATTTCGAAGTATCGTTCTTGAATGTGGAAAACAGACAGTCTTTTATAGTAAACTACTCCATTCCAACATGTCCGACTAAAATTTGAGCGGGGTTCGGCATTAGGTTCCCATGGTCATTCGTGTACTTCAATCTTTATATTACCAGCATGGGGAGTGTCGCGTTTTTCACTTTAGCTGCCATTCTAGGTAATGAAGATAAGATTCTCACATGGATGCTAGTTCTTAATGATATAGAGAGATCTAAATAAATCACATTGGCATTCTTTCTGGGCAGTCCCAGCACTCAGCATGTTCACACGTAAAAGAAGCGGTGTCATTACAGCAGTTGAATTGTTGTCAGCACAAAATTATCACCCAATACGTTGTTTCATTTAAAATTGATTATCCAATAGTGGTTCCATATGATTATACAAAATATATTATTTTATACAGTGATAGAAGACCCGCATTGTGCATTACATTTTCCTCTGTGGGAGGACACAGTGGCCCTCATCAGGAGGTTGGAGGTAACCATGCTGCTTTTAGCGGCATGGTTGCCTCCTTACCGCAATCCGGGCCCGGGTCCCTCGAATGAGGACTTACCGGGCCATCGCAACCTTGGCGGACCCGGTAATTCCCCGTCCGAGGAACCCGGACCCGGTCAATCCCCATTTCCATTCGAGCCGCCATAGGGCTCAATGGGAATGGGGATGGAGCCAACAATGGGCCAGTTAATGACGGGCCCGTTGTTAGCACCCTGGTGTCCTCGCGGGACCCGGTAGGGACGCATGGTTTTTCCAGGCGCCCATTGCGTTGGGTTTACCGGCACCTTTACCGGTGCCGGTAAACCCATTCCGCCAACCTTATGATGAGGGCCAGTATTTCTAAATTGGTAAGAATTTAAGCACAACGCCAGTATCACGTTTATCAATGATATGGATCAGTCTACTTTTTATATACCGTTCTGTTCATTTTCAGAACTCTAATGATATCTACAAAGTACAGCTTGCTAGAGTGCCAACTCAATCACTGCTTTTATGATGAGATTACACATTGCTTGAGCTATAGATCGAGCATTTCAAATTATAATTACTTATTTGTTTTTCCTTTTCTTTTGAATTGATGTTGTGTTTGAATTGTTGCTCTGATATTGTACAACACGTACGTATTAATAAATGGGGCTCATTACGACCCAGGCGGTAACCATGGCGCTGGTAGCGCCATGGTTGTTGCCGGTATTTTACCGATTGCGCCATGGTGAATGGCGGAATTACCGCCTCATTCCAAGGTTGGCAGGGCGGTAATTCCCCATTCATCCATTGGCCCTTCCCCATTCCCATTTTTGCCCCCATAGGGCTCAATGGAAATGGGGAAGGTGGTAGCTACGGTACCGCAAATTGCGGTACTGTAAATACCTCCAAGGTTCCTTTGCGGGTCCAATCCTTAACGTCTGGTAAAAACCAGCCGTTAAGGTCAGGACCCGAAAAGGGACCTCGTAATTAGGCGGTAAGGGGTTAACGGCGCCGCCACCTTTTACGGCGCCGTTAACCCCTTACCGCCTGGGTCGTAATGAGGCCCATTATGTAATACCAATGCTGTTTCCTATGGATGATGCTTATATGTACAAAATGGATGCTATATTTTGACGCACTCAGGATCACTATTGATTGTTATAACCTTCTGGCAATGGGACGTCGTGCTAATTGTGAATCTGATTTCTACCTACAATTTGCTAATTGCGTACGTAGACAATAAAATTGGAATTGTCTGATCTAATAGATGATTGAATAGGCCCTGATGAAGGACGATTACGTGTGAAATGCAATGGCCCTGCAATGCGCTGCTCAGAAAATGAGAAAGAATATCTGCTTATGAATAAAACGAATGAATAAATTAATATATATATATATACAGAGGAATTGAGCAATTATTGAATATTTGAAAGATTTCAAAGCCACACATGTGGATATTGGGAGTGCAGCCCATACCGCTGGCTTCATAGCCAAGGTCTTTCTTTCGCAGTTCTTGGTGTGCTTATCACGGAGGCACCTTTTTATTGGGCTTGCACCCCACGCAGAGATAATAACTTTCAAACAAAGGATACATTGATTTGTACTATTGCAGTGCCCACTCACCGCTCCACAGTATCCCAGAAAAGAACATACTTGTGTTGGCTTTGCCTTTAAAAATACAATGGGCCTCATTACGACCCTGGCGGAGTGGGTTTACGCCAGCGTTATTCGCGGCGGACCCGTCCGCCCTACTACGAGTTTCCGTAGCGCCATGGAGCGTTTTCCGCCTGGTTTTTCCGGGCGGAGAAATCCATGGCGCTACGGGACCTTGTCGTTAATTACGCCACCGTATTTTGAGGTGGCGTAATTAACGCCTTCCCCACTCCCATTATACCCTATGGGGCAAAAATGGGAATGGGGAAGGGTAAAATGGGGAATGGGGATTTACCGCCCCGCCAAGGTCGGAATGGGGCGGAAAATCCGCCAACCCCCATGGCGCTATCGGCAGCTTTCCGCCGTGCTCCATGGTGCATTTTGCACCGCGATTTCCGCCAGGGTCGTAATGAGGGCCAATGTCACAATAGGAAAAAATGTCCAAACTGGCAGTACAATGTATTCCAGTTCAGACATGCAAAAACACTTTTCATGCTTGCTTTATTCTTTATGCACAGTAAAAAAAATGTCATGCCACAGCAAGAAAGGGCTATACTGGCTGCCCTAAACTGCTAGTCTAGGCAAGTTATAACACACACCATGCTTGGTTCATCACAGATGCCCAGTAAAAAAAGTCATGCCACAGTAAGAAAGTGCTAGAATGGCTGTCACAAACGACAGTCTAACCAAGTAATAACACTTAACAATCTTGTATTATCAGATGTACAGTACAATAAATGTCATGTCACTGTGATGGTGCAAATAAGACCAGTGACCCGCAAGACCACACCCCCAGTAGTCCCCAAATGAAAACAGATATACAGATTATGGAAACTGGAATGGTTTCTTTTGTTTTATTTATGCAGTTGCCACATTGTTTAGCTTAATGTAACACAAGCAGGATAGAGTTAGCTTTGCCACACTGTAGGGAATAAGCCTGTTACACCAAAGGGAGGGCTATGTTGCTGAATACATAGAGAGGGAACAGAGTAGCTGGTGGCATGCATAGCCAGGTAGGGTACATATGGGAACATTGTACATGGCAAGAGGATCCCCATTACATTTGAAAAAGGCCCAGCACAGCTTGTAGCAGGGGAGTTGCTAGGTCTGGAAAAGATCTGGGGCTAAGCTAATGTCCAGGCTGTCAGGACTCGGGGCTAGCTAGTCTTTTGGCTGTAGCTCCTGAGCTTCTATCCGGGGCTACAGCCAAACAATCCGGGGCTATATCCCCCACAGCCCCCCCAACAATGCCCCTGGTTCGTAGTTAAAGTTACACAGCATTGGAGTTGAAATGGTCTAATATAGATTTTTTATTTTGTCCACGGTAGTGTTTAGAAGGTTGAAGATGCCAAGGTTGAGAAAGAAGGGAGGATGTGATAGGGAGCAGAAACTGTACAAATCAACTCTTTCCTAGGATTCCTGCTTGAATAGACAAAAATTAAGCATGGCAGAGAAAACAACACAGAGCTTTGATCACCAGGTGCATGCAGCAACATCGCCAATAACAAAACCACAAGATGAATGCTAAAAGAGGTTCAGTGCACACACGAAGAACACAGTAGCAGGATGAATGGACTGAAGTTATGGGCTTTGCACACTGGCCCACACCACAATGAAGTAGCCATTAAATTCGATAATGCACCTGAAAGCAGCAATGTGTACTGTGAGGGAGGACATTTTAAAGAGATTAATTCTCAGCCATAATTCTGTGCAATAATCCATCCCTGAAAATAAATATACTTGTGCGCAAGGAAGAGACCTATGAGCAGCTGGCTGGGAGTGCATTTGTTTAATCATTGCTTTTTACAGCTGAAAAGGGAAATCTCTCAACTTTGTAATACATACACCATGGGTTTTATACAATGGCAACAGAAAGCACAATCATGTATGCTAATATGAACCTTATATCTCAATAGGCATTTGATTGGCCATTTTACCTAAAGATCAAACATCACATCTATTGGACATAAACACTTCCTGAAACACTTGACTCCCCATGCTAATTTAGCAAGACTAGGTAGTTCCTCAAATTTCACTAAACCACAAGATATATGTTGCAACCTTAACACTGGACCAAACAAATTTAGAAAATGACACATTTACTTTTCACACTTCTAGTACTTTCTGTCCAATGCCATCTCACCCTGCTTATCTAATTTTAACTGTATTCCAGTTTCGTTTTATGAGTCACACCATTCAAAACCACATATTCTGCTATTGATTCTGCTATATCACTGTACCTTGGCTTCTACCCAGACACTCCCTTTCTTGAGTTGCACACTGCACTTTTTCTGTGTTTGCTCAAGACTTTTAAAGCTTCATGGGATTCTGAGGCTTCCAGCCTTCTATAATGCAATGGCTATCTTTTGTTAACCTATATTCTACATCAGAAATGTATATTCTGTGTTAATTATGGTGTGAGCAATGTAAGCACACCTTTATGTTCTACTTAACCCTAAATAAGTGTGTCCAGTGTTACCTATTTCCAATGTACTTGCCTTAAATAGGAGCAGTTTAGCTGCCCCAGTAGACAATACTCCTGATTTTTATAATGTTGAACAGGAGAGAGGGGTATTGGCCCTAAATACCATATTTACCTGCCTGTCATTAGAGAGCAGGGGAGGCTGCTCCTCTACATTCTCCCCTTCTGGTTGACATATTCAACCACTATTTGACCATATACCTATTGTTTACCCTCCCCCAGGTGCAATGTACCTATACATCCTATATCAGTCACCCCCACAACTCAATGCACTATCTCAACATGGGAGGTATTGTGAAACACACATGTAAAGAACCAATAGTGTCTCTAACCATAGTGTATTCTCCTAATCTATTGTATATGTATCATTTTTTGTAAAAGGTGTGGCATATTTTGCCCTCTTTTATTATGTGTGTATATGTATGTATCCCCAGACAGTAACATTGTTTACTTCTATCTTGTTCCCACCACTGTTACCCAATTAAACATTCATTTACATGCACAGTGAGTGATTCTGACACTATGAGAATCGGGATATATCATTAAACTACATTTATATCTTTTCTTCTGAGGGGCCCCACCAGCTCCTTCATCTTTTATCATTATTTGTTCTGCTTTTTTCCTGTTATTAGTAAGTTACTACATAACATTTCATCTGTTCCTGTCCCATTTGCCATCTGCATAGAGACCATTTCCTGGTCATCATCTTGCTTAACTTCTGTTAGAACATCTTCTGTCAGGTTCTCTTTTATTCTCTATTTTGAATGCAAGGATCTTTCATCAGTTCATTATTGTTTTCTTCTCTCTGCTTTTCAACAAGTACAGGGGCCCCGTAATTCATAAAAGGGCCATGCCGTAGGGCTCATTGTCTTCTTGAGTAAAAGAGTCAGTCGAGGGGACATAAGGATGGGGGAGTCCATAAAGAGGATTGTTTCTTCTTTTTGTTTTCTTCAATTCAGCAGCAATGAGCATCTGGCTGGGTCCCCCAAGCCCTTTTGCATGACAATTAGGGCTTTTCTCCCTGCTTGTAGGCCCATGTGCTGACATCACTCGAAGTGCAGGTATTCCCTGTCCATTTGAAATATGAAAAAAACTGGTTGAGTGTCTTGAAAATACTTTCTACTAAATGTCCTCTTCTTTAATTTAATTGGATGACTGTTCTCCTCCCACTTGTGTATAACTTAGTGCCAATCTGTGTTCATATCTGCTTATGCCTGGGTGTGCCTATAACATAGGACCAAAATCACACACATATGTTGTTTTACCCTCACTTGCTCCACCCTTTTCATAGGTTCACACCAAATGTTGTCCTTCTTAGTGCCATGCTAAACTCAAACGTCATCTCCAAATTCCTCTTTTAATTGAAAAAGAAAACATTTCTACTCCATTCTTGATAGAGCATATTTATAAATGGTTGTGTCATGCTTTACTCTACTGGGGTTAAAATGTCGCCTTTTTTAAAAGAAAAAGCAAAACAGACAACATAACAAATCCAACAATAACACAAACTGCTTCATCTTCAGCCGCTCTACTTCTTTCTTCTTGTTGAATCCATGGAAACTTGTTCTTTTAATTCCTGCAGATACCAAATGGGGGCAAAAGTCATGGTAAGCTAACAAAGAGAAATGTTCTTCCCTAAAATAGGCCTTTCCTCCTTCTTCTGCATGCAGGGTGCTGGCATTATCGCTTGTATATTTCCTTAATATGATGATGCTGTGGGTCATTTCTTTATATCCATGGCCAGGTAGAATGCAAGCTAATTTTTTTAAGTGGCGACAATGATGCACTTTGCTATATCTTTTTTGTAATTTTTGTTGGCAGGCCTGCTTTTGGCTCCCTCAGTGAAAATCTTCTCTGTCTTTACTTTTCGTAATTCTTATCCTGATGTCACCAGACCGCTGTCTCCTTTCTTTGCTGAGTTTTAGTCTGGTGAGATATAATTAACCCTTGTGTTGCCCTTCCTACTCTAATCTACCTACCCATGAGGCTGAACATGAGCTTGTGTCCTATTTAAGTCTGGTGAGATATAATTAACCCTTGTGTTGCCCTTCCTACTCTAATCTACCTACCCATGAGGCTGAACATGAGCTTGTGTCCTATTTAAGTGCATGCAAGTGTGGCATATATGCATACAATGGGCCTCATTACACGGTAGGCGGTAACCATGGCGCTACTAGCGCCATGGTTGCCGCCGGTACCGTACCGAGTCCGCCTTGGTGGATGGCGGAATTACCGCCCTACTCCAAGGTGAGCGGGGGCGGTAATTCCCCATTCACCAAGGCCCTTCCCCATTCCCATTCTTGCCCCCATAGGGCATAATGGGAATGGGGAAGGTGCTAATTACGGTACCGCAAATTGCGGTACCGTAATTAGCTCCAAGGTCCCTTTGCTGGTCCCGTCCTTAACGCCTAGAAAAACCAGGCGTTAAGGGAGGACCCGCAAAGGGACCTCGTAGTAAGGCGGCAAGGGTTTACCGGTACCGGTGCCCTTACCGGTACCGGTAAACCCTTACCGCCTACCGTGTAATGAGGCCCAATGTGTGCCTATCACTACATTTTCATATCCTAATATTCCTTTGTTCTTTTATTAAAACAAAACATATATCAACCAATTGACACTATTTTACATTAACATAATCATAAAACGGTTACTCCACCTTCTTTCATCCAAAAGTCCTCTCTTCCTTCTTCACTAAATATGGCCATACTTATATACATGTACTATTTTTTTACCTACACCTGCTACATCTTTCTTAGGAAAAAATGATATTAGTTTGAAACCACTGTATCCCTCATGATCTTTCAGTTGTATTCCCCTGGGTCCCCTTTCTTCTAATAATGATCAATGAGGAGATCCACACACTTCTTGTGTCCACAGATACCTACCTTTTCTCTCTCTATTCATCGACTAGTACTTACCTTCCCTCATAATGTTTCTTCTAATTGTATCACTATACTCCACTAAGGCCATATAACTAAACATGACACTTTTTTAATATATTATAAATCAACATTTACATAAACACATATTTATAAAATAAAATCATGTTCTTGTTACTTACTCTTATACGTTGTTTCTGCAGTGCCAGGAGTTCTCTCATTATGTTTTTCCTCATAACGCCTCATTCTTGGCCTTCACAGTTGTATGTTAATGGTGTCCTTTATGTCTTGTAATCCCTCCCGATAATTTCAAAAAAATGCTCCAAATATACTACAAGAATAATATGCACTTTATTTTCTCTTATATTATGTTTTAGCAAATCATGGGGTTCCTGTTACTTAAGTTGGTGTTATACCTGCATTGTAAAAATATTGTCTACTATTGTGGGGAGTATATACATGTTCAGTGTGTGTGTATGCGTGTTGCTTCCCCCTCTTTATGACCATAACACAAAATAATACTCTAACCTAATTATCCATATGTTTTTCCAAATCTCATGCATAATGCCTTCTGTTTCCAAATCTCCAAATTCTGCTTCTCTTCACTCATTCTAATAAGCCAATCATCACAAATACTACTGATCCATAACATGCTCAGTACTTGTGCCAAAACCTCCATGTTTCTGTTTGCAATCCTTAACTCCTAAATAAACTTACATTAAACAAGCCTTTATTTGTCAAATTAATCTACATGGATTCTTTACCAAGAGCCATCAATGTCCTACAGTTGTATTCCCTCATTTGTGCAACCCCAAGCTTGCTTGCACTCATTAGTCCTTCTTTCTCAACCATGCCTCTATTCTTGAAAGCCATACTAATACGGATGTGTGCTTCATAGTCACTTACTAAAAATCACTCCTCAACATATCTTGTAATATGTTACAAAAAATGTAATAATGGTTTAAATGATCATGCTCTCTTATCCCCTAATGTACATGACTTCAGTCTTTGTGCTAGTGAGAGTTATCCCTCTGATTACTGTTCCCTCCATTTTGAATACAGATGTTTGTGTCATTGTATGCGCATTTGATGGCGTACTGGAAAAAGTGCTTATAATCTTAATAATTCCTGCTGTACTCATATCGATATTTGCCATGCCTAATCTGAGTCACTTGTTATTACATTAACCTTCTCTGTTGTGTAATTTGCATTAATAATTGTATTTTGATTCTTGGCGCATGCCTGGCACCATGTGTGATTATGGGCATATTATTTCAATGATTCTGTGCTATGCATTGGGGTAGATGATCTCCCCCCTATGTCTGTTCTTAGTTACCAGTATTCTCACTGTCTGGTTATTTGAAGCACTGTCATGTTCCTTCAATGCAATCTCTATCTCACTATTGCTTTCCCATGCCTGTTTCCTTTGTTACTGCCATTTCTCTTCCTCTCCTTCCTCAATCACTTTCCCATTTCCCTCTTCTGAAATACTTCCTTGCTTTGTTACTGTTTCAATTCCTGTGAAAATAAACTGTGTGCATCTGCTCTTCCTTTTGATGATGTACTGATAAATCTAAGAGCCCTTCCAGTTGTTGCAATCATTTTGTATGCTACTTAACACAAGGGTGTGAGGCACCTCCCTGTGCTCATTCACCATATTTTGGAAAACCACTGGGCAAGGCAACTTTCCCTTTTCCAAATTACTTTTCAACAATGGGCCTCATTAAGAGTCTGCCCGTCTGGAAATAAGCATGCTGTGGCAACGTACCGGCACCCTTTCCAGACCAGCAGACTCCAACTCTGCCAGCGGGGGCTGATGCAGAGTTGGAGTCTGCGGACAGGCAGGTCCGACCTGCGAAGCGCATCAGCCCCGATAGGCAGGTTTGCCACGGAAGCACCAGCACCGCTGACAACGGTGCTAGTGCTTCCATGCACCCATTCCTGTGGAGTCTTGGACTCCACTGGAATGGGGCTCATCTTTTTCCGGTGCCTGATATCCCTGGAAGTTAGGTGCCGGTAAAATGTCACGATTCCGCCGGAAGCACCGGCAGAGTTACCACCAGACTTGTATTGAGGCCCAATATTCCTAAACTTTAAAAATTGTTTCTTTCCAATACTCAGCATGCTTTTCTCTCTCATCTATGTGTTTACCCTATACCTGCTTATAGTAGATGCCTTTTAAATATGCCTCTTCTTTTACTAATAAAGATGCCTACAATGTTAAAATGGGATTAAAAAACCAGGGCTGCTCCGGTGTGTGTCCTTAATGTCTATGATCAGGTCTTCAAAAAGAAGGAACATATCTGGCATAGCTCCAAAAAATCACAAATAACTAATAAAACCTTAAAATGAGAAGTGGCTTGTGTAATTTTAAAAAAGTGATCTAATGGGACCAATCTAATCCATATATGGGTAATGAATGAGGACACATTCTAGTGTGAAAAATGTACTCAAAATATGGTTAGTCTTGCATGAATTTTAGACAAGACAAAAAAATGCAAAAAATATAGACACTCACCAAATCAAAAACAAGGGTTAACACACCCCATAATCCCGTATATTCCAATCAAATGCTCCCCTAGCACATCACTACAACATAACATGCAACAAAATATCAAATTCTTTTTTTTTTTTAAAACCTATCCAATTTCTTCAGCTGGTGTTGTTAAATTAAACTAAACCTAGCATCCACTACTCAAAAACATCATTATTACTAATATACCTCATAAAAATACTTAAAAATGAAAGTCAATGTAATGAGTCGTTGCTCTTAAATACTTATTCTATGAGAGTGGCACCAAGCTCCTGCTTCACTTAAAGCTGTGTATTAAAAATATTTTTTTTCAAAATATGTGACCACAATAATTGTAATATTTTCTTTGCTGGCAATGTCAGTCCGAAATCATTTTTACTATTGTATACAACATATTGCTTAATTCTAAAAAAAAAAAAAATTACACATTTTTGAAGCCTGCCTTTATTCACAATCTACCCTAATTATATGCACACCCACCGATATATCATCTCTAGCCCTACTCATTCCTATTCATTCTAATCTCATGGACGCATATTTTGTTATGTTATGCCTTGGTGCACACCTGATAAAAAAACAAATCCTATTTTTTAAATTAACCTACATATTTGCCCGTTTTCTTCTTATCTTCAAACAAGGCATCCTATACATAAATACACCTATGGCTTATTTTACACACCCTCTGTGTCATTCCTATCATATATTTTTTCTCAAACCACCATTTCAAAATGTTGTCATCTCATTCTCACATTCATATTATCAACCAATAACTATCAGTTTAAAGCAAAATGTGTTTCCTCTATATTGCATTTCAGCATAACTTAGTGTATATATATGTTGTAGTACTTACCCAGCTCCTTAATCCAAAGCGCTTTACATATGTGTTACTGTTACCCTTGCCCAGTCAGAATTGAAACCAACTCTTCCTTTGATGCCATACTTACAAAACAACTCAATCCAGCTTCTTAAAAATCCAAATATTTCTCATCATTTCTCTAAGCTTTTTCCATAAATATTTAGCTATAATGTATCCCTCCTTTACTAACATATCTAACACAACCCCCTAACCAAACTCTTTTGCACTCTAAATACATATCACATATCACGCCAAGTACCCCCCCCCCTCTCGTCTTCTACTGAAGGCTGTAGGTCTAGGCCACTAGCCACTTGTTTGAAGTATGTGTGGCAAAGTAAAAGAATGTTATCTCTGCTTGACAAGGCCATAACTCATGGCGCACTTTAACTGAAATGTTTGCATAAAAAACACTGTATCTCCCTTAAACTTATTTTATTTTTAACTTAAATACACTATAAGACATGCACATTCTTTTAGGCCTAAATAAAACAGAATTGAATTTTTGAAATAAAACATCACTCCTTTAGCTCAGATCAACTAAAAAAGGTGCTCTGTCTGTTTCTCTTTCCAGCAAGCAAAGCCATTTTCAGGCTGTGTGTTACTAGAGCTGGCTTCGTTGTTTGAAATGTTTTTGCATCCCAAGGAATGTTATCTCTTTTTGGCATAGTAATACAGTGTGCATACTTTAGCTAGAATGCTTGCAATAGCAAAACCACTGTGAAAACTAAACGCAGGCCACAGGCTTAATGTGGGCAACCTAATTCTTTTAAAACTAAACATGAAATATATACCTCTGTGCTTGACGCAAAGTGACAATGACACATCACAATGTATACATCTTCACTGGTCAGAAATGCAACTCTCTTTCTATTGCAATTGTGACAAAAACTGCACTACTTTGCTAAAAAGTGAAATAAGGATCTCTTAGCATATGTACAAAAAATGGTTTCTTTAAATTCTAACAGACGATGACTCAACACACATACCACATACAATTGGTTAGTCTTCATGGACACACAATAAAACATATGATGTAACATATATTCAAAAACAGTTTTCATTATAAAGCCAATTGCCCTTTTATCCATTTATATGCAGTAAAATAAAACCCAGCTTCATTCACCACATACACTCAACATCAAATACAAAATATCTTTACTATCATAGCCTAAAACCCCAACAAAAATGTGCACAATATTCCACGGCCGTCCTGTTCTGTTATATCTTTTAACTAAACATATTCCATCTCAACATTCATTACTCCATTTTGGCGTTTGACAACTCACAGTTCATCTTGGCTCTTGCCTCAGATATCTCTCAAAATAACCCTCTCTTAGAACTCCAAACTGAGGTATCCTTCACTTAAACAAATCTTTATTACACTTTGTTATTTATATATCTACATAACACAAAAAGCTTCCCTTTACTTCCCATTCTTATACATTATGTACAATGCTATCTTCCCTTCAATTATCGCTGTTCCTTCCACAACGTATACGTTACCATAAGGCTTCCTTTCTGCATCTGCCAGGCACAGGGGGATGCTCTGAAACAAGGGGATAACAGCAGTTTATCCATACCCATCTGTCTCTTGCGCAAATTCCCTGCGTCCATTAGTGCAGGGGAACATGGGGTCTTGCCGTCATTGAAGTCTTAAAACGGTTCCTTTGTGGTCGCCATATGTACAGAGATTAATTCTCAGCCATAATTTTCTGCAATCTGCCATCCCTGAAAATAAATATAATTTTGTGCAAAGAAGAGACATATGGGCAGCCGGCTGGGAATTGATTTGTTTAATCACTGTTTTTACAGCTGAAAAAAGAAATCTCTCAACTTTGTAATACATACACCATGGGTTTTATACCATGGCAACAGATTGTACAATCGTTTATGCTAATACGAACCATATATCTCAAAAGGCTTTTGATTGGCCATTTAATTTAAAGATCACACATAACTTGATTTCTATTGGACATAAATACTTCCTGAAACACATGACTCCCTATGCTAATTTAGCAAGACTAAGTAGCTTCCTAAATTTCACAAAAACACAAGATATATGTTGCAACCTTAAAACTGGAAAGAACAAATTTAGCAAAGGACGCATTTACTTTTCAGACTTCTAGTACATTATGTTCAAGGCCAACATGCCCTGCTTATCTACTTTTGACTGTATTCCAGATTCATTTTATGAGTCACACCATTGAAAACCACATATTGTGCTATTTGATTCTGCTATATCACTGTACCTTGGCTTCTACCCAGACATTCGCTTTCTTGAGTTGCTGGCAGTGTCTGCTCAACACTTTTAATCCTTCATGGGATTCTGAGGCCTGCAGCCATTTATAATGCAATGGTGGTCTTTTCTTGACCTATGTTCTACATCAGAAATCTACATTCTGTGTTAATTATGTTGTGAGCAATGTAAGCATACCTTCATGTTCTATATTGCCCTAAATAAGTGTGTCCACTGTTACCTATTTCCAATCTACTTGCCTTAAATAAGGGCAGCCTAGCTGCCTCAATATAAAAAATATTCCCTATTTTTATAATGTCAAACAGGAGAGAGGGGTGCTGGCCCTAAATAAAATATTTACATGTCTGTCATCAGAGAGCGGGGAGAGGCTGCTCCTCTACAACATGATGACCTGTCCAAAGTTAGGAAACTGCCTAAGAGATTGGGGCCCAGTGTCAGAAAGCAAGATGGGAGTACTTTATTATTTCTACTGAGGCCAACGTTTCAATCTCTCCCTTCACATCAAATATAAGTGGGTTGTTGCAAACAAATGCAACATCCAAGACTGTATCAGAAAGAATTACTTAATGGCACACCTTTCCCTTAACAGTGTCAGCGTGTTATGGTGCCAGCCAATTAAAAATTGTCCCGATGATATTCATGAAATTTTACCTCATTTAGTGGGAAGGACCCAGAGTGGGTTTGGAGATTGGCGATTGACCAATGACTGCTTTTACTATATGGAATAATATAGGTGCTTGTATTTTAACACCCAATTATTATGCAAGAATTGCATTTTTTATGAGTATTTTTGTTTATAACCCCTGGTGTGACATGAATTCTTTGAGAATGTCTTGTACCTTTTACTTTACTTCATGAATAAAGGCAATAAAGCTAGTTTCTTCAGGCACCTTGGTTTTCTCTATTATTTTGGATAAGTGAGTGTTTGGTAGCGTGAATTCACTTGGAAGCCCCAGTGAGATTACCATAGTCCTCGGAGGGTCAATGCTCCTAACTGCACCCTTTTGGCTGTGGTGTTGGCCCATTGAGACGGAAGTCCATGCGCACAAACAAGGAGGTTGGCAGGTGCTGAGTTCTGCAAGAGTCAAGTACCGATCTCGTGGGTGGCACACTGGCCCGAGGGAAGTGCAGGCAGTTAAGGGAGGTTTGACATCAGAGGACCTCAGAAATCCTAGAACATGAGTATACCCGTGCACGAAGAACAACAGCAATGTATATATGTATGATTTGTTGTGTGTCTAAATCTGGATCAAGAAGAAGAGAAAAGAAGATATTTGTAGTGAACTAGGGAGTAATATTCCAGTGATCAGGGAAGGCCACGTGGTTGTAGAATAGACATTTTTTATAAAGAGTTATTGGATAAGATTTGAAGAAGCAGATACCCCTTTATGAGAAGGGAATGCGGCATTGTGTAATTCTAGTATTTGTGAATAAAGAGGATATTCTCTGAGGGAAAGGGCTTGTTTTGCAGACTAGAGAAGGTACTAAATATGAGGCGAGGACCTGGCTGTATAAAATTGTTGTTTTTATTATTGATTGGAGTTGTGTAGTTATTGGTTGTTGAATTATAGCAGGATAGGATTTTTTGAGTTGTAAATAAGGAAATGTATGATGATTGAGATGGTGTGATGATGTGTGTGGATGAAGGGGAGGTGAATATGTTGTGGAATTTTAAGCGCTTTTGGGGTATATAATAAAAGATGGGAGGGTGATTTTGTTTAATGGGAAAAAAGGGGATAAGATGAGAGACGTTGCTGGCACAGTGCATATTGAAATTGGTAAGTGGAATATATTGTGGTGTATGACGAATTCCCCAATGGCCCATATGTACAAGTAATTTCCCAAATATTGGGAGAAAATAGTAAAATATCATACAGAATGGGCACATGAGACAGTAGGTAAGATGTTTAGGCAATGGCCCACAGAGGGAACACACACAAAGGAGGTCTTACAACACATGTACACACATTTGACTGTCAAGTATAAGGGAAAGAACTTGAAAAATAGACTAAGCAATCGCGAGGTGTGGAAAATGTTTGAGGAGGAAGAAGAAAGCAAGTCCGAGAGTAGGAAGCACGATGAAATACGTGTGCCGCTGACTGATCCTCTTCCTCTGCTGCAATGCTCTGCAGCATTGACCGTGCCCTGACAGTATTTGTTACAGCCAGCTGCAGCATATACTAATCTCTGGTTTCTATCCCCAGAAAAAGACTGTGACAATATGGCAAGACAAATAAAGGACAGAGGTACTTCACTCGTGTTTCAGGTAGAGAGCGATGTGCTGCGACATTGAGAAGATCAAGTACCAGAAGCACAGGAAGAACTAGAGAAAGAGAGGCAAGCGAGAAGAGAGGGGCAGGGAATAGGGCCCTCTCCAGATAAATGGAGAGCAGGGAAAATTATGTTTAAAATTGACAGCAGAACTGTGGAAGACGTCTAGGTGAGACTACCAGCAGAAGCTAATGCACAGAGACATATGGGGGTTTCGCCCGAGTTTGCCATACTTCGACGGTCAGCAAATAAGGAGGAGAAGTATTGTCCCAAGTGTTGGACACCCTAACAGTATTATTTATGATACAGTACATGGGATGAGTAAGAGGAACGGGGGGATAATGAAGACAAAATTGATGACTTCCAGGGCAATGAACAACAGCAAATGGGTGAGGAGGGACTGCTGGGCCCCCGTTCACTGCACCACTGGTAAACATATGAAGAGAATCATTATATAGAGACAGGCTTCAACGTTACCAGGCCATATGGCTGTGGCGACTGGAAAGAAAGAAAGCAGCATACCTATGCGCAAGAAGCAGGGTACACAGTTTCACTTGTTGCAGAATGGGAAAGGACTGGAACAGTACATTCCATGACCTCAGACAGATACGGAGAAAGTAATAACATTGCCATCCCTCATAGCATGTGTCGGCAAGTGAAATCACAAATTAGAAAAAAGAACTGCAGTGATCACTTTTGCTGTGGGTGACATGAAAAGTGTATTTGCTTTCATAATGGAAGAACAGTCAGATGATCTTTGGAAGATGGCAGGATATGCAGGAGTAACAGCAAATAGTAACAACCATGACAGATCTTCATTCAATCATTTTAGGAAGGCATTAAGGGTAAGGTACAAATAACACATCAGACGTGAGCACAATAATGATGTGAAAACTACATATAGATGAAGCCCTCCACACAATATATTCAGGAGATGAAGGATAATTGGTGGTTGGAAACGAGAGAGGCTTGGGACAACAATGTCCCTGTGTTTTATCACATCATAAGTCAGAAGCTTCCCAAGAGCATACAGGCACAATTGCGAAAGGTGGCAAGGAATGAGATGAAACAGTGGCCCAAAATACAATCACACATATTCCCTTTTTCTAGATTAAAACAGAAGAAGGCAAGGAAGAAAGTCCGATGGCGTAGTAAGGAATCGAGAAGGCTTTCAAATACGAAATGAAAACTGCACGTTTGAAGAAGCACTGCAGAAAATGCAAGTCGTTTTTATAACTGTACAGATGCCGTAACGCAAGCAAACTAAGTAATCATAAGCCTGGCTATATGTCGTGAAAAGACTGCTGGCGGTGCCACCAATACAAATATGTAAGAAGTATCTGGACATTCGATGCCACAATCGTAGTAAGCTCAACCTGTGGAGAAAGGAGGATTGATAGCTGTGAATGTGTTGCAGCAAAGAATGACCCGAAGTTTGAAGGTGGACTTGAGGAAGACGGCTTGGCCTAGTGTCAAAAAGGCTAAGAGCAGCCAAAACTGGTTATCAGTCCTTGAAGAACAGTGAATGTGAAACCCAGAGACATCCCTTGTTAAGTTGCAAAGAGAGAACATCAGGAGATCAGGAGAAACAAGTTCTTAATTTAAGACAATGACATGCTATAAATGGGTTGATTCACGGTCTCCTGTCAAGTGAGTCCAAGATGAAAATAGATGTGGGCATGTGAACCTGAACCTTGACAAGAACATTCTCACACTGCCTTATATTCCCAGAGACGAGAAGCAATTACAAGGCCGAGTCCAAAGACAATCTGAATGGCAGACAGCATGAGCGATGAGAGATGATAGGCTAATTGGGTGGGGAGGTACGGTCAAGTTCACCCATCAGCACATGGGGTACCAGCTTACCTGCAGCTAGAGAATTAAATGTTCCAGAAGGGTACAAGCGTGCCAACCAATTGTAGTGGGCCATATAACGAAGGGCCTTATAGTTTGAGAGCCAATGATATGCTGTATACTTAGGTGGTCAGTCATAATTAAGAAAAAATAATGTCGAATGACAAAAATGTCGAAAAAATAATGTCGAAAAAAAAAATGTCGAATGTATTATTTTTTTATTTATATGTATTTTTTGGCTTTGGTAAGTATAAAAAATGGGTAACATTTTTTTTTTTAAAAAGGGGGCTTGGGGGGAACCCCCTCATTTAAAGAAAAAACGTATTGAAAAATAAATTCGACATTTTTTTTCGACATTTTTTTTTCTAAAAAATGACTTTAAACATTATTGTTTTCTAAATTATGACTATAAACCGTATACTTAATAACTGTTGAAGATGACTAGCACTAAGGGATGGCATGAGTTGCCCACCTGACTATAGAGACCCATTCAAAATCCTAACCCATATAGAAAGTATACTTAGCTACTCCCCTTAGTCGTATCACAATTCTGCATAGGTTTTTGTAGTTTTCCACATAGTATGATGTCACGTATGATGAGTGTTTCCTATAAAAGTATGTTTTTCAATGAAATTCTTTGAGATCGTGCTGTGTGACATCCGTTGATGTCATTTGCACTCCCTGTTTTAGACAATTGAGAATAAAACAGACATTTTGTCAACTTCCTGAGTTGGTCTTCTTGATTGGTATGAGAGTTATTCTCCATCACATCCATTGTACGATGTGTTACCTTAATTAAAAGGACCATAAGGGTTCGCTTGTTAGCATGTCGGATAGTTGAATAAAAAGACCCATCGACCAGTAGGTCTCCAGATGTTCGGACGATCGAGTACCCACCTCTATCTAGCCGGAAGATCGCAAGTTTTCCTGTGGAGAGCCGCTGATATAGAATTCTTGCAAGAAAGTCGAGACAGGAGGGACGGGTCCCTCGTTGACGAAATCCCTCCTGGTTTCCACAGGCGTTTTGAGGATGGAAGCCGAAAGTGGTTGATTGGAGGGGGGAGTCGATACCAAAGACCTCGAGCTGAAAGAGTAAATGGTGAGTAGACTAAGGAGAATGACAAACTGAGGGGATGGGTATGTGTGATAGAAAGTAACCGGTAATTAGAAAGTAATGGGGAAAAGTAACAGGTAATTAGAAAGTAACAGGGAAAGGTAACAGGTAATGGAAAAAGTAACATCTTATTTTGTATGTGTAAATAAGAGAGAAGAAGGCCCAGGAGTCCTAACCCAAGGGGTTCAGAAGGAGTTGCCATACACTTTAGTCGAAGTTAACTAGGCTATGTATCGGACAGGTCCACATAAGATGACAACTCAAATCAAACGATCAGGGTATTATTAGGGGCAGAGATAAGAGGAGTGATCACTAAGGATAAATGTGAAGAGTCGACTAGTCTGTCTGTTTGTGTATTTGTGGTATATTAAGGTGTCGAAGAGTGACAATTGTGTAAGGAGAATTGAAAAATGATCAAGGAGATATAGCGTCTATCTAGAGAAACTGTTGGTACCGATTCAGAGGTAGACTGAGATTATTGAAAAAATAGAGGTCCGAGCGGCTACTGTTGTTTTCATAAAAGGTATCTTGTGTAAAGGATACTGGGATGACAAACTGTGGATGATGATGGGCGCTGGGGGGCTTCACTGGCCCATGCATGTAGCGATTGCATAAAGAATTGGTTTCATGGTCATATTAGAAAAAGTCTTCTTTATACATTAAAACTTGTTGTTTTATTATTGCTTATGCAACTCCATACGATAAAAAATGAAAGAACATAGTGATGTATAACATCAGTCATAACCCATTGGTAAGTGAAAACAGCCGACGCGCGTTTCGACCTAAGTCTTTTTCAGGGCTGTGAGTTTGTGAATAGTGGTTGAGTGCAGGGATAAGTGTAGTGACATACGGGTCGATCACACGTGGTCATTGGTAATGTAACATGATAGAGAAGTTCAATTGTACACATGTGGACTTAGGATGGTCTTAAGAGTTCTAGCTTTGGTGTAGGTCATGCTGGGTTTGTCAAGTATCCAAGACTGGTTATTGAGATTGACCAACAAAAAACCAACATAGAATCAAGCCACTTTCCATTGGCAACAAAAGAGAAGAATTACAAAATTATGTATGAAATATTAAGAAACCACCAAGACGAAGTTAAAATCAGAAAATGTAGAAAATTTGCAAGGGATGAAAGAGATTACCAGGACAACAGAGTGTTCACCTTCCAACCCAAATTTGATAAGATCCCGGGAACAAGCTCAAAGGGAAGTACACCAACCAGCTCCCCAGCTACATCAGACGCTGACAGCGAACCAGAACCAGAACAAGAGACGGAGGAGAATGAAGAACCAGCTGAAACTTCGGAAGCTGCAAACATACAAACAGGAAAGACAGCACCACGATTGTCTAGACAACATGAGATGAGCAGAAGCATTGGCTATAATTTCCTGGAAGAAATTCAACGATATAAGAAAGGAACACGCACACCACAACGGCAGCAACAACAAAAGAAACAGGTCCGTTTTTTAGACCCTACCAGGGGCAACGTACCGCCGAGATTAGAACCAAGAGAGGCAAGAGAGCGGGCACCAAGAAACACGCAAGAAGAACAAGAAAGCGCTATCAGATTGACAAGATCCAAAACACAATCACAGGTAGCAATACCAGGACCACGCTCCTAGTAACCAACCTCTCCAAGCACATCCTCTCGGAACCTGACATCGAAATCCTTAACAAAGGTCTTTCATTCGCTCCAGCTAACAACACCAACTATGTGGATGCACAGATAGATCTATTCAAATATACCAGGAAACTTAAATAATTTTTTTTTTTCGCGAAACAAATAAAATGGAAACCAGCCAGGACCATACCGACACCCTTGAGTATAATAGACATTGAAAACCTTGAATATACTCACCTACTAACCACTTTGGATCAGGCGCCTAACACAGAATCACAAAGCATGCTTCAGACTCTGCAAGAACTTGATATTGAGGAAAGGAATCTGAAAATACCCAAAATAAAACTCAAATCTAAATTCACTCCCAACCTGCAAGGTGACAATGCTATTGAAATCTTTAGCCTGGCAGTTACAAGAGACCTTCAAGCATTAGAAGACCAGATGAAAACCCAACACTCAAGAGGAAGAGAAAACATTACCAATCAAGAGAGACTAGCACTGAAGGAACTACAAGAGAATCACCAAATCATAATCAAGGAAGCTGACAAAGGCGGCAACGTTGTCATCATGGACAGAGGAGACTATGTACAAATGGCTCTCAACCATCTTACTAGCCCTGGATGCTATGATACAATTAATACCAATCCAACAAAGGAAATCCTAAAACAAGCAAAAATATTGTTGACCAAATGGCACAAACGGGGACTCCTGTCTAACGATGAAATGAAATACCTTGACCACAGACATCCCAGGATGCCGACTATCTACTTTCTTCTCAAGATACACAAAGAATTCCACACCATACCAGAAGGACGACCCATACTGAGCGGAATGGGATGGATAAAAGAGCCACTCAATCAATACATCAACAACGCACTAGCACCAGAAGTACCTAAGATACCGACCTTTCTACGGGACACGATGCACACACTTTTAGTCATACAAGACATCAAATGGAACAAAGACTATCTTCTAGTAACACTGGACGTCAAAGCCCTCTATACATCCATTGACCACAAATTAGCTCTCAAAGCCATTGAATTTGCTTTCTCAAAAGCCTCTGCCTCATTCTGGTCACACTTGGAACTTACCAAGGAATTCTTGGAATTTTCTCTAACTAATACGGTCTTTTTATTTAACCAACAATATTACAGGCAAACCAAGGGCATCACCATGGGGGCAACCTATGCACCACCAATGGCCAATTTATTCATGCATCACTATGAACAGGTGCATGCCTTTGCCAACCAAGACTTCTATAAACTCATACACACCTGGATGCGCTACATAGACGACATTCTGATGATCTGGTGCGGTACCATGGAACAACTTGAATCATTCAAACAATATCTGAATCACAACAATTTTGGCATCGAATTAACGGGAACCTCGAGTAACACTACCATCGACTTTTTGGACATCACCATCAGGCCAGTAGGAACTGAACTAACGACAACAACCTACAGGAACCGACGGAAGTGAATTCAGTATTACACGCTACCAGTTGCCACAAAAAATCAGTTATCAGTAACATCCCCAAGGGAGAATTCCTACGAGCTAAAAGAAACTGCAGCTCCCTCTCCACCTTCGGAGAGGAATGCACGGTACTCACCAGACGTTTCTCCGAAAGGGGCTACCCAGAACAAGCAATACAAGCAGCGGAAGTGATGGCCAATAAGAGGGAACGCAGTACCTTACTGACTCCAAAAGAAAAGACTAGAGGAACGACTTCTAACGATAACAAATTTAGATATATCACCCAATATTGCAGTGATAGCTACCAAGTACAGAGGATACTTAAAAAACATTGGCACATTCTATCTATTGATGAAGACATCAGACCATGGATACCTGACAAACCCAGCATGACCTACACCAAAGCTAGAACTCTTAAGACCATCCTAAGTCCATCCTTCATGGCACCTATTCCCAAAACAAATAACAACTGGCTCTCGACCAACAAACCCGTTGGTTTCTATAAATGTGGAATGTGCTCCATGTGTAAATTCGCCACAACCACTAAGACCCTTCAATTCAGTGAAACCGATACACATGTAATTAAACAATATATCAATTGCAGAACAAAATATGTAATTTACGCAATTATGTGTGTATGCAACCGTAAATATATTGGAAGTACCAAGAGGGAGCTCAGAACAAGAATCAGGGAACACCTCAGCTCCCTGCACTCGCAAGAAACCAAATACCCACTGGCCCTCCACTGGCAAGAAGAACACCAGCTTGATCTCAAGGAAAACATCACCTTCGTAGGACTTGAAACAGTATCATCGGACGCAAGAGGTGGTGACAGAGAACTTCTGCTCCGCCAGAAAGAAGCTCGACTGATATGCAAATATAGAACCATTAATACTGGACTAAACAGTGACCATGATTTCCAGGTCTTTTTGTGAAGTCACCTGCACTTCTTCCATGCAACACCCTGGACCCTACTACCATTCCATCAGTGTGCAATTCTCAGGCATGAATCTATCTCCCCTATGCTAATTTACGGCAACCAATCGGGTACGCCCAGTCTGGGGACTCTTCCCGGTGTAAACTAACCTTGCTTATAATGACCAACGCCACCCTGGGTCCTTGTCACCTTGACCCACGTGTCCAACTGGATGCACGCAAACCCCCCCCACTCCTTTTCCACGTATCCAATTGGATGCAACAAACCCCCCTCACTCCTTTTCCTTGTCCATCTCTCGGCACCCCACCGCCTTGGAGTCCTGAGATGCCGGGGAGAGGGCCACACTCACAAACTAAGCTTTACTAATAAACTAAACATATGTTTTAAAATTCTTAATATAGTAATCTCCTGAACAGTGCCATTTTTAAACCTAGTTTTGCTACCTTGCCCGGAGACTCCTCCCCACCAACTGCCCCACCTCCTCAACCCCCCCCCTTCGGGGCCACTCAAACCCATGAGCATCCGCTCCCAACCATCACCGGTCTCTTGGCCTCCTACCCCCTTGGAGTACCGAGAGACGACTCAATCAAGTTATTAATTGTCCACCCTGCCTGGAGACCCCTCCCCCCATCAATTGTAACCGCTTGATCATCGCTGGAAACCGGGGCAGTCTGCCTCCACGAACAGCATGCCTTCGGCTGCTGCTCATACCGACTGTCGGTTCATACTTCTTGACTTATAAGTCAAAACATGTCCAATTCAATCATTATACAGGGCGTACGCCCACTGTATCAGCTCCAACTTAATTAACTCAGAGACCTACTGGTCCTGCAACATTAGCCTCACTGGGGTTGGCTACCACCAGCTGTACACATATATCAGCCAATCAGGGCCACTCTTAGTGTACCCAATCAGAGCGCTCCCTTTCGTCCAATCGCGCTTAATATATCACCCATCCAGGAAGTCCTCATTCCTGCACTCACGAGAATTCGCTCGTCAGGACACATGCACTTCCTAGCTGGATACGGCTTCAGGTAAGAGCGGGGCACACTTGCCATGGGCCCCCCCCCGACCCGGCACCTCGACCATGTTACTGAGGTCGCGCTCCAACCCAGTCGGGACCGCTTAAACCACTAGATGGTTGCACCTCCACCACGGGTGCAACTATCATTTCCGCCACTCCTGTGACCTCCCGGCACCATCTTAGCCTCACGCCACTGGGCTCCCGTTCCAACACCAAACCCTAGCTGTCCGCCCCCCTCATCGGAGAGCACACAGCCGCCACGCCATCGAGGCCTCATCCCTTACCGCAGTTCACATGCGCCCTCACGCAGCCGCCCACCGGTTCCCCCCTTGGACTGGACCGGTCCGGCTCATGCACCAGCTACCAGGCTCCTCCGGACACCACCCCACACGGTCACCGCAGACCCCCCAGTCTGGGAACCAACTCGCCCCTCACCCAGGGCACCCCACTGCACCAATCGTGAGACGCAACGTGACACCCCCAGGACCCTGTTACCAGGGACTGTCCAGACCTATCCCCTGCCCACTTCCCACCTGTGTTGACCACATAACTGACAGGCCCTAGCCTCCCTCCCAATTGTTCTTAGGAGCGCACCAAGCTCTCAGCCGACCACTAATGGCCATGATGCCCCTGGCATGACCTTGGAAGCCACCCTTTCCGGCCTGGCAGACCACATGACGACCAACCTTCGGTCTAATGCAACTCATGACTGCGCTGCACGCATAAATCACGCTCTTCGAGCTCTTCCCTGGGCTTCAACCCCTTCTATTCAATTAGCTAAAGCAACCATCCTCCTTTCCACAGATCAGGCTACCCAGCCCAACTGGCGCCCGGACTCAGGAGGACCAGCCTCTAGCCCTATTCAGAGTTCATCCTACTACCGATCTTGGTAAGCTGATCTAACCATCTCAACACATTGCCTTGAATCTATTGGCTCCAACTTTGAACTAACGAACATTCTCTCTCTTCTCTTTCTTGGTACTTTGCTCATGTGTTTTCTTAACAAATGTAACTAATGTAACTATCTGTCATGATTTTAAAACGTGGGTTAAATGTGTTACCAATATAACGATGTCACCCACCTTCCCACTTTCACTCACTTTCACCAAATTTTGGAGTAACTTAACTGCTATACCATGATTGCATTTAATTTCTTATGCATCATCATCCAATGGACAATCATCTCATTGGCAACCACATGTGTACAATTGAACTTCTCTATCATGTTACATTACCAATGACCATGTGTGATCGACCCGTATGTCACTACACTTATCCCTGCACTCAACCACTATTCACAAACTCACAGCCCTGAAAAGGACTTAGGTCGAAACGCCCATCGGCTGTTTTCACTTACCAATGGGTTATGACTGATGTTATACATCACTATGTTCTTTCATTTTTTATCGTATGGAGTTGCATAAGCAATAATAAAACAACAAGTTTCAATGGCCCTCATTAGGACCCTGGCGGAAAGGGGTTTACGCCGGCGTAAACCATGGCGTACCTTTCCGCCCGACTACGAGTTCCCGTAGCGCCATGGTGATTTTTACGCCTGCTTTTTGCAGGCGGAAAATTCCATGGCGCTACGGGACTTATTGTTAATTACGCCACCGTAATTTACGGTGGCGTAATTAACGCCTTCCCTACTCCCATTATACCCTATGGGGCAAAAATGGGAATGGGGAAGGGTAAATGGGGATTGGGGACTTACCGCCCTGCCAAGGTCGGAATGGGGCGGTAAGTCCGCCAACCCCCATGGCGGAGTTGGCAGCTTAGCGCCATGGACCATGGTGCAAATTGCACCATGGTCCTCCGCCAGGGTCGTAATGAGGGCCAATGTATAAAGAAGACTTTTTCTAATCTGACCATGAAACCAATTCTTTATGCAATCGCTACATGCATGGGCCAGTGAAGCCCCCCAGCGCCCATCATCATCCACAGTTTGTCATCCCAGTACTTTCAACCTATTGGGGATCTGGAGTTGGTCCCCAGACGAAAAAGGAGTGAGGCTGCAGATTGACCTAAATTGTCTTCCAAAGAAAGGTGCGCGGCAGGTAGGGAGTCCCGAACCAGAGAACTCCAACCAATTGTATCTTGTGTAAACACTGGTAAGTATTGACAGTCAATTGAGACTCGTCACAATGGGAGACATTACTCCTCTGATGCATTTATGTAAGACATTGCCAAAACATATGCCCAAGCTCAAACAGTACAGTGCAGAATGGGTGAAAAGCATGGCAGATACGATGTTCATGCCATGGTCACAAGGGAATCATTGTCGAAAGCAGTATTGCAACACATGACCACATACTTGCACGCTGCGTACAAAGGAAAGAAAGTGATGAAAATGTTAGCTATTCTAGCGCTCTGGAAAATGTACCAGGAAGAGAGAGAGGATCTGCCACCTGAGGAGTGGATGCTTAACCAGTGTAAGGAAGAAGGTGTCGAGCCTTCTGCTCCCCTTGCCTCGCCTGAGGTAAAAAGCGACAGCACGGAAGACATAGGATTGTATCCGTTAAAGGAACTAAAAGTGCCAATGGAGTATAGTAATCCGATTTACGAACCTCTTGCTTATAGTAGTGACGATAATCCAGAGGAGACTAAGAGAAAAGAGGAGATATTTAAGATCTTACAAAACAGTGAAGAGAAAAGCGAGCAATCAAATGTATCTACAGATATAAAAGGAGAGATCAGGAGATGGAAAGGAGAGAAGGATAATGCTGAAAAAGTAATGCTCATACAGAATTAATGGATGGGAGGACAGATATTACTCAAGCTAGATGGGGGAAGTTAGGCAAAGAGAAGATCAAGACAAACAGGATAGAAAAGACAGAGGGGGAGAATAGATTGAAAGAAGAAGAGTATAAAAGGAATAGTAGACAGCAGCGAGAACAGGTGTATCAAGAAGAGCAACAAAAGAACAAATAAAGGGCAGAGGAGCAAGGGAAGTATGACAACAGACAGAGAGCAAAAGAAGAACAGGATAAGCAAGAAAGGAAGAGCAAAAGAGGAGGAAGCACAGAAATTAAGAGATAAAAGAATATAAAGACAAAGAGAAGAAAGAAGAGCATGGGTAAGGAGAGGCAAGATAACAAGGGAAGAAGAAAGAGTTAGATGGGAAGAAAGTAAGCAAAGAGAAGTAGATGAAGAATTAGAACAAAAAAGGAGACAGTGGGAACACAATATTGATTGCATTCAAAAGGAATTAATGGAGTCAATTCCAGTGATACAATTTGAGCAGAATAGAAGAGTTTGTCCCGATACAGGTAGCAACGTCAGAGCCCTGCAGAGTAACCCTAGAAGAGAATTTCGATATAGGGAGCATCGGAGATAGGATGGATAAAGCCTATCAGGACTTAAGAGAATGGTGCAAATCGGAAGCCAAGGGTAGGGAGAGCAAACCCTAGTTTTACAATCATGAAGCAACGAGAATAATCCATTCAGTAGACTGACCTTAGACAAGGGTAGAGGAGATGAGAGCCATACTAGTTAGGGACTAGATATGTCAGATGAGGAGAGAGAATCCTTCCATGGGGAAAGGGGAGGAGGGGTATGTGCCCTCAAGGGAGGCCTGCAGGCATACAAGGAAGTAAGATGGTCTGATATAGAGTGGCCTAAAGAAAGAACTCCAGTTCCGATAGCCTATCCAGATCACCCTAAAGGGCGATCGTATAGCGAGAAGGGGGAGTCACCACCATATGTAAATAGATTAAGGTAATTGCCAGGAAGAAGGCGATCAGAAACCATCGTCCCCACTATGGATAGGCAGATGATGGGAGATGATTTTGAATCAAGATTTACACAGTTTGCCTTATTGGAAAAAGGGGGAGCAAGGCAACAGTATATTCCATGGCCACAGATGGATAAGGATAATTTAAGGTGCTAACTCCCCAGTTTAATGGCAGGTGCGGAAAAAAGGATTTATGTGGTGTTAGAAAAACTGACGGAAGGAATTACTTTGGCAATAGGGGTTATTAAGGGTCTCCTAGCAGCCATCCTAGGGGAAAGAGTTGATGACATTTGGCGAGAGCAGGTTATTCAAGTGTCATGGCACAGAACACGATGCACGATAGAGCGCCATTTAATAATTGTAAGGCAGACGTATGGAGAGCTCTCAGAGTACAGTACCCCGATGTATCAGACATGGGTGCGATTATGACACAAAAGATGAAAAAAGATGAAGATCTGCGTGCTTATGATATGATATGATATGGCATTTATAACGTGCCTATACACAAGTGTTTCAAGGCGTGACGAGGCAAGGGAGAGGGGACAGAGGGAACACAGAGACAACGATCTTACTAAGCCCGTTGACATTGAGATCACGCAAGTGCAGGGGAGAGGGAAGGGGGAAAGTACGGGGGGCATGGGGAGGGGTCAGTGCAGTACATAGGATAACAGTTAAATAAATAAAGACGATAAATAAGAGGTGCATCCAGCTGGTGGCAAGTGCAAGGGTAAGTGTAGACATTAGGTGTCATGTGCTGGTAGGGGGCTGTAGGGATACAGAAACAGTCCCCTAGTGCAAGGGTTGCCAGGGGGGCAGTGCAGCTGTGCAACTGGTGGGGAGGGGATCTGGGCCAGAGATCAGGCGGTAGCCAGGTAACCAGTGCAGATTCAGTTTCAGCCAGGAGATCCGCAGGGGAGAGGAGGAGAGAAAGCAGAAGCAAAGAGGAAGGTCTTGAGGTGCTTCCGGAACTGGAGATGGTTCTCCTCAAATTTCAGAGAGGCAGGGAGGCTGTTCCAGAGGGAGGCCCCAGCTGAAGAAAGAGATCTACCACCAACTCGCAACTGACCCTGATATTCGGTATATTCAGGAATGCTGGACTCTTGAATAGCGTGAGCCGTGGGGAAAGACAGTGGCAGTATTTTACCACATTTAGGTACAAAGGCAACTTAATAAGCAAGTGGGAATGGAAACGAAAACATGGCATGAAATACAGTTGACTATAGTGCATCACTATCGGCTGTTACAGGAGAAAAATAGGAAGAAAGACAATGTTAGAAAACTTAAGGAAGCAAAGTTAGTCCAGAAGAAATAGTCAATTTATGCCATAGAAGGGGCGGTATTGACGAGCGGTGAAGGTCTAGGAGCACAGAAAGTAGTGGGTACATCACAGCCGAATAATCAGCGCCTGATGGACCAAGGAGGGAATGGGTTTGCACCAACGGGTAGAGGCATGGGCTACAGAGGAAGGGGTGGATTTCACAATACTCAAAAAGGGTTTCAGAATGTGCAAAGAGGATTCAACCAAGGGGTACAAGTTAGACGAGGTCATCCTATGTGTTGGACATGTGGGATGAGAGGGCACATTGCACACGTATGTGGAAGTCAAGGGTATGTACTAAATGGGCAGTTCTCAAGAGGGGGGACAGCTTATCCTCCAGCACATAGCTCACAAGCTAGGGAAGGATTTGCCCAAGATCAGACAATGTATCAAGCACAAGTGCCGCAAGTGCAGCAGGCATAGCAACCACAGCAGTCACAGCAAGCACCATTGAATCCATCGCAAGGGCAGTTGCAGCATGCACCTATGCAGATACAGCTGAACGTAAACACAGGACAATTACGGACACATAGAATAGAGGGTGTCACTATGGTGGGAGGGAATCCTTTTACAGGTACAGGGGTATGCATGTATCCACAATAGGACAGCTCACAGGGCGACTTGATGGGTTTAGTACTATCCATAACACCAGACCCCCAAGAGGAACCAAGGGTTTATATGACGATAGGAGGCAAATCTTTTTTCGTTTTTAGTAGACACTGGTGCAACTCGTTCATGTATACGAGAGGGAAAATATTTGATGTTGTGAAATGCCATGAAGGATCAAGGTTTCTCTGGAGCTACAAGTCGAGTTCCTTTTACTGACGAATTACCAGTCCATACAGGAGAGTGTGATATGTTGGTCCAATTGTTGTATTCACGGAAGACACCAGTTAATATTTTGGGAAGAGACTTAATGACAAAACATAACATGACGATTTCTTTTACTGACAAAGTCATAGTGACCTCCACTCCTGGGATACACTAAATGAATGTGGACGAGTCTATATTGGCATTTACAGTGAAAATGGCTCTGTAAGGTGTGCCAATAGAACCCAAAGTCTTCCCTTATGGGGCAAGCATTCTGTTAACATGGCTTCCTGGTTTAGTGGGAAGGACTTTGAGGATACCTGATGAATTTATGTTTAGACCACAGGTTCCTATGGACGAAGAGGGTGGGACAGACCATCCCCCTAGAATTAGATGCAGCCATAGTACAAGGGTAAATGGCAATGCTCGAAGGAACAGATGATGAGGGTTGGCTATGGAGAACAGTAATCACCATTGGAGAAGGGTGCAGACTGACTGACGTCACTGACAAAGACATGTTTAGAGACGATCCAAAAGATGATGAAGTGGTGTTTTTTATGAACATTACCTATTGGATCAGAATAGAGAAAAGGGAGACCCCACAGCGCATGGCAATAATGCGACAGCGTCTAGCAATTTTTGATGAAGACTTGGAGAAGGTGCCAAGCGTTTTATGGGCTAAAGGCCCTTATGATGTAGGCCTTCTAAAGGGAGTATGGGAGGTTAAAATAAAGCTGAAACCAGGAGCGATTTTACCTCGAGTAAGACAATACCCAATGTCTCGAGAGGCAGATGAGGGCAATTTTGAGACTATCTCAGCACTGATGGAGCAAGGTATTCTAGTACTGTCATAGTCATCATGCAATACCGCGGTGTACCCTGTGAAGAAATTAAAGGGAGGTTCGTGGAGATTCATACAAGACAGGAGACCGATTAACCAGACTGTAGAGGCAGAGTTTCCTTCAGTTCCTAATCCAGCAACGATAATCTGCAGTATCCCAGTAGAAGCGCGATATTTGAAAGTGATTTCACAGTGATTTTTCTCAATCCTGTTGCACAAAGATTCACAAGACTTGACTTCGTTTTCATTTTGTCACATCCATCTGAAGTACACAAGGCTGCCTCAAGGGTACTGTGAGTCTCCATCGATCTTTAGTAGAGTCCTACAGATGGACCTAGACAATATTGATTTGAAGAGTGTTGTGATACAGTACGTAGATGACATTTTGATCTGCAGCACAACAGAAGATGAGTGTAGACAAGACTCGATTCAATTAATGACTATTCTAGCAGACAAGGGATACAAAGTAGACAAAGAGAAGTTACAGTATTGTTAAGAAGAAGTGTTGTGCAAAGGCCAGTTGATCTCACATGAGGAAAAGAAAGTAACACGATTATGAAAACTGCAAAACCGCACACAGTGAAGCAGATGCAACAGTTTCTGGGATTATGTAATTATGTGAGGGCATGGGTGTTTGATTAGAGTTTGCACACAAGAACCCTTTTGCAGGCTTTAAAGAAAGCACAAATGAATAAGGAGAAAATTGAAGGGACTGAAGAAATGGAGGGAGGGTTTGAAGAATTGAAGAAAGCAATTTGTACAGCTCCTGTTTTAGGAATTCCAAATTATGCTGAGGAGTTTTTCTTGTTTTCACACACCAATAGGACAGTTATGACAGCAGTGCTTACGCAGAGGACTACATTAGGGTACACATCTCTGGCATATTACATGGAGATTTTAGACCCGCTTATGAAAGGGCATTTTCCATGCGAACAGTCTTTGGCAGCCCCCGCATTTGCAATTGAGAAATGTACAAATATTGTGATGGGTTGTTCTACGATGCTTTTTGTGGAGCATCTATTATTGGTCACGCCTGCAGGGGCCTCAGATGGGAAAAATTGGATCAGAGTGATTTTAGATCCTGCCTCTACGAGGCAATACTGCCCCACATTGAGCACATTTGTGCGGAGGGAGCTCAAGAAAGGGAGGTTATTCATGATTATCAGGAAGTATCTAAGAATATTATTCACCTACTCCAGTAATCAGGTCAAGCACAGGGCATTGATCAAGGCAAAGTGGTATGATCAAGAATGCATCCCTGCAAAACAGGCCCTGGTGGTCATACTGGAACAGAGACCTTCAATTAATAGGGACTTACATCATATAAAGAGGTCCCAATATAAGAGGATCACAACATCTTAAAAAGAAATCTATCTTAAGCTTAAATTGGAGTGCCTGCAGCAGCCTTGGATAGTAGAGATAGTGTTGCCTTCTGGAAACTGGTGTCAGGTAACGAGGTCAAAGCAGATGTTAGGATGCAATGCAGTATTACAGCTGGGCCGGGCTAAATCCCTTCTCCACCTTATATGGGGGGACAAGACCAAGAAACGCAGGGACCGATGCCCTTATCACCCTCCACCAAAGAGAATGGGCCATTGCACAGTATTGTAAATGTGGAATTGGCCATTAAAGCCCAGAAGGTGGGTAAGGTGGCAGGACCTGACAAGGTGCCCATCGACATTTATAGAGAAGAACCACTGGTCTGGGCGCCGTTCCTCTGGAGTCTTTTCAAAGCATGTTCCAAAACTAACTCTGTCACAGATTCCTGCGGTCTAGCAGAAATAGTGTCCATCTATAAAAAGGGGGAGGGTGGAGCACCTAGAAAATTACCGCCCTATACCTCTGCTGGACAGCTCAGGCAAAATCTTTGCCAAAGTGATTTTTGAGCATATACAGTTCTGGGTCAGCGAAATTAGATTACTAGCACATTACGACCTACAGTGGAGCAGGAGCTCCAGCTGGGCACTGCAGGAGCAGTGTTCAGGCTAGGAAGAAAGAGCCCCCCTCCAGAGCATTTCTGGTAAGCAGATTGCCATTCTGCAGCTACTTTGCACAGGCGCTCGAAAATTCATCTGAGCATCTCTAAATTCCGAAGTGCGTGCATGTTGCACATCCGTTTTTTTTTAAATGCAAAAACGTTGCCAAAATCGTTTTTTGCCCCCTGTTCTCTGAATCCACCATTGAGCACCACGAGGAGTGCCTATTCCAAGATGGCGGTCCGAGAACTGGCTGACTAGCACCTCCACCTACCCCTGCCTAAGCCCAGCTGCCTGGCTCGAGAGGCTACTGGTGCTACTTCTTGGCCTATCAGGCGCCGGCAGGCATAAAGCCGGCCCACCTCACCAAGGCACAGGAAACAAGGCTGCCTCCTGTCCTCAGCCTGTCATAAGCCTTCTGCTTCTGCCGGAATCCCTGTGTGGCTTACCCCAGCACCCATGCGTCTTGAAGGTAACATTAAAGCCTAGTGGCTGGCATTTTGTGACTGTCTTTAAACATTTCTGAACGTGGCTGCATTTAACTTGTGCTCTGTGCCCAGTACACCCTCCCAATCTACTCCCACCAGCAGCTGCCGAAGCCAAGGACTTCTCTGCACTAAGTCCTGCTGCTCACCATGCTCCCGTTTGTGACTGTAATATATCATGTGCCTGCATAGTGCTTTTACATGACCCCCCCACTTTTGCGAGATGATGAATAGACAAATGTATCCTACGTGCTGCATCCACTAAATTACTGCCTAACTATTAACTATTGACCTTAGACTGATGAAAGTAACAACAGCCCCTACTATTGTTGTATGATCAGCCCTTATAGGGGTCTATAGTACTTAGCTGAACCATCACTGCTTCACCAGTCATATGTACTCATAGCCTTCACTGTGCCCGCCATATTTAGACTTACCTTCATTGCTTCAAATAATTACATGCATCTTGATCTATTATTGTTACTAGGCTACATTGACCAGCCTAGATGTGCCCTGCGCCTACAATTGCATTTAGCCTATGCGTGTTCTGCACTGACTAACCTAGATGTGCCCTGCGCCTACAATTGCATTTAGCCTATGCATGTTCTGCACTGACTAGCCTAGATGTGCCCTGCGCCTACAATTGCATTTAGCCTATGCATGTTCTGCACTGACTAGCCTAGATGTGCCCTGCGCCTACAATTGCATTTAGCCTATGTGTGTTCTGCACTGACTAGCCTAGATGTGCCCTGTGCCTACAATTGCATTTAGCCTATGTGTGTTCTGCACTGACTAGCCTAGATGTGCCCTGTGCCTACAATTGCATTTAGCCTATGTGTGTTTTGCATTGACTAGCCTAGATGTGCCCTGCGCCCACAATTGCATTTAGCCTACGTGTGTTTCCTTTGACTAGCCTAGATGTGCCTTGCGCCCATAATTGCATTTAGCTTATGAGTGTTTTGCATTGACTAGCCTAGATGTGTTCTAACTATAACATAGGCTAGGTATAGCGCAGAAGTCCCGTCCCCCCTCATCTACACTGAATCAACACTTAGATGTTAGTATGTCCTCAGCATAGTTTGACAATGACCTCTGCCTACTTGACTAAAGTAGCCCAGACGGCACTACTTACCTGTGCCATCATAACCATTATGGCCACTGCCATCATAACAAACCCTCCTAAGGATAGACATCTGAGACTTAAGTCTAGATTGTCTCCTATCTATGAACCTTATAGAAACTTCCCTAACAACGTCAATAATCAAACGACTACCCGGTCGAAGAACCCCTTCTCCACACTAACGCAAACTACTAATACCACGGACAAAACTCCCCCTAAAAATCACACTTCCCGAGATACCCTCTCTCACAAAACCTTGCTAACTGCCAACCCTGACAGTACCCTAATGCTAACAGGGTCCCTCATAAACTCTAGATCAGTGGTAGACCATGCTACTGAAATTGCAGACATCTTAAATAATGACAATCTCGATTTACTGGCCATAACTGAGACTTGGCTACATGAGGCCATAGGACCAACTCTCATGTTAGCAGTTCCTGACAACTACCAAATCATTAGAGTGGACAGGCCGAATGCCAGAGGTGGTGGCCTAGCCATCATCTTCAAAACAACCCACCCTATTAGACTTGCCACCTCAGCTCCCTTTACATCCTGTGAAGTACTAACCGCCAAATTGCCCCTCTCCAACAACCGTACTCTAACTATCCATTTGATATATAGAGCCCCTGGGCCTCTAGACACCTTCAAAGACGGCCTAACCAGTCTTCTAGCTGACAACACCAAAGATCACTACCAAACACTACTGCTGGGAGATTTCAATTTAGGCTTTAATGATACTGACAACAAACATGCTCAATCTATTGCTGCCTTACTAAATGACCACGGTCTTACGCAAAAAGTCCTCTCACCAACGCATATCAAAGGAAGGACCCTTGACTGGGTATCCAAACTAAACTGCAACATCAAAATTACCGATATCTTCCCACAATCCTGGACAGATCATCACTTAATACATTTCTCTGCCGCATTAGACCTCCTCAGCCACAAGCCTAATAATATGGCACTGCCTCTGCCTACCAGAAGTAAGATGGACATCACTGCTGAAAAACGTATCCCTCTTCTCCTCCCTGCCATCTCTGGAATGGAAAATAACAACCCTGACGCATTGGTAAATACCTTTAACAATGCTATGACTAAGGCACTGGACATGATTGCTCCTGGCAAACTGCGCAAAGCTAGGCAAGTAGCACACCTGCATGCCTGGTTCACCCCCCAACTCAAATCCTTAAGATCACAAAAAAGGAAACTCCAGTCCATTTGGCGTCACTCCCCTTCTGAAAATAACAAAAATAACCTAACGGAATTTGCGATAATGTACAAAAAAGAAATAACCAAAGACAAAAAGAACACCTTCAATGACAGGATTGAGAAAGTTAAATCCAACACTAAAGAATTATTCTCCATCCTCTGCGAACTAGAATCCCCAATTCAACCGGTAGACAATGCCCCAAAGGATAAAGTATGGTGTACTAACATACAAAATGCTCTATCGAATAAAATCCTGTCCTTACAATGCAAAATTGCAAAAATAAGGCCTCACTACCACTCACTGACCAACAAACTAGTCAACCTTCGCTGACTAGGACAACCACACCCTTTAGATTCAAGACTATCTCCATAATTGAAACAGAAAAAATAATAGTCTCCCTCAAACCTTTTAACTGTAAAGGCGACACGTGCCCAGCACAGATAATAAAGGATGCAGCTAGAGACCTAGCCCCTTTTATCTCCAAGTTGATAAACTCCTCATTTAAAACGAATACAGTACCGGCCAATCTTAAAGAATCCTGGGTTCTACCATTACTTAAAAAAACAAACTCTGGACCCCTCTATCCCTACCAATTACAGACCCATCACCAGTGTGCCATTTCTACTTAAAATTTTAGATAGAGCTGCTTACATACAAATTCAGGACTATCTAGAAGCCAACCACCTACTTGGCTCACGACAATCAGGCTTCCACCCTCTCCATGGCACTGAAACAGCGATGTTAGACCTTAAGGCACAAATTGAAGAAATAAAGGACAATGGAAAAATAGCTTTGCTACTCCTGCTGGACTTGTCGGCAGCGTTCGACTTGGTGGACCATGCAGTGTTATGCAACCACCTCCAATCTGCCGCCAACTTCACCAAAGATGCTATAGCTTGGGTCCAATCCTTCTTAGCTAACTGGACCATGAGAGTCTTCTCTACTTCAGCCTCTGCCGACCCCATTAAAATAACCTGCGGGGTCCCACAAGGTTCCTGCGTCTCCCCTACTATGTATAATATCTTCACCAAGCCTATGTTTGACAAGTTGGATAGACTGGGTGTCACCTACACTAATTATGCAGATGACACACAGATCCTCATACCCCTTTCGGGCAAATTCGAGACTGACTCAGCCTTGGTGAACAAAATATACACCCTCATTCAGTCATGGATGGCATCCCATGGCCTCTGCCTGAATGACGAAAAAACGGAATTACTAATCTTAGGTTCTGAAGCTAATATCCAAAAACTCAGCCCAAACTACACATCCTTCAACATTGATAACACCCTATCAAGGTGATGTCTGTAGTTAAAACTTTAGGATTCTACTTAGACTCCTCTCTCACTCTTAAAAAGCAAGTCAATTCCTTTGCCTCATCCACAACGTACACTTGCAAACTCATCAGAGCTTCCAGACTATACCTCTCGAGAGCGAGCTGCACCACTCTAGCCAACGCTCTTATTATGTCAAGATTAGATTACTGTAATGCCCTGTACTCGGGAGCCAACAAATACATTACAGACAAAATCCAAAGACTGCAGAATCACGCCCTGAGGGCAGCATTGAACATCCCTTACAGAGAGCATATTACCGAATTCAGGAAAGACGTTAACTGGCTGAAAATAACAACAGAATTATCCTCAAAACAGCATCCCTCACCTCCAAATGCCTGAATAACCTAGCACCGCCATACCTTATGGATAAAATTACCAGGAGAACAGCTACCCGCCCTACGAGATCTGCTAAATCATTTATGTTAGAGATTCCTAGGTTCAAATGCTCGACAGCAGGAGGAACCAGTTTCCCTGTTAAAGCGGCACAATGTTGGAACACATTACCAGTTGCCCTCAGACTAGAACAACCCTACCCTATATTCAGACATAAAATACTCAATTGGCTACACACTAATGACACCTAACTGCCGAACTACACTTCTACCTCTCCAGCCCCTACACAACCCTTTGTTCCCTCAAACTAGACTGTAGATTGGTTAACTATGCACGCATGGTCGATGTTCTGTCTTATTTGCATGCACCATGGATACACGTTAACGTAGACATGTAAGGTTGTATATGCATATCTGTATATGTATGTGTGCATATATTGCTACTCACGATAATGCCTCCTTGACTTACCAAGACCATTGCTTCGCATTTAATGTATCTTGTACCTGTATTTTTGCTCCTACTGCAATCACTGCTCTATGTATTGCTACCTTGTACTGTAACTAAGTATTAAGATTTCTTGTTTCTGTTGTGCCCGTCTACCTAAGGGCTTGGTGCACATTACCAAACAAATAAACAAACAAACAAACAAACAAACAAACAAACAAACAGTCCGGTTTTCCGTCCAGTAAGGGTACAACTGACCAGAGATTCCGCCTTTTTGTCTTCATGCAGATGTAAGTCGTCCTCAAAAAAGGAAATTGTATGCTACTTTTGTGGGCTTGAGGGCAGCATTCAACTGCGTTCTGCAAGATCTCCTTTGGCAAGTACTTGCCAATAGAAACATCCCCAAAAGCCTGGTTAGTAGTGTCCAGTCCCTATATTGGAACAACAAGGCAGTTGTCTGAGTTGGCTTGGGAAAAGAGGTCACTGCCCAGTTCAATGTAACCAAAGGAGTCCATCAAGGGTGTTTTTTGGCCCCCTTATATTCTGTATCTAGATAGAGGAGGTCATTAATACTCTTCTTCTTGTGGAAGACAGGAACCCCCCAGAATTGTCCCAAAGAAGATGCTGTGATTCTGTCTACCACCTGTATGGGGATGAGACAGTCTCTGGCGTCCTTTGTTAAAAAGTGTGGGGAGTTGAGTCTTACCTTGAACGAAGAAAAAACTAAGACTCTGGTTTTCAAGCCCAAATTTGGAAAGCACCAAAAGCTAGAAGCCTTGGTAGAGGTGATTGCTGTGGAGCACGTCATAATGTATGATTATCTTGGCCTAGGTTTCCACGAGAATGGTTATCAGACCAGTCAGGTGGCAAAATCTTCGGCCACCTTAGAGAAATATAGTGGTGCGATATGGGCATTTGAGGCGCAATAAAACCTGCCCTGGATTTATATGTGAAGCAGGCCACAGCAGCTACACTTTTTGGGGCAGAACTATGGGGGTTCACAAATGTAAAGATGCTGGCTACTGTCAAAATTCTTAAAGTCTCTCCTTCTGTTTCCACAGGGCACACCATGTGCCCTATTGATGTAATTGCTGCAACTGGATGCAGCTATGCCAGGCTCCATGTCCTGTGGACTTAGGAATGATTTAATACATCTGCTGAGCCTAGAAGGCAGTATGAATCTGCCATGTATTGCCCACATTAAAAAAAGGCCTGAATGACTTGAATGAGCAGGAGCTGTGGTCATGTCTTGCCCAGAACAGTAAAACTGTGCTGGCCAGAATCAAAAGCAAGTTTCGTGTTGAACAGTATAGAGAAAACCTGTTGGCATGTTGAAGCAAATTGAAATCAGCCTCCAGCTACCTGAGGATTAAAAGTGAATGTGTCTTTGAGAAATATCTGGATTTTATTAATCCGCCATACGCACGTGCATTGTATATTAATTTACGTTTGGGCATATGGAAGTTGGTCACGTTCACAACACTGTGGGGAGAGGCGAACCCAGGGCTGTGTCCACATTGTAGTACTTGCGAGGTGGCAGTATTTGAATCTATGTTTTTAGGTACAGCTACCCGAGGATTGAGAACACTCCTCCTCAAACATAGCTCTCAACCATTTGTCTCGCAAAGGCGGGTGAAATCACCCCATTTTGTTTTTGGCGGGTGAGACGCCCATTGGAATGAATGGCCGTGCAGGAGGCTTGGCGGGTGAGTCAGCGCTTTGCAAGGCGGGTGACACCCGCCAAAAGCGGGTGAGTTGAGAGCTATGCCTCAAAGCATTCTAAGAACAGCAGGCATGCGCACTACACCCGAAGCTTTAGACCTGTGTAAAAGATCGAACCACATGGACACGGCTTTTAGAGTGTCCAAATACATGCATCGAGCTTGGCTAGCAAGGTAAATAAAACATACAGAAGTAATACAGCCCATCCCGCAAGATGGCTCTTTTAGAGGATTGACTTGCGGGGCATGTGAGTACCCTTCCCCCTTTAGCTCGTTTGTAAACCAAGGGTTATGCTGCCTCTAAGGTCCAATCGTGTATAATAGTTAAATAATGTGCATGCCGATTTGAACCCCGTATGTTAAAGCTGTAACTATTGTAGGTATATACTCTCCCCTGTCTTCCCATTGGAGGACAAAGGTCGCACCATTTTATAAAGTGAAGGTGCAATGTTTACATCAATTTTGATTATAATGCATTTTTATATATTTGAATATATGTACTTTAATTATGAATTTCCTATTTTGCATCATTATTAATTTGTATTTGTATGTCGGTAGTGCTGTACTTTCATGGTTTTATGCCGAATAAAAGCGAAATGAATGAATCATCACAAAGCTTCTGCTTTCTTGTTCCTTCTTCCAGGAACCTTACTAAGGATGAATGATGATGAGAGAATAGGCCACAAGGAGGCAGTTCTTACGACTGTTCGCTTCTTGTGAAAGGACGGCTGCTATAGACACCTATGAGGCATTGGCTTCCAACACAAATTGGGCCTCATTACGACCCTTGCGCTAACGGAATGAAGGGGGCCGGTTCCGTCAGGGCTGATTACGAGGCTCCCTTTGCGGGATCCGGATCAGACGTCTGGTAAAACCAGACGTCTTTTCCGGGTCCCGCGAGGGGAAGAGGGAGGTAACAACGGGACACTTGTAATGTGCCCGTTGTTACCTCCCTCCCCATTCCCATTGAGCCCTATGGGGGCTCAAATGGGAATGGAGAATGGTTCCTGCAAGGAGGACTTACTGGGTCCTCCTATGTCGGAATGACCCGGTAAGTGTAGGAACCCGGTAATGGAGCCCGGTTTGGAGGCAGCTGTGGAGCTAATAGCTCCATGGCTGCCTCCAGACTCGTAATGAGGCCCATTGTCCCTGAGAATCCAGTAAATGTAAAATGGCTGCCTCCGTAAAAGCTCTGTTTAGTGATTGAAATGCTTTCATTACCACCTTGGTCCACACATCCCTTTGATTCTTGTGAATGCACCGCGTAATGGGTGCTGACTTGTCGCCTGCAGCACCGACCATTGCAGGCAGCCCTTTCACTACGTTCATCTCCCTACAGAGATGGTCGTGGCTGTCTTGTAAAAGCTCTGTCTGCAAGTGTCAGTGCCTCCGAAAAAGCAACAAAAGGTGAGGTGGGTGCAGCATAAGTAATGCTAGCAGATGGCCCACCTCTCCCACCAACCTCTTATAAAAAGGTTCTGCCACTGCTTGTCACACTCTTGCAAGTTGTCAGTAAGTGAAGCGGGCACGTTGCTGGCATGCATTCTGCTGCACTCACCTCTCCTTTTGTTTCTTAATCTGCATCACTGACCCATGCAGGAAAGATTTTCACTGCATATTTCTCCCTTCCAGCTCCTCCCTACCTAAATAGAGGTGGTCATGGCTGTCTTGTAAAAGGTATGCCTTCAGGGGTCCACGTCTCGGGTTGACAAACAAAACGAGAGGTGGGTATAGCAAAAAAAAGGATAACAATGTTGTTGCCTCTCCAACCGGGCCACAAAGGCGTATGTGAAAATGAAGGCCGGTGGGCAGAGCCTCTGCATATTTCCCAGCTCTGGAGCACTTTCTGGAGACTGCGAGGGGTCTGTGCAGGTAGGCCCTGGCCCACTTAAAGCCCTGCTAATGGTTCATAGCGTGGCTGTGAGGTGCTGGTAACTGCTTCCAACTGGTAGATCGGGAGTTAAAGTATGCCCAGTAGGCTGCTCTTGGCAGTAGTGCAGGTCGTCTTCCTTACGTTACCAGTCCGTGACCTCCGGCTCAGACACTCCTAAAATAGGACAGAGATAGAATCCAGCAGAAACAATGTGTCCAGCCCAGCAGGAGCTGGTGAGCAAATGTAGCAGTTTCCAAACTGATGAAGCCGCCAAACTGATGAAGCCATCAAGCTGATGAAGCCGCCAAGCTGGCGAAGCTGCCAAACTGAAGAAGCTGCTTGATGATCTAGCTTCATAGCAAAGCAGGCTGCACATATTCCGAACCCCATTTACAGACTGGATTCTCGTCCTCTGCATCGTTGTTGTCTGTCGCTTCACCAGCGCAGCCTTTAGTGGGATGGCCTAGGTATTTTTCTGAGAGATGAGAGGCTCTTCAGAAATCTGTTCTCTGCCAGCGAAACAAAAGAGAAATGTACAGGACACCCCACTTCTTTTTTTTTTACCTTGTTTATTCAAAAAGAAACAATAATCATATCAATCCAGCAGAGCTGCTCAACATTAAATTTACAATAAAATACGACAAAAAATTGAAATATTATTATATACATTCAAAAAACTCAACCTTAAAAAATCAGAACTAAAAGTACCCAACCCCCCTCCCTAACCCACTTCACAGAAAGTAAAATACAACAGAACTAATACATATCAAGAAATTTTCTGCAGACTTTTTCAAAAACTTTCAATTTTCTTTGTCTTCTACAGATTTTTTCTTCCATATTCGCAAGAGAATACATCTCAGAAATCCAGTCCTTTGATAAGGGTATAGTTGGAGACTTCCAGTTGCGAAGTATCATCTTTTTACCAATTGCAGCACCTCTGAACACATTTTTTTTTGTGAAATTGAAAGATCGTCCAATAAATAGTCACTGCCCAAGATCATCGGTCTTAAAGTCTAGATCAATAACATTTCCCAGAACACATAAGCACATTCCACAAACATCTGTCCAAAACCCTCGAACCTAATTCAAACATTTCCAACAATCATCTGAGTCATCAAACTTTCCGGGCTCCAATACACCCTGTTTAGAATCTTTATTTGTCTTGATCTCTCACATACATTCAATGAACAAAGTTTCACATTCCCAAACATACCAAGCCACTCTTCTTGTGAGATGCCATATACTATCCTTAGACTCCATTCTTCTCTTAATTTTACATTTTATTTGTATTTAGCCACAATTTGTTTTTTACACTCTGCTTGCAATTCCCCCTTCTCCTGGTCCTCTCTCAGCAATCAATAGGTCAAAATGTACATCATCTCTCCACATCACTTCTCCAATAATCTTTTTCAGACGTCTGTAGTCAGACTCTGTGTAATTTGCAATGTCCCATCTCCGGCGAACATCTGCCCCAGAAATCCAGTTTTCACTCTGCCACAAGTCACCAACCCATCTTACTCCACCAATAAACCAATCTGTCCAAAATAATATTTGTCCTCTCTCCTTAATTGCCGCATTCAACCAGATGGAAGCATTCAGTGATTTCAAAGCATCTGACCCTAAATAGGCATACAGAGCTTTCCAACTACTTCTCGGAAATTCAGTAAGTGAGTTTCTTTTACTGACAGCATTAGTCGTAGTAAGAACTGCCCTTGGTGAAAGTGAGCCAGCAAGTGGGCCAACAAGTCTCGCCTCTGCAATTGGCCATTCATCCGGTTGTTCTTTAAGGAATGGTATAATGAATTGACAAGAAAATTCTAGTTGATGAGCCTGAAAGTTAGGGATACCTAGGCCACCTTTTTCCAATGGAAGCTGAAGTTTCCATAGTTGCAATCTGGGAGGTTTCTTCTCCCGTATGAATGACTGCATTAAATTCTCTAACTCTTTCCAATAGGATGTTTTAATTTCCAGTGGGAGCATGCTAAGTATGTAATTCATTCTCATACTTCTATGAGCCTGAAATGCCTTCAATTCCTTGGCAACTTAACTCTTGCCAAATCATGTGTTACACTTACTTATCCTTTGGTACGTCACCTCTGAGGCTTTTAGGCATGTTGTTAATAATGAGATATTCCCATAAGCGCAAGGGAAGTTTGTTCCATTGAAGTTGTCCCCGCACTTGAGACCTCAACATCCAAGTCTGAGCAGAGCCTCAGATTGGAGTGAATGTGAGGGAAAGTATCTATGCACTTGTCCTTGTCGAGTAGGGAGAAAGAGATCTATCCAGGCCTTAGCGTTTCGGTCCTGGGAGGAGGTAGAGTCAGGAGGTCGAGATGGTGGCGAAGGAGCTGGTAAAGGCATGAAATTGCTTGGTTAGATCTAGTGCAGACACCAGGGCCCACAAGGATAAGATCATCTCTGCGCAGGACATGACACCCAGGCCCCATAATCAATGTTTGGGGATCCTTCCTTACATTGCTAGTCTACCAGTTAATTCCTGATCACAAGTTCAGAGGTATTTTTTGTGATAAAGCCCCCCCGCCCCAGCCCACTCCTAAACTGAATTACTGTTGCCGCAAGCATCCACGGTAATTTGCTGCATCATTTAGAGTTGATCCAAAGTTGAAATTATTCAGGATGTTGGAGTCCCATTGGAGATGGGCAGCGTGACCGTATCAGAGGATTCTGCGTAGGCTATTACTGTCATTGTAAGTGGAGTTAATAGCTGCACATACAACCTGGCGTTTTAAAAAAAAAACAATACATATGGGTTACAAATCTCATAACTGAGCAGAGGGGTAATATCATTGGTATTCCGAGCTACCGCCTGTTTCACCATTACCACACAATTCAGGAGATCCTCAGACACCAATTATAATGGAACATGCACCCTTCCTGCCTCCAGATTGTAAGTGCACACTGGTTTTCCTATCACACGGTTAACCCCCTTGCTACATTTACACAGACTGCTCTGCACAAGCTTCATCACGTGTTATACAGAACCATATTTTCTAGAGATTTTCTTGAAATGGAAAGCAAAATCTACATGACCGCAATTGTGTACATGTTTCGCGTCATTCTTACACCAAGGAAGAGATGTTTTACAAAAAAGAGTACTCCATATGCGTTTTCCTTTAAGGAACAAAGCAAGCTGAGCTCATCACATCTGCAGCACTGGGGGGAGAAGCGCTCGGCATTCCCACCTGCCCAGGAGAAAACAGCATCTCCCGCAGGCCTTGTTTATAACGGCAGTGCCTGCGCTCTGGCTTAGCAGGGGGTAATACTTTCCATTTAAGAACTGGCGCCGCGCGAGGGCAGGGCCACATTACTAAAGCCTGTGTCCATGTGTTACCCAACAGGCATGTCATTTCTTCCGCCGAAAGTGGCCTGTTCTGCTATTTTGTAAATCACATGTTTAATGGTTTGGAGGATAGCGCTTATTTTAGGGATTATCGGCTCCATGTCTAAACCCCTGCCTCATTACGAGCTGGGCAAGGAGGGAATGGAACACCGAGCTGCTTTGAGTTACAGCGCGTGGGCCTAGACGCAACATGAACAGTCTGGTATGATAATGTAGTTTGATTAACAGAAAATGGAGGAAGAGGATAAAGTAGACAGGAACACAAGGGGAACGTTACTTATTTAGGACTTTGGTGCACCTTGTCCTAAACGCCCTGGCTGTCTGCCCACTAATGGGAATGATGTCACCTGGTGGCAAGGACCAGATCTGCTCTTAGGAATTTGGTGCAGGCCAGGTTTTAACGCATGTATGCCTTTTTGTGTGTGCCTAGTCTGCCTGCCTCCATTTCCTGTACTAATGACGTCATCCAGCCCGTTAGTCAGCTTACACGGATGGATGCTCGGACTTTAATATGGCAATAGGAGGACTCCTTGTGGACTAAGAGTGCTGGAGTTACTGGTCAGTAGCAGTTCCAAATTCCACCATTCTTTTCTCTCCCGAGCCCCACTGTCGTACGTCTTTTGAGATATATAGCTTAATCAAGCATCCAAGGAGCGATGGCTTACGAATAGCACGTGTAGCCCACATGCCTCTCAGAAATGAGGGCAGAGGGGATATTGATCGTATGACCAACAAGGTCAATCCCCCATATGCCTCTTCCACCATCCAACTTCTCCCAACTCTTCGTTGAGCACACTGCCATTCAGCTTCTCCCCTTACCCGCCTCACTAACTTCCTTATCAAGAGGCCACCTCGCGCCTCTACTCCTTTTCCTCCCCTGATCTTTCTTCTGGACTGCCAGCCAACAGAATCCACCATTCCACTTATCGGAAACTTTCACCATCTTCAAATCCCTCCTTCACCAATGGGAACATGACTCTCTCCTATATCACACTGCCTGACCTGCCACCCAAACCTTCCTACTCAGACTCATGGCAACTGTATTGACCTAGTTATCAATTCCTCCTGCTTCACCACCTCTAACCCCTATATCGACCCCTCCCCATCTGGCAACTCTCACTTTGCTGCCTCCGACCCCTGCCTCACTCACTTCCTTCTACTTCCTCTCTCTTACCTCCCCATCTGCAAACATTCTCGGTCCCAACCTGGCTAAGGTCAGATCACTCCTCGCGCTCTCTCCTCCTCATGCCTCCTTTATCAAGCAAGCCATCAATCTAGCTTTCAGCTCTGTGCTTGAGAACCACAAGCATTCTGGGACATTCTCATGCTCTAGTCCTCACCTCCAAACCTGCAGGGTGCAAATCCCATACGCCAACTCTTCTTGCAGAATAAAATAAGGTCTTCCATGAATAGACCACTGCATTGCACACTACAAAATCTAAATACTTCACTCTCTACTCTTGAACTTATTACTTTTAAAATCTCTAAGAACTGTGACACCTTATCTGTCCTCCTCTACCTTCCTCCCCATACATCCTTCTCTCAACCTTCAAACAGCACTACCATGCCTGCTCTTTGCTCTATCTTGCATACTTAGAAGAGGAACCCATCATCCAAGATCCCACATTTCTGAACTCCTGTGGGCCCCCATTGCTATGCAAAGTTTCAAAGAGCTTGAACCAATAACCTGCTCCCATCTCTAAACACTCTTCTACCTCTACTTCTCTACTGGGGGTTCCTTACGCTTCGTAGTATCCCCAGTGCATTCTATGCTAAATAAGCCATGTGAGCACCCTAATTACCATGACAACTAATGAACTGCCTCTCTTCTCCTGCACTGCTCCAAAATCCTGGGGTATGCCATAATGCCATTGGCGGTGGAGTGGCCCTCATCGCCAAATCCTCACTCCAACTCAGAGCTTGCCCCACCCCCACAACTCCAGACTACGAAATGCTCCTAACGAAACTATCAACCAACCCCAAGACCACCATCAACATACTCCTTATCTACCGTCAACACAACAATGTCAGTCACCCCGACCAGGACATACTTTTACTGATCACACCACTCCTAAAACCTACCACCAAATGCATTATACTAGGTGATCTCAACCTGAGATGCAATGACATGGCTGATAAAAGCAACTGCCCTCACTCCTGCCCTGGAGGACATGGACTTCAGCCAAATAACAGACTCCCCACCCACACCAAAGGATGCATACACGATTGGCTCTTCACTGTAATCATAGACATTACCGCCATCGATTAAATTCCGTAGGTTCAAAGTGATCTTAAAGAAAACTGAAATAACGAAAACATTTTTCACAAACCTAAAGTACCCCCATTTCCCTTGGTCTCTAAACCCACCCAACCCCTCTCCAACTGTTTTAATACCGTACCCGACCCCCCATATATATTTTAAACAAAAGAATCTGTATTTTTCGGTATTGTAGATTTGTTAAAAAAGTTATTAGTTATTTGTAATTTGTTAACATCATTGGATACCATCTCGTGGTCTGAGCACTCCCTCGTCCTTATCAATCCTGCCACCCTGGCCCCTACAGCCACCCAGACTCTCAGGCGAATTCCATAATGGTCAGAAACACCAATAAACTGTCACATGAAGCCCTAAAGCCCACCTTGACAGCCACACTAGAATCAGGTCACAGAGCACTAACCTGAAGCCAACTGATATTGCTAACCAATATCACAAGTGTCTGCTAACCACCACTGACAAACACCCGCCCAGCCGGGCCAAACCCCCTAATCTCCAGAACATTTGGTTTAATGACAACCTCATATCCTTGCGCAGAAACAAAAGAGACCTAGAACACCTCTACAAAAAGAAGCCCTCCGTCAGTAGCGGCACCACCCTCGCCACTGCCGTAGGCAAATACAAAACCGCTGTCATCACCAGGAAAGCCAACATTTTTAATGAGTGCATAAATAATGCAGGTAACATTGTGCACCAGTATCTATGCGTTTGTACAAGATATAACGTTGCTAATACATTTTGATGTCAATGTTGTAACACATATTATACACATTTAATTCACATACATTATTGAAACAGTTTTCTCAACGCGTGTTTCAACCGCTGTGGTCTTTTTCAAGGCAACATTTCAAGATTAATAACCCGGTTGGGGAACTGGATTAGTCATTAACACACTGGTGGCTGTAGACCACTACGAAAACTGCTGCCAATTAGGCCTTTATTGTATAAATACATTTACAGTGAGATAGGGTCCTGTGTACGGTTGGATAGGTTGAATACGTAATTCAAGGATAGTCTTCGAATCCTTGGTTGAATGCCGCAGGGGATCTTATCCTTCCTTCGGATAAGGGCCCAGTGCCTTCCACCATGCTGGATGTGGAGGATTCCAGACAGGGGAAGACATCAGCCCACTTGATGTCAAAAGATCAGTGAAGGTTTTCTGGAACACAATGCAGCGTCAAAAAATAATTGGCTCCCTTCTGGTGACCTTTGGCGCGGCTCATGCAGGATCTTTGCCAATCCATTCCCAAAATTAGCCACTGAATAAAGCCTACTTTTACCATGATTTGCGAGTTGGCAGGTTCAAACCTGACAGATGGTTTTCAGGGCACTTCCAATAGGGGAATGGCTTCCTCTTGCCATCTTTCCAGAGGGTCTCATTAACTGATATTTGCCAATCCACCACTTGGGCTAACCTGGTTCTCTTCATCAATCATTATCCCTCTCCAATGGTCCCTCAGGCATTAGCACAGAGGTGTTGAATGCTCACCATTAGGATATTGGGTTTCCACGTCATGCATTCACTGGTGTCCTTCGTAATAGACTGGTGCCTTTGCTTTATGAGGGGGTGGTGCCCAGGCCCTGCTTGGCATATTTTCATCCTTGAGGACTGTAATGAAAAAGAGGGATCTAAGTGTAATTCCCAGACTACTAAGCCATCATTTCAATGAAGAGGTGCAAGTGCCATATAAATCATTGGTACTCCATACCACTAGTTCGTTGATTTTTCTCCTGAAATAAATGTACAATGAGCTCGGGTAGGAGGATCAGACACTGCCCATTTCCCCAGTCACAGCCCCACTGAGAGACGCAGGCAATGCCCAGGGCGCTGCAGCCAGAATCTTAAGAAACCTGTCATTCACAGCAGAGCCTTTCTTATGCACAATGAGGCATTTCCAACTGAAAGACCTGGCATAGCAGCGGGCACCTTGCATATCTGTGACAGTTGAAGCCAGCAATGCAATAAAGAGCCCTTTGAAAGATGTGTTTATATCTATGATGTCTACTAGACTGACATGTAAAAATAAAATCTGCTTTTACGCCCATAGTAGAATCATGCACAACAGCGAGCTGGAAGCTTGCGACAACGAATCTCCATATCTGAGTTTATTACACAACTTCTTTTGTCGTCTGTCTTAAAGCGCTGAAAGTAAAAACAGATTTTTCAGGCTTGTATTATTTTGCATTTTGGGACTTAATAGTTGTCCATTCAGGATGCGGAAAAGAGAGCTACAAGGATATTATTTTGGATTAACATGTTGCTATAAGAATGTACATGTTGTCATGTTGCATTTCTAGGCAAACTGTGTATTTTTCAAGTAAACTCTATTAGAGGGTATTATTGTAGGCCTTGACATCCAAAACGTAAATATGTACACCAAGCAGAGCTTGCATGGCATGTTGTCAAGTGCCTACATTGCAGAGTGGGTTAAATCCCTGCTTCCCTGTATAGCCAAAGTGTGTGATTTTTAGCACATAATTCAATCTCACTCTGCCCTAACTGCAACAAGTGGAGTCTTTATAAGTGATTAAGTTCACACCCATACAATGAAACAGAGGTAATGAGTTTTGGAACAAAAAGATGTTCTCTGGTGCTCTTGTTAGTGGCCTCCAAGCCATCGCCAAGAATTGCATTATTGTTGCACAGCCTCCCTCCGTACCATAACATTTGATTTGACAGGCAGATATATAGTCTAGCCAGCCAGTGCACAAAATAATCTAACATAGCGGACTAACTGTAGCAGAACCAATATTACATTTTCTCCCCTGTTGCTGCCAGTCAAGCAAGTTTCTTGGGCCATCCAGAGTACTGCCCCACAAGGGAGTGAGTCCACTCTTTGCTATTTCCTGTTATGCAATGCTATTGCATCTTTTATTGCACACCATCCACCATTTTCATATTTTCGAGGAGCTTCAGCATCTGCATACGATGGGGCAGGGGAATCAGGGCAAGATTGCTTTGTTACATACACCATTCATGTGCAGTGCAAGGTTGATATATTTAGTGATCTGTCTGGAGCAGTGGTTAATGTGCACGCCGTGTTACTGAAGTATTTGTTTGTGTCATTGGCCCTCATTCCGAGTAAGGCGGTAAGGGATACCAGGCACCGGTAAGGTCTCACCAGGTGTTAAGGAAGGGACCCGTTAAGTGATCTGGGTGCAAATAACAGGCTTGGCATACGCCGGCCCGTTATTTGCGCCCTCCCCATTCACATTGAGCCCTATGGGGGCTCAAAAGGGAATGGGGAAGGGTTTGGTAAATGGGGACTTACCGGTCCCTCCAAGGTAGGAATGGACCGGTAAGTCCCCATTGAACCAAACCGGAGTCAGTACCGGTATGGGAGGCAGTCATGGCGCAAATAGCGCCATGACTACCTCCATACTCGGAATGAGGGCCATTGTCTGTTAGAGCTGTATAAGAAGTGTGGAGAGTTGTGTTGGTGTATCTGTGGTGGATTAGTTTGGGGTTTAGGGGAAATGCAATGCACAAACGTTCCTTCAGATGGTGTATGTTCCATTGTATGACCTGTGTTATTTGGGTGGATGAATTTTGTGCCACAATTAATTGTCAGGATGGGAGTTAAAGTATTTTATGAAGTTGTTATTGTTACCACATCGTTATCCAATCAATTCCGAATTTGATTGCATTGACTAAGCATCCAAGAGTGGGAATGTGTGGCTTTCAATGTTCACTTTAAGCAGCAACTGCACAGGAGCAATGGACCAAAGCAGCCAAGGACAAGAGGGGCAACAGACCAGATAAATGTGCTTTTACCTTAGTTTATGTTCAGTCTATTTTTAGTTTTGGCTACTGCACTGGAATACAGCTAAGTGGGAGAGGACATTTGAGGAAGGACACACAGCTGGAGGGTGTTATTTGTTTACCAACCTACTGACTGCCCATGGCCATGTTAATCCCTGTGGTCATTCCCACACATAAGCACTAGCAGTCACCAACACTATTACAGAACATCTAGAAATAATTGTCTATTAGTGCATGCCGGGCCTATCTCCCTTCCCTCACGTCATCCCTGTGAGTGCCTACTCTAGCTCCTCCCTCATGCTGTTTGTCTGCCTCTTCCTCTGGGTGTGGCCTCTCCGCATCAGGGGCTAGTGGCACATTCCTCCTCAAACAAATGTTATGGAGCATAGCGCACACTAGGACCATTTTCTCAACTTTGTCCAGGGCATACATCAGAGCTCCACCAGTGCTATCTAGGCAACAGAGTCATGGCTTGAGGAATCCAAAGGTGTGTTCAATGCATACACAGGTCTGGCTGTGGGCATTGTCATAGGTGGTCTCATGCAGTGTATGTGGATCACACACAGTGGTCATCACCCATGCCAGCTTTGGATATCCAGAGTCAACTGCATGGGGTGGAACACTGACATTAGTCACTTGTTTCATACCTGGGTATGCCCACACACTGTGTCTGGGCATTGGTCGACGTGTGCATGCATTTGTACATCCCACCCATGCAATGTGCGCTGTCCGTGCAGCATTTATGTATGGTGACATGCATGCCTTTGCCTATACATGCATCCCATGGCAATGTGGCAGGTGTTCTGTGCCGCTTCCCAGATGACTGCATATGGGCACATGGTTGTGGCATGGGTGACTTGCTGTTGCATGCTGCTGTGTGGGTCTGTGCTGTGCCGAATTCCTAATGCATCGTGGTACGTGTAGTATGATATGCTGTTTTGTCTGCAGCACCGTGTGTCCAACAGCGTATGTGTCCAGGTGTGTCTGACATGTGCATGCTTCCTTGGATGACACCTATTGTTGGTGCTGCCTGGGTGCTGCCAGTGCATCCTCTTGTCATGCCATGCTTCAATCTTGTGTTGCCACACCCGCCCTTTTTTTGGTCCGGTGCTTCACTGTGCATATGTGGCAGGGGTTGTTCTCACCTACAATCCATTTTTGACAAGTTTAGTTTAGTTTAGTTTAGTTTATTATTTGTAGGGCGCGCCAGGCCCTGGAGCATCAGGGCGCACAAGACAAGAATATGCTCAGCTTTGTTACAGGTACAATTACATAAACATAATACATTCTGCCATAAATAAAATATATATATACAGGTACATGTGCATGGTCATAATGCAGTATACAATAAGCAAGAATGAGCAGGGCTGGAGCAAGGTCGAGACAGGAGGTGATCAAGGTACAGGAATATTCACAATGTGGAGGTGATATCCAGTGGAATAGGTACAGTAATATACAATGGAGTAAAATACAGAAAGTGGTATCAGAACTGGGGCATGCAGGTGGAAAGCTAGTAGGGACAGTCAGGTCAAGCAGGTCGGATTAGTTAGATGTCATTAGCTCTCAGCCACTTGGTCAAATTCTGCCTAAATTTCGCAAAGGGCTGGGGTTCTCTTATGTCATGTGGTAGGGAGTTCCAAAGCTGTGCTGCTTTGACTGCGAAGCTATGTCCTCCAATAGTGGCACGTTTAAAGCGAGGGACATAGAGGCAATTTGCATTGACCATTCTTGTTGGTCTAAGTGAAGTTCTTAAGTGTAGCCTGTCCATGAGGTAGGGTGGTGCCATGTTATTGAGGCACTTGTGAGTAAGGGAGGCAATTTTAAGTTGGATTTTGTCCTGAGTGGATAGCCATTTATATTCTCTTCTTATAGAGGAGATATGCTCTTTGCTGTTGATCTTAAGCGCGGCTCTCAAGGCATTATTCTGTAGGACCTGGATTTTTTGGATAGTCTGTTTGTTAGCCCCAATGTAAAGACCATTACAGTAGTCCAGTTTGGACAGAATAAGGGCTCTGGCAAGCGTGATGCAGCTGTCTGTAGAGAGGAATTGCTTGCTGGCTCTAATGAGTTTGCAAGTATATGCTGTGGAAGAGGCTAGGGAGTTGACTTGTTTGCCAAAGTTTAAGGTGGCGTCAAGGTAAAAGCCTAGGGTCTTGACTTCCTTTGCTACTTTGATATTGTTCCCATCGATAATGAAGCTGGCATAGTCAGTGTTGAGTTTAGTTATGTATGTCGGGGTGCCTAGGATTATGAGCTCAGTTTTGTCGTCGTTCAGGCATAAGCCGTAAAAATCCATACAATTTACAGTTGGTTCACATGAAAAAATCCAGGAACTGCCATATCAACAACAGTAAAATAAATAGGAGCACTTTCAATTATTTTTATTAGGCTGCAGCCACAAACTATCTATGCCAGTAACAGTCACTTTAAATCACATGCATAAAGCACTTCATGCATGTAATTTAAAGTAAGCATTACTGGCGTGGATAGGTTTTGGAAGCAGCTTCATGCCTGTAATTTAAAGTCACTACTACTGGCAAAGTCTTTAGCCGCGGCTATACCTGTACTAGGAGGGAGTTCGAGGTTGGGGGGTATAATATTGGTTAAAATGTTGCTTTATTCATCACACTTTCTACTTTCTGTGGAAAAACTGGGTAAAAAGCCAAACAATTTGCAATTGATTTTGTAAGGTTTCTCCTATCCATAAACGCAGCAGACGCAAGCCAGCAACAATTCACGGGAACATTTCACAACACACACAATATATGCCAGTATTAAAACATTTCCCCACTGTCTGTGCCAATACGTTTCCATGCTGCATGCACCAATAGTTGCCAGAATTCCTATATAACGACATACTCATGTTTGTATTGCACAAAATGCCAGAATTGATACTATAAGAGAACATGTCCAGGCTTGCTCTGCCAATTTACTATGAACATTGTACCAACTGGAAGCAGTATCAAGTGATTAGTGTTCATGAGCTATTAGACTCACCATAGGAAACTTTAATATAATATATAGGAACATAGAGTTATCATGCACAAGAACAGTTACCCTTATGGTTTCTATTGTACAATGAATAATGTATATTTTTGGTGACTTTGTTAGCCTTCTTTCTATGTTTAATAGTTGTTTTATTTGTTTTGCAATTGGCATTATTTTTACACATTTCTTTTGACCTATGATTCAATTCTATGTATGTTGGATTTTGTACAACATCACTAACTGAGCACAACATTATTACACTTGTCCAACACAGAATACATTAGAGGTGTCATTGATCAATGAAGTGTACAAGAACAATTGGATTCACCACTGGACACTTCAGTGTAAGGCAACATACAATCATACATATGAAAGTTCTTTCTTAGGATTTTAACCATTAACTGAGTGTCCAACATTTTCGATTTTTTATAATGCACTGTGCTTTAGACCTTCTCACTACTGTGATCACTGCTTCACTAGCACACTGGTGAATGCAATTAATGTTTAAGTCATTCCGTTTTCACATGAACTAGGCAATTCTACGAATACATTTTAGTGTAATCTCCGTTTCCAAGCGATTAGACACGTTTTCGAAATATTTGCTGATTTTTAGTACGATCAAGCGCAGTGCAGCTGGATTGCACCAGAATAAAACAATTGAAAAATGCATATACCGAAGATTGTAGATTTCGAAGTATCGTTCTTGAATGTGGAAAACAGACAGTCTTTTATAGTAAACTACTCCATTCCAACATGTCCGACTAAAATTTGAGCGGGGTTCGGCATTAGGTTCCCATGGTCATTCGTGTACTTCAATCTTTATATTACCAGCATGGGGAGTGTCGCGTTTTTCACTTTAGCTGCCATTCTAGGTAATGAAGATAAGATTCTCACATGGATGCTAGTTCTTAATGATATAGAGAGATCTAAATAAATCACATTGGCATTCTTTCTGGGCAGTCCCAGCACTCAGCATGTTCACACGTAAAAGAAGCGGTGTCATTACAGCAGTTGAATTGTTGTCAGCACAAAATTATCACCCAATACGTTGTTTCATTTAAAATTGATTATCCAATAGTGGTTCCATATGATTATACAAAATATATTATTTTATACAGTGATAGAAGACCCGCATTGTGCATTACATTTTCCTCTGTGGGAGGACACAGTGGCCCTCATCAGGAGGTTGGAGGTAACCATGCTGCTTTTAGCGGCATGGTTGCCTCCTTACCGCAATCCGGGCCCGGGTCCCTCGAATGAGGACTTACCGGGCCATCGCAACCTTGGCGGACCCGGTAATTCCCCGTCCGAGGAACCCGGACCCGGTCCATCCCCATTCCCATTCGAGCCGCCATAGGGCTCAATGGGAATGGGGATGGAGCCAACAATGGGCCAGTTAATGACGGGCCCGTTGTTAGCACCCTGGTGTCCTCGCGGGACCCGGTAGGGACGCATGGTTTTTCCAGGCGCCCATTGCGTTGGGTTTACCGGCACCTTTACCGGTGCCGGTAAACCCATTCCGCCAACCTTATGATGAGGGCCAGTATTTCTAAATTGGTAAGAATTTAAGCACAACGCCAGTATCACGTTTATCAATGATATGGATCAGTCTACTTTTTATATACCGTTCTGTTCATTTTCAGAACTCTAATGATATCTACAAAGTACAGCTTGCTAGAGTGCCAACTCAATCACTGCTTTTATGATGAGATTACACATTGCTTGAGCTATAGATCGAGCATTTCAAATTATAATTAGTTATTTGTTTTTCCTTTTCTTTTGAATTGATGTTGTGTTTGAATTGTTGCTCTGATATTGTACAACACGTACGTATTAATAAATGGGGCTCATTACGACCCAGGCGGTAACCATGGCGCTGGTAGCGCCATGGTTGTTGCCGGTATTTTACCGATTGCGCCATGGTGAATGGCGGAATTACCGCCTCATTCCAAGGTTGGCAGGGCGGTAATTCCCCATTCATCCATTGGCCCTTCCCCATTCCCATTTTTGCCCCCATAGGGCTCAATGGAAATGGGGAAGGTGGTAGCTACGGTACCGCAAATTGCGGTACTGTAAATACCTCCAAGATTCCTTTGCGGGTCCAATCCTTAACGTCTTGTAAAAACCAGCCGTTAAGGTCAGGACCCGAAAAGGGACCTCGTAATTAGGCGGTAAGGGGTTAACGGCGCCGCCACCTTTTACGGCGCCGTTAACCCCTTACCGCCTGGGTCGTAATGAGGCCCATTATGTAATACCAATGCTGTTTCCTATGGATGATGCTTATATGTACAAAATGGATGCTATATTTTGACACACTCAGGATCACTATTGATTGTTATAACCTTCTGGCAATGGGACGTCGTGCTAATTGTGAATCTGATTTCTACCTACAATTTGCTAATTGCGTACGTAGACAATAAAATTGGAATTGTCTGATCTAATAGATGATTGAATAGGCCCTGATGAAGGACGATTACGTGTGAAATGCAATGGCCCTGCAATGCGCTGCGCAGAAAATGAGAAAGAATATCTGCTTATGAATAAAACGAATGAATAAATTAATATATATATATATACAGAGGAATTGAGCAATTATTGAATATTTGAAAGATTTCAAAGCCACACATGTGGATATTGGGAGTGCAGCCCATACCGCTGGCTTCATAGCCAAGGTCTTTCTTTCGCAGTTCTTGGTGTGCTTATCACGGAGGCACCTTTTTATTGGGCTTGCACCCCACGCAGAGATAATAACTTTCAAACAAAGGATACATTGATTTGTACTATTGCAGTGCCCACTCACCGCTCCACAGTATCCCAGAAAAGAACATACTTGTGTTGGCTTTGCCTTTAAAAATACAATGGGCCTCATTACGACCCTGGCGGAGTGGGTTTACGCCAGCGTTATTCGCGGCGGACCCGTCCGCCCTACTACGAGTTTCCGTAGCGCCATGGAGCGTTTTCCGCCTGGTTTTTCCGGGCGGACAAATCCATGGCGCTACGGGACCTTGTCGTTAATTACGCCACCGTATTTTGAGGTGGCGTAATTAAGCCTTCCCCACTCCCATTATACCCTATGGGGCAAAAATGGGAATGGGGAAGGGTAAAATGGGGAATGGGGATTTACCGCCCCGCCAAGGTCGGAATGGGGCGGAAAATCCGCCAACCCCCATGGCGCTATCGGCAGCTTTCCGCCGTGCTCCATGGTGCATTTTGCACCGCGATTTCCGCCAGGGTCGTAATGAGGGCCAATGTCACAATAGGAAAAAATGTCCAAACTGGCAGTACAATGTATTCCAGTTCAGACATGCAAAAACACTTTTCATGCTTGCTTTATTCTTTATGCACAGTAAAAAAAATGTCATGCCACAGCAAGAAAGGGCTATACTGGCTGCCCTAAACTGCTAGTCTAGGCAAGTTATAACACACACCATGCTTGGTTCATCACAGATGCCCAGTAAAAAAAGTCATGCCACAGTAAGAAAGTGCTAGAATGGCTGTCACAAACGACAGTCTAACCAAGTAATAACACTTAACAATCTTGTATTATCAGATGTACAGTACAATAAATGTCATGTCACTGTGATGGTGCAAATAAGACCAGTGACCCGCAAGACCACACCCCCAGTAGTCCCCAAATGAAAACAGATATACAGATTATGGAAACTGGAATGGTTTCTTTTGTTTTGTTTATGCAGTTGCCACATTGTTTAGCTTAATGTAACACAAGCAGGATAGAGTTAGCTTTGCCACACTGTAGGGAATAAGCTTGTTACACCAAAGGGAGGGCTATGTTGCTGAATACATAGAGAGGGAACAGAGTAGCTGGTGGCATGCATAGCCAGGTAGGGTACATATGGGAACATTGTACATGGCAAGAGGATCCCCATTACATTTGAAAAAGGCCCAGCACAGCTTGTAGCAGGGGAGTTGCTAGGTCTGGAAAAGATCTGGGGCTAAGCTAATGTCCAGGCTGTCAGGACTCGGGGCTAGCTAGTCTTTTGGCTGTAGCTCCTGAGCTTCTATCCGGGGCTACAGCCAAACAATCCGGGGCTATAGCCCCCACAGCCCCCCCAACAATGCCCCTGGTTCGTAGTTAAAGTTACACAGCATTGGAGTTGAAATGGTCTACTATAGATTTTTTATTTTGTCCACGGTAGTGTTTAGAAGGTTGAAGATGCCAAGGTTGAGAAAGAAGGGAGGATGTGATAGGGAGCAGAAACTGTACAAATCAACTCTTTCCTAGGATTCCTGCTTGAATAGACAAAAATTAAGCATGGCAGAGAAAACAACACAGAGCTTTGATCACCAGGTGCATGCAGCAACATCGCCAATAACAAAACCACAAGATGAATGCTAAAAGAGGTTCAGTGCACACACGAAGAACACAGTAGCAGGATGAATGGACTGAAGTTATGGGCTTTGCACACTGGCCCACACCACAATGAAGTAGCCATTAAATTCGATAATGCACCTGAAAGCAGCAATGTGTACTGTGAGGGAGGACATTTTAAAGAGATTAATTCTCAGCCATAATTCTGTGCAATAATCCATCCCTGAAAATAAATATACTTGTGCGCAAGGAAGAGACCTATGAGCAGCTGGCTGGGAGTGCATTTGTTTAATCATTGCTTTTTACAGCTGAAAAGGGAAATCTCTCAACTTTGTAATACATACACCATGGGTTTTATACAATGGCAACAGAAAGCACAATCATGTATGCTAATATGAACCTTATATCTCAATAGGCATTTGATTGGCCATTTTACCTAAAGATCAAACATCACATCTATTGGACATAAACACTTCCTGAAACACTTGACTCCCCATGCTAATTTAGCAAGACTAGGTAGTTCCTCAAATTTCACTAAACCACAAGATATATGTTGCAACCTTAACACTGGACCAAACAAATTTAGAAAATGACACATTTACTTTTCACACTTCTAGTACTTTCTGTCCAATGCCATCTCACCCTGCTTATCTAATTTTAACTGTATTCCAGTTTCGTTTTATGAGTCACACCATTCAAAACCACATATTCTGCTATTGATTCTGCTATATCACTGTACCTTGGCTTCTACCCAGACACTCCCTTTCTTGAGTTGCACACTACACTTTTTCTGTGTTTGCTCAAGACTTTTAAAGCTTCATGGGATTCTGAGGCTTCCAGCCTTCTATAATGCAATGGCTATCTTTTGTTAACCTATATTCTACATCAGAAATGTATATTCTGTGTTAATTATGGTGTGAGCAATGTAAGCACACCTTTATGTTCTACTTAACCCTAAATAAGTGTGTCCAGTGTTACCTATTTCCAATGTACTTGCCTTAAATAGGAGCAGTTTAGCTGCCCCAGTAGACAATACTCCTGATTTTTATAATGTTGAACAGGAGAGAGGGGTATTGGCCCTAAATACCATATTTACCTGCCTGTCATTAGAGAGCAGGGGAGGCTGCTCCTCTGCATTCTCCCCTTCTGGTTGACATATTCAACCACTATTTGACCATATACCTATTGTTTACCCTCCCCCAGGTGCAATGTACCTATACATCCTATATCAGTCACCCCCACAACTCAATGCACTATCTCAACATGGGAGGTATTGTGAAACACACATGTAAAGAACCAATAGTGTCTCTAACCATAGTGTATTCTCCTAATCTATTGTATATGTATCATTTTTTGTAAAAGGTGTGGCATATTTTGCCCTCTTTTATTATGTGTGTATATGTATGTATCCCCAGACAGTAACATTGTTTACTTCTATCTTGTTCCCACCACTGTTACCCAATTAAACATTCATTTACATGCACAGTGAGTGATTCTGACACTATGAGAATCGGGATATATCATTAAACTACATTTATATCTTTTCTTCTGAGGGGCCCCACCAGCTCCTTCATCTTTTATCATTATTTGTTCTGCTTTTTTCCTGTTATTAGTAAGTTACTACATAACATTTCATCTGTTCCTGTCCCATTTGCCATCTGCATAGAGACCATTTCCTGGTCATCATCTTGCTTAACTTCTGTTAGAACATCTTCTGTCAGGTTCTCTTTTATTCTCTATTTTGAATGCAAGGATCTTTCATCAGTTCATTATTGTTTTCTTCTCTCTGCTTTTCAACAAGTACAGGGGCCCCGTAATTCATAAAAGGGCCATGCCGTAGGGCTCATTGTCTTCTTGAGTAAAAGAGTCAGTCAAGGGGACATAAGGATGGGGGAGTCCATAAAGAGGATTGTTTCTTCTTTTTGTTTTCTTCAATTCAGCAGCAATGAGCATCTGGCTGGGTCCCCCAAGCCCTTTTGCATGACAATTAGGGCTTTTCTCCCTGCTTGTAGGCCCATGTGCTGACATCACTCGAAGTGCAGGTATTCCCTGTCCATTTGAAATATGAAAAAAACTGGTTGAGTGTCTTGAAAATACTTTCTACTAAATGTCCTCTTCTTTAATTTAATTGGATGACTGTTCTCCTCCCACTTGTGTATAACTTAGTGTCAATCTGTGTTCATATCTGCTTATGCCTGGGTGTGCCTATAACATAGGACCAAAATCACACACATATGTTGTTTTACCCTCACTTGCTCCACCCTTTTCATAGGTTCACACCAAATGTTGTCCTTCTTAGTGCCATGCTAAACTCAAACGTCATCTCCAAATTCCTCTTTTAATTGAAAAAGAAAACATTTCTACTCTATTCTTGATAGAGCATATTTATAAATGGTTGTGTCATGCTTTACTCTACTGGGGTTAAAATGTCGCCTTTTTTAAAAGAAAAAGCAAAACAGACAACATAACAAATCCAACAATAACACAAACTGCTTCATCTTCAGCCGCTCTACTTCTTTCTTCTTGTTGAATCCATGGAAACTTGTTCTTTTAATTCCTGCAGATACCAAATGGGGGCAAAAGTCATGGTAAGCTAACAAAGAGAAATGTTCTTCCCTAAAATAGGCCTTTCCTCCTTCTTCTGCATGCAGGGTGCTGGCATTATCGCTTGTATATTTCCTTAATATGATGATGCTGTGGGTCATTTCTTTATATCCATGGCCAGGTAGAATGCAAGCTAATTTTTTTAAGTGGCGACAATGATGCACTTTGCTATATCTTTTTTGTAATTTTTGTTGGCAGGCCTGCTTTTGGCTCCCTCAGTGAAAATCTTCTCTGTCTTTACTTTTCGTAATTCTTATCCTGATGTCACCAGACCGCTGTCTCCTTTCTTTGCTGAGTTTTAGTCTGGTGAGATATAATTAACCCTTGTGTTGCCCTTCCTACTCTAATCTACCTACCCATGAGGCTGAACATGAGCTTGTGTCCTATTTAAGTCTGGTGAGATATAATTAACCCTTGTGTTGCCCTTCCTACTCTAATCTACCTACCCATGAGGCTGAACATGAGCTTGTGTCCTATTTAAGTGCATGCAAGTGTGGCATATATGCATACAATGGGCCTCATTACACGGTAGGCGGTAACCATGGCGCTACTAGCGCCATGGTTGCCGCCGGTACCGTACCGAGTCCGCCTTGGTGGATGGCGGAATTACCGCCCTACTCCAAGGTGAGCGGGGGCGGTAATTCCCCATTCACCAAGGCCCTTCCCCATTCCCATTCTTGCCCCCATAGGGCATAATGGGAATGGGGAAGGTGCTAATTACGGTACCGCAAATTGCGGTACCGTAATTAGCTCCAAGGTCCCTTTGCTGGTCCCGTCCTTAACGCCTAGAAAAACCAGGCGTTAAGGGAGGACCCGCAAAGGGACCTCGTAGTAAGGCGGCAAGGGTTTACCGGTACCGGTGCCCTTACCGGTACCGGTAAACCCTTACCGCCTACCGTGTAATGAGGCCCAATGTGTGCCTATCACTACATTTTCATATCCTAATATTCCTTTGTTCTTTTATTAAAACAAAACATATATCAACCAATTGACACTATTTTACATTAACATAATCATAAAACGGTTACTCCACCTTCTTTCATCCAAAAGTCCTCTCTTCCTTCTTCACTAAATATGGCCATACTTATATACATGTACTATTTTTTTACCTACACCTGCTACATCTTTCTTAGGAAAAAATGATATTAGTTTGAAACCACTGTATCCCTCATGATCTTTCAGTTGTATTCCCCTGGGTCCCCTTTCTTCTAATAATGATCAATGAGGAGATCCACACACTTCTTGTGTCCACAGATACCTACCTTTTCTCTCTCTATTCATCGACTAGTACTTACCTTCCCTCATAATGTTTCTTCTAATTGTATCACTATACTCCACTAAGGCCATATAACTAAACATGACACTTTTTTAATATATTATAAATCAACATTTACATAAACACATATTTATAAAATAAAATCATGTTCTTGTTACTTACTCTTATACGTTGTTTCTGCAGTGCCAGGAGTTCTCTCATTATGTTTTTCCTCATAACGCCTCATTCTTGGCCTTCACAGTTGTATGTTAATGGTGTCCTTTATGTCTTGTAATCCCTCCCGATAATTTCAAAAAAATGCTCCAAATATACTACAAGAATAATATGCACTTTATTTTCTCTTATATTATGTTTTAGCAAATCATGGGGTTCCTGTTACTTAAGTTGGTGTTATACCTGCATTGTAAAAATATTGTCTACTATTGTGGGGAGTATATACATGTTCAGTGTGTGTGTATGCGTGTTGCTTCCCCCTCTTTATGACCATAACACAAAATAATACTCTAACCTAATTATCCATATGTTTTTCCAAATCTCATGCATAATGCCTTCTGTTTCCAAATCTCCAAATTCTGCTTCTCTTCACTCATTCTAATAAGCCAATCATCACAAATACTACTGATCCATAACATGCTCAGTACTTGTGCCAAAACCTCCATGTTTCTGTTTGCAATCCTTAACTCCTAAATAAACTTACATTAAACAAGCCTTTATTTGTCAAATTAATCTACATGGATTCTTTACCAAGAGCCATCAATGTCCTTCAGTTGTATTCCCTCATTTGTGCAACCCCAAGCTTGCTTGCACTCATTAGTCCTTCTTTCTCAACCATGCCTCTATTCTTGAAAGCCATACTAATACGGATGTGTGCTTCATAGTCACTTACTAAAAATCACTCCTCAACATATCTTGTAATATGTTACAAAAAATGTAATAATGGTTTAAATGATCATGCTCTCCTATCCCCTAATGTACATGACTTCAGTCTTTGTGCTAGTGAGAGTTATCCCTCTGATTACTGTTCCCTCCATTTTGAATACAGATGTTTGTGTCATTGTATGCGCATTTGATGGCGTACTGGAAAAAGTGCTTATAATCTTAATAATTCCTGCTGTACTCACATCGATATTTGCCATGCCTAATCTGAGTCACTTGTTATTACATTAACCTTCTCTGTTGTGTAATTTGCATTAATAATTGTATTTTGATTCTTGGCGCATGCCTGGCACCATGTGTGATTATGGGCATATTATTTCAATGATTCTGTGCTATGCATTGGGGTAGATGATCTCCCCCCTATGTCTGTTCTTAGTTACCAGTATTCTCACTGTCTGGTTATTTGAAGCACTGTCATGTTCCTTCAATGCAATCTCTATCTCACTATTGCTTTCCCATGCCTGTTTCCTTTGTTACTGCCATTTCTCTTCCTCTCCTTCCTCAATCACTTTCCCATTTCCCTCTTCTGAAATACTTCCTTGCTTTGTTACTGTTTCAATTCCTGTGAAAATAAACTGTGTGCATCTGCTCTTCCTTTTGATGATGTACTGATAAATCTAAGAGCCCTTCCAGTTGTTGCAATCATTTTGTATGCTACTTAACACAAGGGTGTGAGGCACCTCCCTGTGCTCATTCACCATATTTTGGAAAACCACTGGGCAAGGCCACTTTCCCTTTTCCAAATTACTTTTCAACAATGGGCCTCATTAAGAGTCTGCCCGTCTGGAAATAAGCATGCTGTGGCAACGTACCGGCACCCTTTCCAGACCAGCAGACTCCAACTCTGCCAGCGGGGGCTGATGCAGAGTTGGAGTCTGCGGACAGGCAGGTCCGACCTGCGAAGCGCATCAGCCCCGATAGGCAGGTTTGCCACGGAAGCACCAGCACCGCTGACAACGGTGCTAGTGCTTCCATGCACCCATTCCTATGGAGTCTTGGACTCCACTGGAATGGGGCTCATCTTTTTCCGGTGCCTGATATCCCTGGAAGTTAGGTGCCGGTAAAATGTCACGATTCCGCCGGAAGCACCGGCAGAGTTACCACCAGACTTGTATTGAGGCCCAATATTCCTAAACTTTAAAAATTGTTTCTTTCCAATACTCAGCATGCTTTTCTCTCTCATCTATGTGTTTACCCTATACCTGCTTATAGTAGATGCCTTTTAAATATGCCTCTTCTTTTACTAATAAAGATGCCTACAATGTTAAAATGGGATTAAAAAACCAGGGCTGCTCCGGTGTGTGTCCTTAATGTCTATGATCAGGTCTTCAAAAAGAAGGAACATATCTGGCATAGCTCCAAAAAATCACAAATAACTAATAAAACCTTAAAATGAGAAGTGGCTTGTGTAATTTTAAAAAAGTGATCTAATGGGACCAATCTAATCCATATATGGGTAATGAATGAGGACACATTCTAGTGTGAAAAATGTACTCAAAATATGGTTAGTCTTGCATGAATTTTAGACAAGACAAAAAAATGCAAAAAATATAGACACTCACCAAATCAAAAACAAGGGTTAACACACCCCATAATCCCGTATATTCCAATCAAATGCTCCCCTAGCACATCACTACAACATAACATGCAACAAAATATCAAATTCTTTTTTTTTTTTTAAACCTATCCAATTTCTTCAGCTGGTGTTGTTAAATTAAACTAAACCTAGCATCCACTACTCAAAAACATCATTATTACTAATATACCTCATAAAAATACTTAAAAATGAAAGTCAATGTAATGAGTCGTTGCTCTTAAATACTTATTCTATGAGAGTGGCACCAAGCTCCTGCTTCACTTAAAGCTGTGTATTAAAAATATTTTTTTTCAAAATATATGACCACAATAATTGTAATATTTTCTTTGCTGGCAATGTCAGTCCGAAATCATTTTTACTATTGTATACAACATATTGCTTAATTCTAAAAAAAAAAAAAAATTACACATTTTTGAAGCCTGCCTTTATTCACAATCTACCCTAATTATATGCACACCCACCGATATATCATCTCTAGCCCTACTCATTCCTATTCATTCTAATCTCATGGACGCATATTTTGTTATGTTATGCCTTGGTGCACACCTGATAAAAAAACAAATCCTATTTTTTAAATTAACCTACATATTTGCCCGTTTTCTTCTTATCTTCAAACAAGGCATCCTATACATAAATACACCTATGGCTTATTTTACACACCCTCTGTGTCATTCCTATCATATATTTTTTCTCAAACCACCATTTCAAAATGTTGTCATCTCATTCTCACATTCATATTATCAACCAATAACTATCAGTTTAAAGCAAAATGTGTTTCCTCTATATTGCATTTCAGCATAACTTAGTGTATATATATGTTGTAGTACTTACCCAGCTCCTTAATCCAAAGCGCTTTACATATGTGTTACTGTTACCCTTGCCCAGTCAGAATTGAAACCAACTCTTCCTTTGATGCCATACTTACAAAACAACTCAATCCAGCTTCTTAAAAATCCAAATATTTCTCATCATTTCTCTAAGCTTTTTCCATAAATATTTAGCTATAATGTATCCCTCCTTTACTAACATATCTAACACAACCCCCTAACCAAACTCTTTTGCACTCTAAATACATATCACATATCACGCCAAGTACCCCCCCCCTCTCGTCTTCTACTGAAGGCTGTAGGTCTAGGCCACTAGCCACTTGTTTGAAGTATGTGTGGCAAAGTAAAAGAATGTTATCTCTGCTTGACAAGGCCATAACTCATGGCGCACTTTAACTGAAATGTTTGCATAAAAAACACTGTCAGGGTAATTCATAGAATTCAGCGCACAAGTAGCGCACGCGGCTGGCGCACAGCGTGCGCGTGCGATAGTCTGCGCCAGCCGCGTGCGCCAAAACCGAATCCGGCGCACAGCGTATTCATGGATTTTAGGCACCCAAACCAGCCGTGGCGCAGAGTATCGCAGCGACCCTGCAGCAGCGCCAGTAACGCCCCCAAGAACGCCCTCGCGCAAGGAAAAGCCATCAAAATCGCTAAATCATCGCAAAGGGCTGCGCTAACCCTGGACCAGTTTACAGGGCTGCCAAACAAGGAACGCAAAGCGGGTAACGTGCATATCAGGGGTACGCGTGAAGTTATACACGCGATTAGCCAGGGTACGTGTATTACAGGGGTATGCGGGAAGTTTAACATGCGATTAGCCAGGGTACGTGTATTACAGGGGTACGCGGGAAGTTCAACACGCGATTAGCCAGGGAACGTGTATTACAGGGGTACGCGTGAAGTAGAACACGCGATAGGCCAGGGAACGTGTATCACAGGGGTACGCGGGAATCATCACACGCGAACAGCCAGGGTGCGTGTATTTCAGGGGTAGCGGGAAGTTCAACACGCGATTGGCCAGGGAACGTGTATTACAGGGGTACGCGGGAATTATCACACGCGAACAGCCAGGGTGCGTGTATAACAGGGGTAGCGGGAAGTTCAACACGCGATTGGCCAGGGAACGTGTATTACAGGGGTACGCGTGAAGTAGAACACGCGATAGGCCAGGGAACGTGTATCACAGGGGTACGCGGGAATTATCACACGCTAACAGCTGTGGTTGCGTGTATTACAGGGGTAGCGGGAAGTTCAACACGCGATTGGCCAGGGAACGTGTATTACAGGGGTACGCGTGAAGTAGAACACGCGATTGGCCAGGGTACGTGTATCACAGGGGTGCGTGGGAATTATCACACGCGAATAGGCTGGGTGGGCCCTCACAGGTGTACCCTGTACACCCTCCACGGCCCCTGCAGGCAGCCCACAAAACAGGGGCCTACCCTGCACACCTGATCATGTCCCCCTGCACCCCCATCCACCAGGGGCACCCTCCACCAGGCCCCCACCCATGTCTCCCACCACCCCCACCCCCCAGCAGTGCAGGGGCACCTGCCATCAGGCCCCCACCCATGTCTCCCACCACCCCCACCCCCCATCCACCAGGGGCACCCTCCACCAGGCCCCCACCCATGTCTCCCACCACCCCCACCCACCAGCACTGTGGGGCACGTGGCCAGCAGGCAGTCAGGCAGCAGCAGATGGCAGGTGGGAGCGTGCTCAGGGCTCTGGGGGACTGTAATTCGGCCTCCTGGCCAGGAGCGTGGTCTTTCGTGTTTGGACGCGTGGACAGCCTGATAGGGAGTGATTTAGCACGTGAAAACCCCACACTCAGCGAATCGCGCGAAAACCCGTCACCAGCATATGTGCGTCTATAGTTACCTGCACGTGCAGTGTCAAAGCGTGTGATTGGTGAAAATGGATCTACACGCAGGAGTGACAAAGCGTGTGATTGGTGAAAATTGATCTACACGCAGGAGTGACAAAGCGTGTGATTGGTGAAAAGTGAGCTACACGCAGGAGTGTCAAAGCGTGTGATTGGTGAAAAAGGATCCACACGCAGAAGTGACAAAGCGTGTGATTGGTGAACATGGGCCAAGCACGTACACGCCGTAAGTGACGCTGTACGTGTGGGCCTGTATATAAGGTAGTGTTGAACACCATTTCCTTGTACGAGCTTTTCGTGGAGAGCGAGTGGGTGAATTCTGTACTTCTTGTCGTTTCACACGCGATTTACTTCACGGCGTTTCCAGTTCGTACTCCTTGTTACCTCTGACAGCTTTTTCTCTTTTTCCTCTTGTACTGGTTTACCTGGGCCTGTTCCCTCAAACAGTGTCCCCTTCTACTGTTGTCCTGTCTCCTCAGACAGCGTACACATCTTCTTTTGGCGGGGGTGTTGCCAACCAAACGCGCTCATTTTTCACGCTCTTTTACCTGGCAGACGGTGAGTCACGCACGTATCTAACTTCTGTGCTTGCCCCGTGTGTAGCCTACCCCTTCAGAGGTCATTCTAGGCTGCGTGTGACACGCATACGTTCATTGTGTTACTGGATGCCACAGCGTAGTGCAGGGTTTTCCATCAGCACACGTGGTCTAGGAGGGGTATTGTGCACGTTCCTTAACTTTTCTGGGGTGCCTGTGCGTTGCGTGACCCGTCATCTTTCCCCAGGGGTGTCATATAGCCTTGCCACTGCACTAGGGTACGAATACCATCTGGTACCCAACCCCTTTGACACCCAATTGGCCAGGACAATTGTGCACACCGACTCCCATACGCACAATAACATCAGTGCCATGGTTGGGAGGCGTGCAAGCCGTAAGGGTGGCAAAGGTGGCCGAGCCACACGTGGTGGCCGTGGAGGATCCACTAGGGGACGTGGTTGTGACTTGCAGGGTGCCCCTGTCCCCCCCAGTCTGGAGGACCAGTCAGGGACACCCATGCCCCCCCCCCAGTTGAGGGTCATGTGGCTGATACCAACCCTGATCAGCCCTTGTTGGACCAGCCCATTGTGGCAGCAGACCTGTCCGAGGGTGATCCCATCGCTGACATCCAGGTCAGCAGGTCCACTGCACGTGCACCGGTGCACATTGGTGTCATCAGGGCACGCGCATCTATGCCAGATAGGTCATCTGCTGGCCCCCGTATCCAGGGTGTGGCTCCATCCACCCCACCTCTCATACACCCTGCCAAGACTGTGTCGGTCCTAGTTCATGCACCTCAGATCAGGCCTGACCCCATCCCACTACCCCCAATGCCTGCACCTACTCCCATGCTGAGTGTGCAATCCCACACACCCAGTACTGAGTCCACCACGGCTCCTGCCCCTAGTGTCCACAGCGGCGTAGGACACTCTGGATCCCCACCCCCTTCCAAGCGCAAGAGGAAGAGTGCACGTCCGGCACAGGCTGATTCCCCAGGCACGGCTGCACAGTCCGGCCCATCAAGGAAGCCAAGCTTCACAGACGCCGAACTGAATGCACTTGTTCAGTATGTGTCAGATCATGATAGGGAAATGGTCATCGTTGCAGGGTCCAAGACCACACATGCCAGACGCCAGGCACACTGGCAGACCATTGCTGACAGAATAAGTGCCCTTGGAGTAGTGAGGCGCACAGCTAGTGATTGCCAGAAGCGCTGGAATGACCTTAAGCGCAGGGCAAAGGATAAGCTGGCCTCAAGTCATGCCGCAACCTTGGTGACTGGAGGTGGGTCCCCAGCACAGGAAATAGAACTCACACCACACGAGTCCGTAGCTGGATCCTACGTCACCGAGGGACAACTCCAAGGTGTGGGAGATCTCCCTGATTACGAGGCATCATCCGGTGAGTGCACATGCATGTGTGTATTATCCATGTGCATGGTGTGTGTGTGAAGCATCCATGTTGGGTGCCTGTCAAGGGGGTGTGTGGCAGAGTAGATAGTGGCACCCATGTGCCTCATCCAGTATGTTCAGTGCAACACCATCTGCCCACAGCACTATCCCAACTGGCAACAGTGCACATATGGCCCTACACCATGGAAGTTGCCCTTGAATTGTCATTTTGTCACTACATTGTTGCTCATACTCCCCTGTCTATTCATCTGATGTCTTACATACCATTCCTATACTTTCCCCCAGCCAATCAAGTTTCATCTTCACATGCCTGACATGCAATGATACCACATGCTAATGCGTCCTCTGTATATAAATGCCAACCA